>NC_137786.1:107071513-107598097 GCF_963383645.1 Muscardinus avellanarius | reverse complement strand
TGAATGATATTCATAAATGGCACCATCTACCAACGATCATCCAATCACTGACAACAGTGCTGTGTTGGGCATGGCTATGGATGAACCCCTGAAGCATACTACTACAGATTATACTTTAGGATGGTGGTAATTTGTTGTGTCAGATTTGAGTAGGTTTTGCTGTAGTAATGAATTAACTCCCCAAATAACAATGATTTCCACACCAAAGTTTATCTTTCATGCATGCTACATAATTTGTTCATGAACTTTTGGTAACTGGAACTAGTCCTAAGTCCCTAATATAACCATTTGGCAGCTAAAAATGTGGGGAAATGTGTGAGTATCTGGTTAGGATTCAATTTTAGTATTATTTACATGCAATCCTTTGATTAACTTTGAATCCATGTAATACTACTCTTATTTATACTTCTTATTTATTTATTGCAGTAGTAGCGATTGGATCCAGGGGCATTCTACCACTGAACTACACTCCCAGCCCTATGTTTTATTTTGAAACCAGGTCTCACTAAATTGTGGAGGGTCTCACTAAGTAGCTGAGGCTGACCTTGAACCTGTGATCTGTTTCAGCCTCCCAAGTACAGGATTACAAGCATGTGCCACCACACCTGGCTACTTCTCCATCTTTTAATGACTGTTGTCATTTATTGTGTCATTTACAGAATAACAATCATTAAAATCTTTTATTTAATCTTCAAGACCATCCAATGGGATAGATATTATCATTTCCATTTTGTAAGTGTTCTCATTAAATCAGACACTATGTTCACTAAAGAATAAGGTTAAACGTCTTTTCCAAAGATCTAGTCAACAAGTGGAAGAAGGATTTGAACCGATTAATTCCAAACACACATACTGCTTAGTAACTACATACCAATCTTTTGGCCAGTGATGAAGTAAAAGAAAGAGTAAGTGTAAGGTCATTTTGAAAATGGAAAAAATAGATTTTTCATGCTGCCCAGTCAATTCTCGACTTGTACAATGGTCTCTTACTTATATTTATGTACCAAAGCTCTCATTATTTCTCCATTATCAAATTCTCTGACAAAAAGTCACATTAAAGTAAAAATGCATACATAGCTTTAGTTTCTCATTTTAATGAATTTAATTGGTGCATTGTACTCGTACATAATAATGCACTTTAGAGCGATAGAGACATAAAGCAGTTGGTGGCTTCCCTCCCACCCCACCACTTCTTCCCCGTCCTTGTACAAGATATTGATTGGAATTGATGATTTTGCATATGTACTTAGTGTTGATTGAAGTGTTTTCTTCATCAATCCTGTCTCCCCGCCAGCCTCCCTCTTGTAGACCTCCTTCATCACATCACTGAGGTTTCTCCTCTTCTCTCTGTAATCCCTTTTGTATCCCAACATCTCCCTAGCTCACACAAATGAGAAAAAGATATGACCCTTCATTTCTTTGCGATGGGTAATCTTATTTAGCATAGTATTTTCTAGTTTTACCTATTTTTCTGCAAAACACGTAATTATGTTCTTCTTGGCTGAGTAAAATTGCATTATATATATGCTGCTACAAACATGGACATGCCTTTATTACTTTAATATTCTGGCTTCAGTTTCTTTGGAAAGATACACAGGAGTGGTATAGCTGGATAGTATGGTAGTTCCATTTCTAGTCTTCTGAGGAGTCTCAGCACTGATCTTCAGTGCAACTGCACTAATTTGCAATCCCACCAACAGTGCATGAGGATTTCTATTTCCTTACATCCTCATCAGCATTTATTATTGTTTGTATTCTTGATGATTTCCATTCTAATTGGGGTCAGGTAGAATATCAGTGTAGTTTTGCTTTGCATCTCTCTGACTGCTAATGATGTTAAATATTACACTGAAAATTATAAAACACTAAAGAAGATGAAGAGCTTAGAAAATGGAAAGACCTCCAATGCTCTTGGATAGGCAGAATAAATACCATCAAAATGGCCATTCTACAAAAAGCATCTACAGATTCAATGCAATCTTTATTAAAATACCAATGTCATTTTCCATGGATCCAGAAAGACCAGTAATAAATTTCATATTGAAATACAAATGATTCAGAATAGTCTCAGTACAGAGAAGGTAGTAAATACTTGTCAAGTTGAATCTAGGGCCAGGGTACACTATGTTAGGAAAAGAAAATCAGCAAGTGGAGCCAAATACAGAAAAGTTTTTTTCCAATCCAAATTAATTTTTATATTATACATTTATATGCTGATAGGGTAGAAAATAATTTATTAGAAACTATTCACTGAAAATAACATTTCACATATTGCCACGGTAATAATTAAGGACAATTTGCTGTGATAGCATGATGCACATTGTGGGCAGTGTGACCAGCCGGGATGTGGATGACTCTTCATTGAAATCACTGTCCTAACCTGAGAGATATCACCAGTGGCATGGAAACTGACAGCAAATTAAAGTGGAGTTGAAGTCATCTTACTGGGAAATTATGATACTCATCCCAATGCATGATCAGAACACACAAACTGTGATGACTCTTGATCATGTTTAGGGCGCTGCACTAACAGTTATTTTAAAATGTTAAATTTCAGTTAATCTATTTTCTAAAAATTCCATTTAGGAAACTATAGATAATTGAAAAAGTAATTTGGGGGACATGATTGAACTTCTTTTTTTTAAAAAGCATTGTGCATTTTAAAATAGAGACATTTTAAATATAGAAAGACTTATATGTATTAGGGAAAGTTCTGTTATATATATAAAGAAGGTAAATATATTAAAATAATATTTGCCTGACAAATTTTTAATTAGTCTTAAATTGTTTATTGGGATTTGTAACTCATGCATATATAAATGGTAAATTTATGTGGGAAAATGAATTGTATGGGAAAAGAAAATATGCATTTCCTTTTTTTCTCCTGAAACATTATATGTCTTTTTTTTTTTTTGCTCATTTTAACAAGTCTCATCAACTGAAAATAAAAAAGGAGGTTATTCAGGTTAAAGGTACTAAAGGCACTACTATTCTAATGTCTCAAGTATCCCAGTTGTGATGTGGCATCAAGATAAAAATATAAAGAATTTATAACTTGGAAATTATATGTACTACAAACTGGGAAGTCCTAGGGACTCTGGGACACAAGATTTCAGGACACAGATCCCAGGGAACACCAGAATTTTCTGGGGATATTTTAGATATTCACTCAGAACAGCCCGGCAGTCCTTGTCCCCATTCCTGTTGTGATTGCCTCTGTTTGACTTAAGTGGAAGATCTGTCTGAACCACATAATATCACACTGCTCTGTATTCCCAGCGCTCCAGGTGGCTGATGGCATCACCCCACTTCATTCCCCAAGGAGTTTCAGAGTGGAAATAAAACCCCGTGATAATTCATATTCATGCTCTGTTGGTCCCCTCTCCTACTTTGATGCTCTGAACAACTTTTCAACCTGATTCTAAGCTGACCTCATTACTTACTGGCTTATTTCAAAAAGGAAAGGAAAAATTTGGATTTTTTAAAATTGTTATTTTTATTTGATAATTAAAGAAATGAATGTTTATTATAGATATTTGCCAAATACTTAAATGTGTAGAATTGATAAAGTCATAGTTTTAGTTTAATTTTTTTCTAATGTTTTCTCTAATCAGGGTTGCTTACTGAATTTTAGCACTATTGATATCTTGGACAGACTAATTCTTTGATTTTGAAGGATGCTTTCTCTTTCATTGCTGTGAGCCAAATACCTGACAAAAAAATCTAAAGGGGGGAAGATTGTTTTGGATCATGGTTTCAGCGATTTAACCCATGGCTGGCTGGCTCCATTGCTGGTGAGGGAGAACAGAATGGCAGAAGGGTCTGGTGAGGGAAAGGCTTGCTCACGGCAGCCAGGAAGCAGAGAGGGAAGGAGGAGAAAAGGACCGGGAGCAAGATCTAGTCCAGAAATTGATGTCCTCTGACCATGCCTCACCTGCCTTTCATTTCCACCACCTCAGGTAGTCCACTCAGCTAGATATCAGTGGGTGAATCTATTGATGATGTTATGATGTTTGTGATCCAATCTATTCCCAAAGCCCCACATTTGCACTGGTGCACTGATGCACGGGGGACAAAGCCATCAACATATGAGCTTTGAGGTTAACAATCCAGATTCAAACTATAATATTCTGGGATATTAACAGTATCCCTGGCTTCTACAATCTAGATTCCAGCAGAATCTCTACCCGCCACCACCACGTCATAACAAGAAAAAATGTTTCCAGATATTGCCCAAAGTGATTTTTCTTTGGGGTGGGAGGGGAGAGTATACAACATTATAATCAGTTGAGAATCACTATTTAAAAATTATAACAAAATTGCCTAAAAGACATGTGCAATGTAAGTTAGTGGTCAAATGTCTCTGCATCTGTCCTTAACTTCTTTTGAGTAAAACCTCAAAAGTTTGAGAATCTAATGAAAGCTAAGGACATTTATACTTTAAAAAGTTCCCTACCACAGATGCTGCACTGTCTCATGCATAATATAGGAGCTCATTTTTGTGAAAGTTATCTTTTTCACTTTAAAATAAAACAAAGCTGTAAGGATTGTTACATTATGAAACATTCAAACTCCCTGAACTTCAATTTCCTCATCTACAAAATTGAAGTTATCACATCAATGTCACAGGGTTAATACATTCATCTGAAAAATATTTATTGTGCATTTATTATATATTATTTGTAGGAAGTCAGGAGAGAGATGGTGGTAGTAGATGACAAACATGTAGAAAATGCAAATATGATAATCATACATCGTGCCAAGTACTATAAAATAAATAAGCGCACTTTTGGGGTTGGAGGTTCAGTGTGCCAAGGAAAAAGCTCTCTAGAAGGATGATAGAGATTCAAGAGCCGAGGCACGAGCAAGCACCAGATACAATAGAGAAAGTGCGTCCCAAAGTCTCCAAAGAATCAAGATCAGTGCTACTAAATACAGAAATAATATAAGGACTGCTGCCCAAAGTGTGGTCCACAGGCCACTGGTCATCACTATGTTCTTTGTTACTCATCTGCAACAGGATTAGAAGCTTATTCAAAAATGCACATCAGTGCAATGCTTTCTTCTTTGAGAAAGTTTTGCTGAAAAATTATCAGCTGGATGTAGCAGTATGTGGAGTCCTATAGTTGTTGTACATCCTGGTTTCCATACTACACCATTAACAATTCCCAGACTGACTACTTTTAGTAGCATTTGTAAGACAAAGTTGAAGAAGGCAGGAGGCCAGACCATCCAGAACCTTGAGGCCAACTTCAGGCCTCTGAGGTCTGATCTTTATCCTAAAAGCAATGAGGAATCATTGGCAGTTCTAAGCAGAAGAGTAGAATGTTCTGCTGCTGAGAGAAACAGATGCTCTAAGCACTTGAAAGCATATTATAAACTCTAAAGTGCTGATGAATGTGAATTTCAACTCAATAATCTCATTTAATCAGAGTTTGTCTAGCCTTTCTGCCAACAGCCTCCTCCTGCACTGGTCTAATTAACATATGTCATGAATCCCTTGAGGCTATATGACAACATAAATTTTTTCTTATGGCAAAACATACGAACATGATTTTTGAGCTTCTCTCTTTCTAATACAAATAATGCTTGGGAAATAAATAAGTTATATACCTCTAGATCAGGGACCTCAGATCTCAAAATAAACCTCTTTCTTTAGGCAACATTAGTATCCCTTGTCCATACTAAAGAGATTATTATTAACGTTTTACCCATTTGTAGACATTTTGCTAAAAAATAACTGCTTATCTGTAATTCATTCATGAAGAAAGATGTGTTTTAGAAAGAGAAACTGGAGTTTGTTTTCTTATCACCCAAAGAATAGCTACATCTTATGGGAAACTATGGCATTGATTACACCTGCCCCAGAAATTATAATTGGTTTCCATCTTTCCAACTTTCCTTCCATTTTATTTTATTTTTTAATTATTATTATTTTTTTTTTGCGAGTCTGAGGATGGAACCCAGGGGCATTTGACCTCCGAGCTACACCCCATGCCCTATGTTTTATTCTTTAATTTGAAACAGGGTCTCACTAATTTTCAGAGGTCTTCACTAAGTACCTGAGGCTGTCGTGAACCACGATCCTCCAGTCTCAGCCTCCCAAATGCTGGGATTACAAGCATGTGCCACCATGTCCGGTCTCCTTCCTTTTTAAAAACTTCATTCTTGCCTCCTTCCCTTTCTCCCTTCCTTTGCCTCCCTCCCTCCCTCCCTCCCTCCCTCCCTTCCTTCCTTCCTTCCTTCCTTCCTTCCTTCCTTCCTTCCTTCCTTGTTATGGCCTAAGAGCTATGCCAGGCCCTGGGCCTACCACAATGAAACAGAAACATACAGTTTCTGATGAAAGGAGATTCAGTTTTAGAATGCAGAAAAGTAGCAAAGAATTATAGCCCAGTGTTATTTCTGCTACAGGGGGAAACACTGTGTATATTAGAGAACAAAAACAAAACAAAACCCAAAACTAGGCACCTAAGTTGGAATTGGAGTCAGAACAACTTCATAGAGAAAAGGGTACATAAATTGAGGTGCAGATAATAAAACATTAATATGTTCCAGGTTTGGAAAAAGATGGTGTTTTTGGTGGAGCTGTATGTAAAAAAGCTTGGATGAAATGCAAGTTGCAATATTAAAAAGAGGTTGGGTCTGGCTGGACCTTTCAAGAGGTTAGAGAGAGAGGAGTTAGGAGAGCTAAGTAGATTTATGAAGGGCTGTATAAAACATGCTACCTACTGTGGACTTTCCACTGACAGAGAGTAACTGAGGAATTTCAACAGACGGGCGATGTGTTCTGTTTGCTTTTAAGAGAAATTTCACTTGGTGTGAGAAGGAGAATGGATTAAGGGGCAGCAGCAGTGTCAGGAGACTATAGAGAAGATGATCTCAGAATTCCAAGCAGAATGAAAAAATTAGAGTCCTGTGCATGTACATGACAAGGTATTCTACTCCATTAGATACTCAGAAAGCTGCTGACTTATTTGCTATGGTCATACATCAGTTTAGAAAATCAAGATTAGGAGCTCCGTGTTCCAATCTGTGAGTTGTTTTCCCTCTTGAAGGTGTTTTTTAAAGTTTTCTATTTAGAGCTATTTTCTCCCTGCCCCTTTACTTACCCCAAATAGCTTAGATTTGTCCTATTATTAAAGTAGGAAATTTATTTTTGTTGATAATTTTACTCTTAGGAGCTGTCTAATATTCCATTGTTGTATTAAAATATAAACTGACCTTAAAAATAATGAAGGGAATATTATGCAGTCAACTGTCAAGGGGAGGGTTGATACTTAGTCCTAAAATTCTGTTATATCAAACCCTGCCGATTTTAGTCTACCCCCCTAAGATTTTTTTCTCAGTACACACCCATGATAGAAAGAAGGGGTATTAATCAAAGAAATAGTGTGCTTAGCATGATTGTGAACTCAACATAGACTGACACATCCTGGGTAAAGTGAGGAGACATGAGACACTGCTTCTGCACTGAAGTTGTCCAGTTTAAAAAGCAAAAGAAAGCCAGTTCTTCGGAGGCTGAGACAGGAGGATTGCAGGTTTGCAGCCAGCCTTGGCTACTTAGTGAGACTGTCTGCAACTTAGTGAGAACCTGTTTCAATTCCCAGTACCATTCATACATACATATCAAAAGCAATCATAGGGAAACATCAAGCCTTTCAGGTGTCAGGATAACAGGTCTGGAAGAAGTGATACTGAAACTAAGCCTTGAAGGTACAGAGGTTGGATGACAGGAAAGCTGAGGACATGAATATGGGGATGACTGTCATACTGATGGCTCTTTGGCTTAATGTCTCTCTAGAATGTGGTAGGAATGTATCAAGAAACAGAGTGGAAGAAGCTCAGTCAGTTGGGGGTGGGCACCATAGTACATGCCTTTGAAACCAAGACACAGAGCTTTTGAAAAGTGGAAATTCAGAGACAGCTCTAAAGGGGAGGTGAAATAGACACAAAAGAAATTCAAATGGCTAATAAATATATGAAAAATGCTCAATATCATTAGCAATCAGACGGATGCAAATTAAAACTGCTCTGAGATTTCACCTAATTCAAACTAGAATGGTCATCATTCAAAATACAAACAACAAATGCTGGTGAGAATGTGGAGCAGTGGGACCTCTAATACATTGTTGCAAATACATAAGTATTTGCAAATTAGTGCAAATACTTTGGAAAACAGTATGGAGGATTTTCAGAAGAATGGGAACGAACATGCCACATGATCTAGGAATACTTCTTCTGGGTATCTACCCAAAAGAGTGAAAACCAGACTAACAAACTAATGTAAGCATGTCTATGTCATAGCTGCACAATTCACAATTGCCAATCTAACAAAACAAGCCAAGATGTTCATCAACAGATGATGGATTACAAAACTATGGGATTTGTACACAAAAGAATCTTACTCATCATAAAGAAGAAAAAAAATATGTCATTTACAGGAAAATGAATGAAACTATAGAACATTATGCTAAGAAATATTAGTCAGCCACAAAAAGTAAGAAATCAGATGCTCTACCTAATATGCAGAATTTAGGGAGAAAAATGGTCATGAGAGGAACTCTAGACTAAAGAGAAGAAGCCATAGATGAGCAAATAAGGAGGCTTAACTAGGAGTGATGGGAGGGGAGAAGAGGGAAATTCCATAATGTACATGATGTATGTTCACAAACGTATCAGTGTCAATTGCTAAGCCAAGCATGAGAAGGAGGGAGGGGGAAGGGAATGGGGTGGGAATTGGGGAAGGGCTAAATGAGTGCTGTGTGTATATATGCCTCCAACATCCTGTACCCCATTAAGATATGGGACTGCAATGCACCAATAAAAATAAAAAAAAGTAAAAGAGAAGAGCTGTAGGGGAAACTAAGACTTTCATATGAGTAGGGAGAGTGGTCATCTCCAGCTCCCTGCACATTTCCCCCTCACCTACACATCTTGGCAAGGCACGTGATGCAGTGCCCATCCATGCCTCCTCTCCTCTCCCAGGCCCTTTGAAGGTTAAATGAGATGGCAGATAAGAAAGTGCTTTATGGCTCTTAAGTGAGTATCCTCACATGTTGCCACCATGGCTGCCATCTTTGTGAGTTTTCTGTATTTTCAACCAAGTATCTTCTTTAAAATTCAGTCCAATAAGTTGACACAGGGCCCTCTCCTGTTCTGCCAGACCTCTGTTCCTTGGTACATTTTCATCTCTAGCATCTTATACTTATCTGGTTTGACAGAATCCAGTTTGATTAAACAACCCAATAAAACAAACAATAGACTGAATTCAGAATTTAAGATTGTGTGTATGTGTGTGTGGGGAGGGTTGATCTAAATTGGTCAGAGTGTAAGGATTTTGTGGCCAGCCTGAGTCTTCTTTTTTTTTAAGAGTTCCCAAAAGACCCTGCACGGCCTCTATAACTAATGGCTTTGCTGTACAAGTCCCTGACCAACGGCCCAGGAGGTAGATTTTTGTTCCTTCTTGTGCTGAAAAGTGCCGGCGTAGCAGCTTTTCCATCATAGCCTTCAGCTAATATTTTTAGATAGCCAAGATGTTATCAAAAATGGCATTTCGTTGGGTGGCTTCAGTGATTGCCTCTCGTTGACAACAGAACTGTAACTTCTCAAGCTCAACTGTGTCTGTTAAAATCCTCCATTCCTGCAAATTCTTTGCAAGGAACTCCTCTGTGTGCTTTGCAAGGAGGGGCTGTGTATTTTCCTTTAGGCTCCCATGTAAGGAAGATCCACAAAGTCATGACTTTTGATTGATGACTATATTTAAGAGGCTATTTAAGGAGTATTAGGTTTCCATGTTCCTTTGCTCAGGATCAGCTTTTAAAACTGCTCTTTTTCAGCAGCTTCATTTTGACAAGGAACATTCTGTTTGCATTTCATTTTTATTTTTAGGCATTTGCAAATGAGCTTACCATGAAACAGCAATATGCTCTATCCAGAGGGGGGCAGAACAGAGTCAAAATTTATGTAGTCCTTCCACAAATATTTATTCAGCAAGAGGAACATGGCAGGGCCTGCTCTAGACACTGAATATGTAGAGATGTGCAGAGACCACTCAGTCCTCACCCTCAGCAAATTTATGAGCTGTGAGGATGTCACCAAATAGAATCATATAATTGCTACAAAAAAAGAAATACTGGGAGCTCCAGAGCCTTTTGGGGCAGTAGAGTACTCTACTTAAGCAGTAGAGTAACATATCTAATTTGTATTTCTTTCTTTCTTTTTTTTTTTTTTTTTTTTTTGGTGGTACTGGGGTTCCTGGAAGCCCTTCTACCTCCGGGCTACACTCCCAGACCTATTTTTACATTTTTATTTGGAAACAGGGTCTCCTAAGCCAGCGCGCGCGGCTGGCTTTGAACCTGCGCGATCCTCCTGTCTCTGCCTCTCAGGCGCGGGGATTACAAGCGTGCGCCACCACGCCCGGCTCTAATTTGTACTTCTAAAAGATAGTCCCTGAATGTAGATTTCTACTGCAGTAGTGTGTGTAGAAAGAGCTGATGTTGGCTTGAGCTGAAACTAGCTGTGAAGACGGAGTAAAACATGTGCATATGATAGATGATGAGAAAGTGAAATAGAGCTGGGTGTGGCGGCGCACGCTTGAAATCCCAGCATTGGGGAGACTGAAACAAGAGGGTTGTGGTTCGTCAGATCTGTTTCCAAATAAAGAATAAAAAAATAGGGCTAGAGGTGTCACTCGGAAGCAGAACACCCCTGAGTTCCATCCCCAGTATCACCCATACACAAAAGTAACATTGGCAGGATGTGGTAGATGAGGGAGAGAAGTCTCGAAATGACTTCTCTTTACCTGGTAGAGCACATAAATGGAGGGAGCAAAAAATCAGTTGTGCTTAAATGCATTGATCTATTTTTAGGGTGAAAGGAAGAAGCTGGCCACCTGTTGCTAACTCATAGTAAGCAACTTTAACCTAATTGTCAGTGACTACATAAATATAGCTTCTTCTGGGATGGGGATGCAGTTCAGGAGTAGAGCACTTTCCTAGCTTGTGCAAGGCACAGAGTTAGATACCCAACACTGCAAAACCAAAACCATAACAACAATAATAATGATAACCATAATAATAAACAAATATCAGAGAAGAAATACTCCAAAGCAAGAAACAGAAGTAATATATAAGTACCTTAATTATTATAAACTCCAATTGTACTTTACCCTGGTGGCAAACTAATTTCCTGGCATTCCCTTTAGTTAAGTCAGCAGCATCTTCTTCTAAGTGTCTATAGCCTTCCGCATATGTATGACTAAACCCTCACGGAGACATACCTTAATGATGGATTTATGTGTTAATGTCTTCTGATGATTTGATCCTTGAACTTAGGAACTTTCATGTTTCTACATCCTCAAAAATCCTACTTCCCTTTTTTGATTACTACACCTAGATTTTTTTTTTTCTTTTGAGTACCATTCATCCTTCACTCTGAGTGAACCCCACCACTGCCTTCTCCATTGTTTGGCCCAAGAGCTCTGACAATGGGACTCAACCTCATAACTTTAATTGGAATTATTGAGCAAGAGATGTTCACCTTCCCCTGGGGTTTACAAAGCCAATCGCTATTTCGGAGCTATGGTGGCCATTTTGTTACTAGATGGGATGGGTCAGCCAGAGAATGAAGGTGACATAGAAGGTGGCAGAATCAAGAGACCTAGAGAAAGTTTCCTGGTGACATCAAATGACTTTCTGGGCAGTCTGCTTTACATGTTCTTAGTCTCATCAACTACATGATTCAAAATATCCCCTTCTCGCCGGGCGTGGTGGCGCACGCTTGTAATCCCCGCGCTTGGGAGGCAGAGACAGGAGGATCGCGCAGGTTCGAAGCCAGCCGCGCGCGCTGGCTTAGGAGACCCTGTTTCCAAGTAAAAATGTAAAAAAAATAGGTATGGGAGTGTAGCCCGGAGGTAGAAGGGCTTCCAGGAACCCCAGTACCACCAAAAAAAAAAAAAAAAAAAAAAATATATATCCCCTTCTGTTTAAGTGAGTTTAAATTGGTTTCCTGCCACTTAAAATGATAATCCTTTCAAATAGTGCTCTAAGACTTTGAGGTCAATATCTAGAATCAATGAATGACAATAATAAATATTTACTTAGCTCTTGCTCTGTATGAGGAGCAATGACAATGAGCACACTTTAATCTAAGTTTACCTTTCCACCAACCATATGACATAGGCATAATCATCTCCAGTTAAGAAATGAGATGCCTGAGGTTCAGAAGGGTGGATAAGGTCACAGTTAGAAGTCAGATTCAGGCAAGCCTCACTCCAGAGTCCAAACGCACTACCTCCCAAGAATAAAATGAATCCATTAAAACTAGTACTAGTTTCAAGAGCTGCTGAGAACCAGAATAATTTTTTTTTGTTGTTTTTCTAGTACTTTTCATGTAATGGAGACAAAAAAGAATCAGGAGAAGCAATCAGTCATACACCCTGGGCTAAGTCATGTGAATTATCACTACTAACAGCCTGAAAAGTGATGGATATGGATTATTATAAAGCATCCTTCAGCCCCATTCAGCAGTGAAAACTCAATTAAGTTAGAGATCTTTCCCTCTGGCTTCAGACCTATCCAAGCAGCTACCTATGTGATATCTCAAATTAGTTCTACTACAGGGATATCAAACTTCACGTCAATTAATGGGGTTCCTGATTCCAAATTCATCTCATTCCAGCCCTCTTACTGGCTTTCTCATTTCAACGGAAGCATCAGATCTTGACTTTAAGACAACAATGTTTGAGAACATATGCCTGTAATTCCAGTAATTGGGAGACTGAAATAGGAGGATCACAAGTTTACGGCCAATCTTGGCAACTCAGTGAGAAAGAACCTCTTTAAAAAAAAAAAAAAAACTATGGCTGAGGGGTATATCTCAGTGGTAGAGTATAGCTGGGTTCAATTTCCTGTGCCATACAAGTCGTCATCATCATCATCATCATCATCTTCTTCTTCTTCTTCTTCTTCTTCTTCTTCTTCTTCTTCATCGTAATAAATAAGAATTTGTTGATCTTTCCCTTCCACTCTTTTTTCTGTGTCCCATCTATCAACAAGTTGCCAGTTCTATATTTCAATTCTCTCTAAGGCCCATCCACCAGCCACACTGGATCTCCATAGGTTTTTAGGGAATCCCAAGCTGTTGTGTCTGCTAGGATATTTATTACTGAGGTTACTACTACCCCTAATGTTGTTATCTTGACTCTTTCTATAGCTAGCTGCTTCTAGATTTCAGTTCCCAGCTTAGATGCCAGCCTTCCCAGATCCCTTTCTGGAATACCCTCACTGAACCATCACTTCCCACAAACCCAATAATTTTTTTGTCACATTATCTTTTCTATAGCTCTTAGCTGAAAGCTAGAACTTCTTATATTATTATATCTCTTATTTTTGTCTATTATCAGAATGTAAGTTTTTTTTGGCAGTACTGGGGATAGAACCCAGGGATATTCTACCTCTGAGCTACACCCCAGTCCTATTTTATTACTCTTTATTTTGAAACATTGTCTCACTGAGTTGCAAAGGGCCTCACTAGGTAGCAGAGGCTGTCCTCAAACTGCAGTCCTCCTGTCTCAGTGTCCCAAATTCTGGGATTATAAGCATGTACCACAATGTAAGCTTTTTGAAAGAGGTAGATTATCTCTTTTTGCAGATATTTGTATTTCTACACATAATACAATGCTTGGATGCTCAAAAATAACATAAAAAACACAAAATGTTCAAAAATAACATAATAAGAACATAAAATAATAACATGAATTCATGGACAAATGAGCACAATGGGAACTATGTAGAAAGAGAACCAAATGCTTTCTCATTGCCTGGCTGTATGTTATTAGCTAAGTCATTGTATGTCTTTGGGTTTTATTCTCTTAGTCTGTCACAAAAAGTGGAGAGGGCTAATGACAATTGCTTTGCCATCCTCAGCCAGCAGGACTATGAGGCCTTTAATTGCAAAGAGCTGGTGTAGTATAAATATCCAGGGAAAATCATTAATTCATGACCCATGACTCAGAAGGCAGGCAATCAGAGCTTGGAGCAATAACAAAAATGATAGTGTGGAGGCCAAACAGGAGTCTGCTTATAATACTAGCACAGTGATTTGTGGCATACAGAATAAAATGTGTAAATTTGTTGCAAAAATATACTCAGCCATGGAAAATTCTCTTCAAGCATTGGAAGGAATGCTTTGGACTTCTGTGCTCATGCTAATGTCTATCTTTTGAGTCAAGGGTTCACTGTTCAGGGTCTTTTCACTCAGCCTAACTTTTATGCCTAACAAAATTAAATTATTGGGCAGAATAATTACATGTAAATGCTGCTAGACTATTAGTCTCAAGGGGCCAATTTTCTAGCCATTTGTTGCCATCCAAAATGTCGAATTTATTACATGGAGGGCACGGTAGTACATACAACATCCTCTTCTAAATAGGATTTGAAAGGGACTAATCAGCATTGTGGCTGCAAATACTGAAGACCAGAAGATGTTGCTTTGGTTACTAAGGTGATCTAAATTAACTACATAGATTATTTTAAGGAAAATAAAACATTTCATAGTAGAAGTGCAACCTGAATACAGGTTCCCCGGTTCAAAGACTGATTGCTCTTGAGAGAGCTAATTATTCCCTATTTTCTTAGATTTCTACAACTCTCCAGTGCCCAGGAGGAAAGGCAGTGGGCAAAAACAGAAGTCCTGCTGTGAGTCCTGTCTCCAGCAATGTCTCATTATGTGAGCCTGGAAAAGTCACTTACCTGATCTGATCTCTGGCTTTCTTACCTGCAAAGATAAGGCTTTTCTGATGACATCCTTGAGGTCCTAAAGGAAGGAATTAGTATTGGAGCACTTTGAGAAGCTGAAAACTCTATACCAGTATTAAACTATGCTCTGCGATAGTGAGCATTTGCTGATTTGCCTGCCTGGTTTCATTTCTACTGTGTTTATCATTGGTGAAAAAAAAATAACATCCGTTTCAGTTTACATAGTTCAGTTTACTTTCTGTGAAAGTCCAGAAGTGGTTGTGTTGCTCAGGCATGGTCCATGGAGGCCAGTTGGCCTCAACGATGACTGTATTGGTATGGGTATAGGACTTGGACCCTCAGAGATGGGTATATGACTTGGACAAGTTTGATGAGACTGATTTTCAGTATACATGGGAAGGAGATAATGGAAAAGTGAAATTTTTTGGTCAAGGCATAGAGCATGATGGAGAAAGAGAGAAAGAGATGAGAGAGAGAGAGAGAGAGAGAGAGAGAGAGAGAGAGAGAGAGAGACTGAGCTGGAATGACTTTCAAGACCTGGGTCCACTTGCTGAGTCTGACTCTGGGAGCTTCACTGAGCACTTGATCTTTGATCTATGCATGGCACAACTAAAGGAATTAGAGATTCATCTTTAATGGGGGTAAATAAGCCCTGCTCTCATGGAATTCATATTTCCATTTATGAACCAATAAATTCCAGGTCTGAGTTAACTTTTAATTGTTTGAATTCTTTCTTAATCCCAAAAGTACATAATTTTATATAATGGACCCCAAAGACCTATTTTGCTAAGATACTGTGAAGATAATGCATAAAGTTTGATCTATAGTATGTGATAAACAAATGACTTAAAACTGGACATTGGCCATTATTTTGGGCCTTCTGACCTCTAAATCTTCCTCTTGTTGGGGAATCTTGTGCCTTATGATTCAGAGCCCATTTTAGAGGATGGTAATGCCAGCTCCCCATGAAGCAAGGGTATGGGCACTTGGCTGAGTTTTCACTAATTGCATGCACCTGACACAGACTTTGGATCTAAACACATTATGCAATGAGGTACCAGTAATGCAGATTTCTTTCTAGAGAGAGTAATTCTAGCTGCTGTATGCATTTCTTAGAGTCAGCTGAGGCACATGCCAATGGTGCAAACTGCAGGCCAGTTTTGGCCGTGGGATCTGCCTCAGGCCAGCCCCCAGAAGAAGGAATTCCTGTCTGTATAGGTACAAACATGATTCTCTTCACTTCTCAAGGATGGTGGAAACCACCCAATATCAATTTTGTACATTATTTTCTGCTTAAATTACTCAGAGTTTCTTTTTCTTGCTTGTTCTTAAGACCTGCCTGATACTGGAGTTATGATAATATAATTTCAGTGATGAAGATGGTCATGATAAGAACTCGAAGAAGGAAAACAACCATTCATTTTGTAATGCAGGAAGCAAACGAGAGAGCAGTGAGATGGGAAGGTGAGATTAGTACGTGTCTCATCATCCTAAGAGTAAGGTGGGATGGTCAGGGAGAGGGGGCTGGTAGTCATTCTCTAGATGTGCAGATGGACAGGAAAAATATATATGCAAGAGAGATATCAAAGGTGAAATCAATATGACAGTTTCTGCTGTCTTTTTCCAAGCAGGTGAGCCAGACACTTCTCCAGGAGCCCCATACAGTGATGGCATATTTTGCAAGTATTCAAATGAAAGAAGAGTACTCATAAGTAAATAAGACATTGCTCCTCATATTGTTCTCCAGTGCTCTCTCCACTATCCTGCACGCAGTGAGGGCAGCCTAATGAGCCTCTGTGGCCTCTGCAGCAGCAGAGTTCAGAAAGGGTAATCACTTTTTATTGAGATGTGTAAGTTTCCCCATAAATTCATTAAAAGTTTCTGAAACAAATAAATAAAACATAATTGATACATATCCAGTCTCCTTTTCTTCTACAGATCATTAAGAAGCTATAATTGCTTCTCAACCCCCAGGAAGTGCTCATCTCCAGTAATACAGTGCTAGTGTGTGACTCCCTGGCAATTGTTATTATTCTGAGGAATTAATTTACTCTAATTAGTTGTAAGGCATTAACAGAAATAGAAATCTACTCTGAACAAAGGGAAGGGAAGTTTGAAACAACATTTTCCTCAGCCAGTTGAGACAACTTTCTATGTGTTTAACAATTTGGCTGTTGAAAATCAAACCTTGTTAAAAACCAAACACAGCACCTATCAATCAGGATGCAAGTAGTATGACTCCTAAAAGATACATTAGCTCTTGTTCTAATTCTTGGAAGTAAGAAATAAACCATACTTTTTCTTTCTCAATAGAAGTCTTCAAACTGAGTTCCAAAGGGAGCTCAGTTAAATTGTAAATAAATTGTATTTTAAGTACATCATTTCCCTATTTTAAATAATGAAAGTATATTTTATCCTTTAAATAAGGTAAGATTTCTTTAAAGGGGCCAGATATGAATCTATGATTCATACATCTGTTTCAGTTTTGCTCAGGAAATGTCAGTACCTGTGTAGGATGATCCAAGAAGGCTATGGAGAGCCCTGTATCCTCAGGAAGTAGCTTCCCCATCCCGAGTCACCACGACTGGAACCCCATCAGGCTAGAAAGAAAGTCATGTGTTCGAGATCCTCTCTCAGGTCCTCTTTAGTTTTTTATTTTTTATTTTTTTCGGTACTGGGGATGGAACCCAGGAGAATTCTACCTCCAAGCTATGTTTCTGGTCCTATTTTTTTAGTCTTCTTATTTTTTGAAACAGAGCCTCACTGAGTTGTGAAGGGCCTCGCTAAGTAGCTGAGGCTGTCTGCGAACCACAATCCTCTGGTCTCTGCCTCTCAAATCCTGGGATTACAAGTGTGCGCCACCATGTTTGGCTCAGGTCCTCTTTAAATAGTGCACTTGACATGCAGGAGGATGACATATTATTCTAATTCTCAGGGGAGAACTTCTGTACATTATTTCCCAGACTTGGCATGGACTGGTGCAGGGTTATTTTGGAGACTGGAGGGTAGCATTTTGGGATAGAGGCATCTGGAAGATGCAGAACTGGCCTGGCCATCAGGGTAAATTGGAAGCACATGGTGGAAGTCCTGGAATTCAGAGAAATTTGTAGGCAATAAGGAGATTTTGGAATTTTTGAACCAAAAATGTGACCAAATAAAGCTGTGTCACTTGATGGAATATGAGAAATGAACTGAATGAGTAAAGAATGAAGAATGGAAAGCAAGTCAGGAGATCTACCTGAGAGTTACAGATGGCCAACAAAGCAGGGAAGTAGAAATGGCATGAAGGGGATGTATCGAAAATGTTTCACTTGATCTTAGCCAAAAGGCCAAGAAGCACTGAGTGCCGAGAGCATGTATGTCACTATCAAAATAATTTACATTATGATGTGAGACTATATTGTGCCAATAAAAGCACAATAGAGAAAAATGTTTCTGTAGTGAAATAGGTAGGATTCTGGGAGGAATGGGGTGAAGCTAGAGTCTCGGAAGCTTTGGTCTTAGAATACTGAGGCCAGCAGCTAATTAAAGCAAACCAAACAAAAACACCAAGCAAGCAACAACAAAACACCCAACACATTTCTAGTCTGAAGTAATTGACTTGGTTCTATATGAAACAGAAGATACCAGTGTTAAACATGGCAGACTTCTGTGGAAAAATAGTCTGAATTTCTATAATTCAGAAGTTGAATTATAGTATTTGTAAAGCAGACACTGGCCAAATTCATACAGATTTGGAACCAGGCAGGAAATCAATAAGTTAATCAAACTTCAACTTTGAACGATGGGGTTTAGAGAATATGCCCCATATAAAGGAGCAGGTGTTTTTCAGCTCCAAGAAGCTGCTTGTTTGCAAGAATGGGACCAGGACTGCCAAGTTATACAATTTGTAAAGAGAAGCTAGAAATCAGGAAAGTTATAGAAAATATCCTTTTTTGTTTGTTTGTTTGTTTGTTCATTTGTTCTGGAGATTGAACCCAGGAAAATTCTACCTCCAAGTTATATCTCAGCCCTTTTAAATTTTTATTTTGAAACAGGGGTTTGCAAAGCTGCTGAGGGTCTTGCTACGTTGCTGAAGTACTAAGGATTATGTCCAGGAACACCTACTTCTGACCTATGCCCCCAGCTCTTTTTACTTTTTATTTTTTAAACATTTTATTGGTGCACTATAGTCATACATCTTAATGGGTACAAGATAGCAGAGGCATACATGCACACATCACTCAATTAGCCTTTATCCAATTCCCACCCCATTCCCTTCCCCTCCCTTTCTCTCATGTTTGGCTTAGTGATTGACTTTGATATGTTTGTGAATGTACATCATGAACATTAGAGAATTTCCCTCTCCCCTGCCCCTTCCCCTCAGGTTGCCTTATTTGCTCACCTATAGTATCTTCGTATAGAGTTCCTCCTATGACCCGTTTTCTCCCTAGCTTTTGCATATTAGGGAGAGCATCTGGTTTCTTAATTTTTTGTGACGGACTAATCTCACTTAGCATAATGTTCCTCAGTTCCATCCATTTTTATTTTGAAACAGTGTCGGGAATCCAGCCCGACAGCTGGTGGGGGTTGGCGAGATGATGAGTACCGATGACTCGAACACAAACTCACGGGCCAGGAGTCAAGTCAAGCAAGATCTCATTTATTTCTCTCCAGGCACTCATATTATATAGCATCAAACCACGAGCGGAATTCCCATGAGAAATAGCCTAGCCTATCCGGGATAAAGATCACTAGCACGTAGTTTACAGCCAATCCCAGGCCAGTACACGAGCCATTCATGTGTGTGGAAAGCTCCTTTAAAGGTAGAAAGGGAAAAACCGCTCAGTCTCCCCACCCATAATGAATGGGCAAACCACGCCTTCCTAGCTTCCTCCAGGCGCCATCTTTGCCCCTTTTTTGCTGAATCACTTTACTTAAAGTTTTGCCTTAGGCCGTAGGCCACTCAGGCCGAATCTCCTTAGGCGCTGTATAGACACACCCCATCAAAACAGGTCCTCCCTAAGTTGCTGAGGCTCCTTGAAACTGCAACCTTCCTGTCTTTGTTGTGAGGCAAGTGAAGGATAACAGACAAGCACCATGCTTTGAGAGATCAAATTAGGAGTCTTTATTGCAAAAGCTGG
This sequence comes from Muscardinus avellanarius, assembly GCF_963383645.1. NCBI lineage: Eukaryota > Metazoa > Chordata > Mammalia > Rodentia > Gliridae > Muscardinus > Muscardinus avellanarius. The sequence goes on along the minus strand of NC_137786.1, from coordinate 107,578,218 downwards.
CAATTACGAGCAGACTTATGCCCCAAATAACTGGTGGCCCTGATTACAATTGTGGGCAACTATTTAAAGGCAAAAATGTCCTGTTTCAAAGTAGGAAAAAAAAGGGGGTGGGGACTAGCAGAGCATGGTACAGAAGCCAAAGTAGTGATTTAAAGTTAATCTTGGGGAACAATCAGGGAGATGTTTCTGAAAGTGGCATGTACCTGCAATTCTTGGAATGGGGATAGTTGGCATGAACTGACCATAATCACAAAATAGAGGTATGGAGTCAGTGCTGCTATAGTTTATCTTGACCTCCAAAGTCCTGGGATTGCAGGAATGTGCCACTGTGCGCAGCTGAAAATCTCCTTAGTCTTAAATGTTGGCAAATAATTCTGTTTTCTTGAAACTCTGCATGAACCAATCCCAAGCAAGTCTCCAGAGTACCCCAGGGGCCACAAGTGTGAGACTGGATGAATTAACCTGAATTATTGTGGGGTGGTGCCTTGAGGGAGACAGAGCTAGCTGCGTCTTCTGAGCTGCTGTAATGTTTCTTGCGCAGTAGTGAAGGACATAGAAGCCATGGTTACTGTCCCCAAGCATCTGACAGCCTTGCTGGGCCAGAGAAAGCACAATGCACAATGTGACTAAGGGCTATTAGCATGAAATAAGCAAGAGGGGGAGAAAGTATGAGAGGTCTGGATCTCAGGCAAGGGAGAGTGTTAAAGAGGAAGCAGAAGGTGCACAAAGACAGAGGAAGCAGAGGGCCATAAAGACCTAGAGAATCTTCTCCAAAGTGTATTTCCAAGTCAATAGCAGTGATTCAACAGGCTTTGTGATTTCTCCAGGAAGGCAGGCATGGGATTTCAGTGAACAGGTGGAAATGAATAAATTACCAGTGGAAGCTGGATCCGCACTAGTGGTTTCTAACAGACCAGTTTGGGCTATTTATTCTATTTTCTTTTTAAAGGGCTTTTACTGTCCCAGTTGCTAAGCCATTGGTATCTGCTCTAGAATTACAAATAAATAAATAAATCCTAACAGTTTACACTAGGAGATGCCACATCTCTCTAAAATAATTAGATAATTCCTAAATCTGGAGCGGTTCATCTAGGGCTAGTTTATTTAGGATTACCTAAGGAAGTATGAAAAGATGTTTATAGAACAAGAAGATCCTTAGACTATGTGGGGTTAGTACAAAAGGGAAGCTTTGTCATGTTCTTTATAACTGGGCTTTGGGGATGCAGCAGAATGTCAAATAGCACTTTTCCTGATAATATTCTCTGCATTTGCATCTTGATTTCTTGTCTCTCTTTCTCTTTTCTTTGCTATTTTAAAATTTCAACACCTCTAACATTAACAATGAAGACTGGCTTAGTTGTTGAGGAATAAAGAAAATAGTGCCTTCGTCCTGAGTTGGTATCAATCAATTTATTTAAATGAGCTTTTTACTGATAGGCAGAATCAATTTATGAAGCACATTTGATCAACTCAGTTCATTTACCTGGGAAGCTGCTGCCAGCTCAGGTGAGTGGAAATGAGAATATGTTTTTGTAGTTACCCTTCTGCCAGGCAGGCTCAAGAGTCAAACAACCTCAGAGAAAGCAGCATGATGCCCCCGTTTAGGGTAGGATGGCTCTTGGAGAAGGAAACATTTCAGAGCTATAATATTCACTGTTTTCCATTAAAAAGTAGAGATCTGCATCTCCTGCCTTTTCAACCAATTTCCAGTATATTTGAGTGAAAATGTAGATCTCTTTTCTCTAATAGCAGCTAAGGTTCACACACTGGACATAGTTTTAAGGCTGTTGGGCTTTTATCTCTGAAAACAGAGGGAGGGACAGACCAAGGCAGCAGGGCCACAGGGTACAAAACTCCAGAGGGCATCTGTCATCCCAGATTTCTCTGGGGCTGCCAGCTACAAGTAGAGTTATGCAGCACCATAAGATCCTTCAGCAGGATCCTTCATTATAGTGGGGCTGTTTTAGTTGTGCACAGCAGATGGATACTTCAGATAGTAGTGAGAAGTCTTAGTTGAGAGGTTAAAATACTGGCATTTAACTGCTTTCTGTCTGACTATATAGATTTAGGTTTCTAGTATTTATTGGGGATTAGATTAGTGCTTTCTTTTCACTTTCCTCTATTAAAAGGCTCTGCTTCCTACATCAGGGATAAGATAACCAAGGATTGGAGCAGTCACAGGATACTCCTTTGTGTTATTATTAACAGTTAATGTCATACAAATCAGTATAATTATAATTATAGTGTAATCATATGCATGTCTTGAGTTATAAACAACAGATTACAACCATTTATTACCCAAGATAATAGAGTTTCCTTTGTTCTCTTTTTCTCTAAGTCTCAGCAAGAGTTGCTTTCCATACAGACATTAAGATGTCCAAGTCAGAAAGCATTTATTAGTGATTGGTGCCTGGTCAAAAATAATTCACAGTTGAATTTATCAAGCGTATTGGCAATTTGATATGTGCAAGATGCTCTCTACCTGGGGTGCAAAGATACGAGTAAAGCACATTACTTTCTGCCAAGAAGCTAATAGTAGAACAGAAGGGTAGACATGAAAACAGGACATTTTAGTATGCTGTGCTAACTAGTCAGGTGTAAAAAAATAGGAAATCTTAACTTGGCTTGGAATTCTAGGAAAGGACCCTACAGGTGATGACATCTGGCCTTAGTCTTCAGGGAACTGGAGGAAATAATCAAACATAAAATGAAATTTAGGAAGAAAGAGGGAAGGTAATGTCCAAAGGACCACCTACAGGAGCCACTCATCCTGTGATTCTCCTGTGCAGCCTCTGAGCCTCACACTCATTCAGACACAGAATTATCATAAAGTCCTATAAGTTAGGTCTCTTTAAGATTACGTTACAGATAAAAAGATAAAGACTAGGAAAATTATTACCTTTATGTGGAGAGAGGAGATTCAAATCAAAACTTTATTCTAAGCCTCAATAGCTTGCCCATTACAGGGAGTGTTCTACCTCTCTGGCTTACACCACACACTGGTGTGATCATTCCCCGAACAGAAGAATGTTATATGAAACATTCTGGGGTTCTGTTATGTGAAACGGATGTTTACCTATTTGGAAAAGAGCAAGGAACATCCCGGGGAATTTGAAGTAGAAATATTAGAAAGTCTTTGACCACTGAAAATTAATAAGAAATTAGGCAGTAAAAGGCTGAAATGACAAAGTAAGATAATGAAAATAGAACACTTGATTTAGCACAATGCCTGAGGTATGTTCAAATTCATGCCTTGTTGTGAGTTTTGTCTCTGTACAGACAGTGTGGCCCTGCTTGGCCGTCGCTCACTGGGGTCCAGTTGTGTGGCACTCTGCACTCACTCTGTCTAGAGTGATTTACCTAAAAATTTTCCCTTTTCCAGCCCCTCAGGAATCATCTTTAGTGTCACCTCCTCTAAGAAACCTTCCCGAACTCCTGAACAAATGAGCCCAATAACTCTTTACCAAATCCCTCCATTTTCCTTTCTCATTGCATTTATCATCTTCCAAATTGTCATAATTATTTATAAGTTGTTTGTGTAGTGTCTGCCTCCCTCTGCTAAGATACAAGCTCTAAGAAGACCAGGGACTGAACTTGCTCATTGCTGTGTTCCCAGCTGCTAAAATAGTGCTTATCTCATGTGTTTGTGCAACAAGGATATTTGGTGGTTAAGATAACTTTATGAAGTAGAATGGGCATTTTTATCATAATTTATCAGAAAATGAAATAGAGCTCTTAGCAGTAAATAACGCACTCAAAGTCAATGACCAACTTGAAGAGCCAATAATTGAATCCACATCTACTTTCCCTACTGCATACCCCTTGCGGCTATCTGAAAAGGATTTGTGGTTTCCTGACTTCTTTTTCTTCAAATTCTCACATGCATTAGATTATTTGAACTCAAAACAATTCTATGAGGCAAGGGCTCCTATTATTCCCACTTTAAAGATGAGAAGACTGAGCAGTGAGGAAGCTTGTCCCAGGTGGAGCTAGACATACAATCATGATGGATCTGATGCCAGAGCTCAAAGTCTTTTATTTTTTCTTTTCAATATTGGGTATGAACCCAAGATGTCTACCGCTGAGCTACAATCCTACCCTTTGTATTTACTTTTTATTTTGAGACAGGGTCTCACATATTTCCCAGGCTGGCCTCAAACTTGTGATCCTCCATTCTCAGCCTCTCAAGTCACTGGGATTACAGGCGGGCGCCAAAACTCTCAACCATGCGAGTTATTTTCATGGAGAGATTTTGACACAAGGAATTGGTTAAACAGAAGTTGGAGGACTGCAACAATAAAAATCAATATATAAGCTGGGCATGGTGGCGCACACTTGTAATCCCAGTACTTGGGAGGCTGAGACAGGAGGTTCCAGGTTCACGGACAGCCTCAGCTACTTAGTGAAGCCCTTTGCAACTCAGTCAAACCCTACTTCAAAATAAAAAAAAATAAATAAAAATAGGACTTGGGCATAGCTTAGAGGTAGAATGCCCCTGGGTTTCAACCCCAGCACTGAAAAAAAAAAATCAATATAGAGAACACACAGATCCAGTATGTATAGGAAGAAGATAGATACCACCCCTAGGGCTGGAAAGCAGAGGAGAAGCTGGTTTTAGGAGATTCTAGAAGCCTGGAAAGTCTATGGGGGGAGGGTCCTGAACTGTACATGTCATCTCAGGAACTGGGAGATGTCCCTGCAAGGCTGGGGCTCAGATCTCTGAAGAAAGGCTATGCCCTGGGTGACACCTTTAGAGGAGTGAGATTAGGATGTTTCTAAGACTGGAAAGAAGTCAGAGATAACCAGCTGTGAAGCTCCCAGGGTGAGAGACAACAGCTGGGTGATGCTGAGAGTAAAATAAGCAAAGGTGAAGCAGTAAGTTGGTTCTCTCCTCCTCTATCCTACAGTTTTCTTCTGGAAGAATCCATCAGGAAAGCACTTGGCCTACAAGGCCCCAGATCCAGAATTATAAAGCTGGGCAGAAAAGGTGAATTGGAGCTGGGCTAGCTTAATAATAACCTGAAAGGCACTTCACCTGCTCACATGGCAGGACTCAAATAATCCCTAGCTGTATAGGGAAAATACATAGGGCAGGCATAGGAAAAATCTGCCATAATTTTCTTCTGTCATTCAAAACAACCAATGGAATTATATCCTCAATATTATACTCTATGGGTAAAAGGCAATTCTCAGTAAGGAAATACAAAATACTTTATACAGAGGGAAAAGATCCTGAGGAGCACAAAATGGTAAACATTTGCTGGGGCCTCTTAGGAAGAGATGTCTTGATGGAGCATTGAATATTGGTATCCTCCTTCCTTCTATACAAATATATAAAGTTGACCCTTCTTGTCCTTTTATAGCACTAAAGCTCGTTATTTATAATAGGCTACACAGTGCAGATGCCCTGTTTAGATGAGGATTATAAATACCCCACTTTGAACTTTAATTGAAGTCAAATAAAGAAGAAAAAAGAGGGGTTATTTGCTTCCATGGTTTGGAGATTTATATAGGGTACTTAGAATCTGTTTATCTTGTTAGGCAGATAGTTGCTTAAATGGATTTTCATGCTTAGGGCTTCAAAATGCAAAGCCCTATGCAGCTTGGTATTTGTTTTGCAATCCTTATATACCCAGGTTATTATTTGTGGAAAATGGGAGGAAACAGCATATAAAATGGCCCTCACTTCCCCCAGTTTCTCTATTTTATGCCTAAAGAGATGTACACAAACATGTAATAGATTTGAATTTGGAGGGATTCAGTGTGTGGTAATTAGTCCACCAGCAGCTTTGAGTGTCTTGAAATTACGAACATTGATTCTTTACTGAAATGTAAGTTAACTTGCAGATATTTTATTCCTTTTATTCTAGGTTTTCTAAAACAACTTGAGATTTTTTCCTAAGTTAGGTTTATCAGTTATGTTTTATGCTGCTTGACTCAGAAACCTTAGATGGGAAGTTCCTGAAAATTAAACCCTTCACGGATTTCTTGGTTACAAAAAATTATTGACTGGCTAAAGTACAATAGCCAAGAATAAGTCCAACTGTCAATCTTTCTCAAAAGCTTATTACTGGAAAGATACTGAAAACTTCATTAAAATTGCCAATAGTCCACCTTTAAATATATATAAATTAAGAAGTGACGTTGGGCATGTTGACTCACACCTGTAACCCCAGTATTTAGGAGGCTGAGACAGGAGGCTTGCAGATTTGAAGCCAGCTTCAGCAACTTACTGAGACCCTGTTTCAAAATAAAAATAAAATAGGACTAGGGTGAAAGCTCAGAGATAGAATGTTCCTGAGTTCAGTCCTAAACACACACACACACACACACACACACACACACACACACACACACACGCAAAAGAAGTGAAGATCCATTTATCTTCGGAAGTAAGCTTGTACTATTACTATATATATATATATATATATATATATATATATATATGTATGTATATGTATAACACAAACACACACACACACACACACACACACACACACACACACACACATATATATATATATATATATATATATATATATATTAGGTAAGAGATATTTTCCAGTCCCGTTACCGTTACATGTGGATTGTCCTCTATTTTACACAGCATAGTTTCTCATAATTTATTTAGCTCTACCATGTTAATGGAAATTTAGAGTGTATTGTTATTTTTCTTGCTACCGTAAACAGTGCCATAGAGAATCTCTGTGTATATCTACCTTCTTATATATGTGCTACTGATTCTGTAAGATGGATTTGGGTTCTTGGTCTTTTGCTAAGGGTTCCGTTCAGAATAAGGTGTTGCAGTTAGTTTATTTGTCTCTTTAGTTTCCTTTAGAACAGCACTTTAGACTTTTTTTGCATGACCTTGATACTTTGAAACTACAGGTAGTTGTTTTGTAGAATGTTTAGTTTGTGTTTGTCTGAATTTTGCCTCAGCATTAAATTTAGGTTGTGCCTCTTTGGCAGGAACATTGCAGAGGCGATGCGGTGGCTTCTTTCCACATCCCATCGGGTGATGCACGATCCCACCTTGTCCTTTCCTTGTGATGCTATTTACTTTAATCCTGAGGTTAAGGCAGGACCTCTTCACTGCAAAGTTGCTCTTCCTTCCCTTGAAACGAGTATTTGGTATATTTTTAAATTTTCTCAAGCTTTTAGTTTATCTATTTATTTGATTGTTCTATTTATTTGTGTATTCTATTTATTTGATTGCAGACTCAGAGTTCTCTAATTCCATGTGTTATAATCCATCACTCTTATCTTGTTATTTTGGTGTTGAAATTGTGCTGAAATATTTTTCTGGAATATTGCTACTCTAAAGCTTTTCACAATTATTTCATTTGAGGAGAAACACTAGTGATTAGTACTATTACTAAGTGGGTAGAAAAACTGGTCTTTAAAAATATTTTTTGAGCTGAGAGTGGTGGCACACACTCGTAATCCCATGATTAGGGAGGCTGAGACCCGAGGACTGTGGTTCACGGATAGCCTCAGCTACTTAGTGAGGCCCTTTGTAACTCAGTGAGACCCTGTTTCAAAATAAAGAATAAAAAATAGGGCTGGGGTGTACCTCAGAGGTAGAATGCCCCTGGGTTTCATCCCCAGTACCACAAAACAAAAAACAAAAATAACTTTCTATTCTTTTTGATGTTTTTAGGCACATATTTATTTTTAACATATTTTTTTTGGAAATGTAGAAAAATGTTATCTAGGCCATGGTATTAGGGGAGATATGCTCAAATGTTAATTTATTTTTTGTTTTGTTTTTGCAGGTCTTGGGATGGAACCCAGGAGCCTTCGACCTCTGAGCTACATCCCTTGCCCTATTTTTTATTCTTTATTTTGAAGCAGTGTCTTACTAAGTTGCAGAGGGCTTCGCTAAGTAGATGAGGCTGTCCATGAACCATGATCCTCCAGTCTCAGCCTCTCAAATGCTGGGATTACAAGCATGTGTCACCACGCCCGGATAAATTTTTTAAAAATACTATTGCCAGGGTCTAACTTCTAAAGGCTGATTAAATTTACTTTAAGGTGGGAACTGGGTATTTTTTAAAGGACTGCCACTTATTCTATTGTATCCCCTGGATTGAGAATGACTAAATTAGATATGAATAAGATGGTTACTGGACACAGAGCAAAACAAAACTAAAAGACTGCTTATTGATAAATTAAGAATTTTTTTTAATTAATTTATTTTTTAAATTGGTGCATTGTAGTCATATATCAATCACATTGGAGTACAAGACTTGAGAGGATATACAAGCACACATCATCCAATTAGCCCTCCTCCAGCCCCCATCTCATTCCCTCCCCCTCCCTCCATCCCACACTTCTTTGGTGATTTACTTTGATACATTTGTTTATGTACCTCCTGCGTTTTAAAGAGGCTCCATCCTCCAGTATTACATACCCTCTGATTGGTCACATTAGTTGCTTCACTATAAGGCCCTTTCTATAGGTCAACCTCTTCCTGTTGCCCTTTTCCTCCTAGTTATTGCTGATTAAGAGAAGCGTCTGATTTATATTTTCTGCGATATTTCTCTGTGCATGCTGCGTTGCAAGTACCAATCCCACTCTTGATGGTCCCAGTAGTGGCCTGGCTACTCAGTGGACTGATCCAGACCTCGCTGGCTCAAGCAGCGGCCTTGCCTCATGGGAGGCCCCAGTTCTGGTCTCGCTGGCCCCTGAACCGGACTAACTCCTAAGTTGGCTTTGGTCCCGACCTTGGAGGCCGCAGGAGTGAACTTGCCTCACGCCAGGCTCCGATGCTGGCCATTGGCCCCTGCACCGGTCTAACCCCTTGGCAGGATTCCAATCCCGGCCTCGGAGGCCCCAGCACCGGCCTAGCCTCATGGCAGGCTCCAATGCCGGCCTCGTTGGCCCCAGCACCAGCCTAACCCCTCGGCAGGCTCCGATCCCTGCTTCGGAGGCCCCAACACTGGTAATGCCTCAGGGCAGGCTCCGATGCCGGCCTCACTGGCCCCAGCACCGGCCTAACCCCTCGACAGGCTCTTATCCTGGCCTCAGAGGCCCCAGTACCGGCCTTGCCTCAAGGCAGGCTCCGATACTGGCCTCGCTGGCCCCAGCACCGGCCTAACCCCTCGGCAGGCTCTTATCCCAGCCTCAGAGACCCCAGTACCGGCCTTGCCTCAAGGCAGGCTCCGATGCCGGCCTCGCTGGCCCCAGCACCGGCCTAACCCCTTGGCAGGCTCCGATCCCGGATTTGGAGGCCCCAGCACTGGTCATGCATCAAAGCAGGCTCCGATGCCGACCTCGCTGGCCCCAGCACCGGCCTAACCCCTCGGCAGGCTCTTATCCTGGCCTCGAGGCCCCAGTACCTGCCTTGCCTCACGGCAGGCTCCGATGCCAGCCTCACTGGCCCCAGCACCGGCCTAACCCCTCGACAGGCTCTTATCCTGGCCTCAGAGGCCCCAGTACCGGCCTTGCCTCAAGGCAGGCTCCGATGCCGGCCTCACTGGCCCCAGCACCGGCCTAACCCCTCGGCAGGCTCCGATCCCGGCCTCGGAGGCCCCAGCACTGGTCATGCCTCAAGGCAGGCTCTTATCCTGGCCTCGAGGCCCCAGTACCGGCCTTGCCTCAAGGCAGGCTCCGATGCCGGCCTCACTGGCCCCAGCACCGGCCTAACCCCTCGGCAGTCTCCGATCCCGGCCTCGGAGGCCCCAGCACTGGTCATGCCTCAAGGCAGGCTCTTATCCTGGCCTCGAGGCCCCAGTACCGGCCTTGCCTCAAGGCAGGCTCCGATGCCGGCCTCGCTGGCCCCAGCACCGGCCTAACCCCTCGGCAGGCTCTTGTCCTGGCCTCAGACGCCCCAGTACCGGCCTTGCCTCACGGCAGGCTCCGATGCCGGCCTCACTGGCCCCAGCAGCGGCCTAACCCCTCGGCAGGCTCCAATTCCGGCCTCAGAGGCCCCAGTACCGGCCTTGCCTCAAGGCAGGCTCCGATGCCGGCCTCGCTGGCCCCAGCACTGGCCTAACCCCTTGGCAGGCTCCGATCCCGGATTCGGAGGCCCCAGCACTGGTCATGCATCAAGGCAGGCTCCGATGCCGGCCTCGCTGGCCCCAGCACCGGCCTAACCCCTCGGCAGGCTCTTATCCTGGCCTCGAGGCCCCAGTACCGGCCTTGCCTCATGGCAGGCTCCGATGCCGGCCTCACTGGCCCCAGCACCGTCCTTACCCCTCGGCAGGCTCTTATCCTGGCCTCAGAGGCCCCAGTACCAGCCTTGCCTCAAGGCAGGCTCCGATGCTGGCCTCGCTGGCCCCAGCACCGGCCTAACCCCTCAGCAGGCTCTTATCCTGGCCTCAAGGCCCCAGTACTGGCCTTGCCTCAAGGCAGGCTCCGATGCCGGCCTCACTGACCCCAGCACCGGCCTAACCCCTCGGCAGGCTCCGATCCCGGCCTCGGAGGCCCCAGCACTGGTCATGCCTCAAGGCAGGCTCTTATCCTGGCCTCGAGGCCCCAGTACCGGCCTTGCCTCAAGGCAGGCTCCGATGCCGGCCTCACTGGCCCCAGCACCGGTTAAGCCCTCGGCAGGCTCCGATCCCGGTGTCGGAGGCCCCAGCACTGGTCATGACTCAAGGCAGGCTCCGATGCCGGCCTCACCGGCCCCAGCACCGGCCTAACCCCTCGGTAGGCTCTTATCCTGGCCTCGGAGGCCCAAGTACCGGCCTTGCCTCATGGCAGGCTCTGATGCCAGCCTCGCTAGCCCCAGCACCGGCCTAACCTCTCAGCAGGCTCCGGTCCCATCCTCGGGGGCCCCAACACTGGCCTTGCCCCATGGCAGGCTCCGATGCCAGCCTCGCTGACCCCAGCACCGGCCTAACCCCTCAGCAAGTTCCGGACCCGACCTCGGAGGCCCTAGAACAAGCCTTGCATCATGGCAGGCTCCAATGCCGGCCTCGCTGGCCCCAGCATCGGTCTAACCCCTCTGCAGGTTCCAATCCCGGCCACGGAGGCCTCAGTAGTGGCCTTGCCTCACAGCAAGCTCCGATGTCGGCCACTGGCCCCGGCGCCCGCCTAACCCCTCAGCAGGTTCCGATCACTGTCTCTGTGGTTATTATTACAAAGGTTCCAGTTGTAATGTATCAGATCTCTGCCTCCCCCAAATATTGGCCACTGGCATTGCCACTGCCTCCACCATTTCAAATCCTTCCCAGGCTCTTTTCCCACTCTGAATGTTGTCCAGTGTTCCTAAGCATGCGTGATGGTAGCATTCGACATTTGGTGTAATTTCTCCAAAAAAATAAAGTTGGTAAGATCCGGTTTCTGCTTCTCCTGAATACAAGTCTCCACCACCATCGCGGAGAACTCTTTCAACACCGCATTTCTCCTTGGTCTCCGCTAAACTCTCTCCTTATATGTGATGTCTGAGATTCTTAACAATATCGAGAAATAACAGTCCTCTTTCACAGCGAATTTTTCCATAAGTTCCAGTGCATTTAGATAAGTTTTGTCTGCATCTCCAGTGTCCTGGCATCCATAACGGCTTTCTTACCACCTCTCCGATATTTTTCTTTATCTTTTTCTGTTCTGGGCCCGGTTTCTCCAGGGGTCTGGCGTGCTACTCGCAGTTCGGCCTGGGGCCCAGAGTCCCGTGACCCGGGCCCCAGCTGGCGTGCCCCGCCCGCGACTCCCGCCCAGAACCCAGCGTCTTACTGGGCCTGGTTTCTCCAGGGGTCTGGCGTGCTACGCGCAGTTCGGCCTGGGGCCCAGAGTCCCGCGACCCGGGCCCCATCTGGCGTGCCCAGCCCGCCGATAAATTAAGAATTTTAAGATGGTAATCACAGATCATTAAACCAAGTGTGGTGTTTCCTTCATGCAGCCCCTGTGAAATTGCATAGGATTCATGTCCATGAAGCCAGTCCTGGGTACAGATAAACAACAATTGCTGTAAGAAAGAAAAATATGCAAATCAAAGTATAAAGGAATGATACCATGCGATAGAACGAAATAGACATGGACAAGCATCCCCCACTGTGGCCCCATTTCCCAGCTTTTTCACAGTTGACTGAAGCCCATGACCAGGCCTAATGATCTGTGGTTACCATCTTAAAATTCTTAATAATTTATCAATAAGTAGTCTTTCAGGAAATTGTCATGGGTCAAGATAAGGAAAGATAGTAGGGCATTCACGAGACAAGCCTAAAGGAAGTAAGGGTTACATATAGATGGAGTAGATGGAGCAGACATCAAAGTCTCCACTTACAAGTGCTGGATTACAAGCATGCACCACTGTGCCCAGCTTCTTTACCTTTTTAATAGCCAGTTCCTCCTGTATGCTTCTCTGATTCTTCATGGCTTTTTTGTCAAGATTGAATGCCTGTCTTACCCAGATTGTATTGTACTCTTCCTACTGTTTCTGTACTACCCACTAAATAATTTTAAGGGGAATATTTAAAAATGGATAATTCTTTGAAGTCTGGTTTTAGATGCTGTTCTCAAAACAATATATTAAAGCTAGGATACAGAGTTGGAGGGACAGGAGACTCTTAAAACTGGTTAATAGCCGGGCGTGGTGGCGCAGGCTTGTAATCCCCGCGCTTGGGAGGCGGAGACAGGAGGATCGTGCAGGTTCGAAGCCAGCCGCGCGCGCTGGCTTAGGAGACCCTGTTTCCAAAAATGAAAATGTAAAAATAGGTCTGGGAGTGTAGCCCAGAGGTAGAAGGGCTTCCAGAGGAACCCCAGTACCACCAAAAAAAAAAAAAAAAAAAAAAAACAACTGGTTAATAAAAGGAATACATCACAGAGGCCTTTTAATAACACATTACATTAGAGGGTTAAAATTCACATCTAGACCTTTGGGGTGCTTCTTTGTGTCCAATCCTGGGAACTGTTTTTGAGGTTGTCTAAAACTAGGACTTGGAGATTTTCTTTCAAGACAGTATTGCATAGGAGCTCTGATCTTGGCAAACTCTTCTGGGAGGCAGTGTCATCTGTTAACACCCCAGGAACAATTAGATTTATTTAACAAAACCAGAATGTGTTTGTAAAATAGCTTGGAAGAGTCCATGGGGCACATCAAAATTGATTTTAAAGTAGGTCAGATCTGTTCTGTACCTAGTCCAATTATGATGTGTAGGCAAATAAATTCATTTAGTGATTTGCCTCAGGAAAAAAAAAAAAAGCTGGTGTTGAGTAAACCATTTGTGTTTGAAAACCTCTAGGTTTGCCATCCTAGAAGACCATCCCAGCCAGATTCCTGGAGTCTGTGGTAAAAAGGAGGTGCCAAGTTTATCTTCTTCCCTTTCCATCTTCTTTTTCTACATATTTTTTTTTTTTCTCTTCGCGGTTTCCCAGTAGACTTGAAGCTCTGGAGTCAGTAGATCTGAGTTCACATCCCCGCTTTGCCACTTATGAGCTGTGTGATCTTGGGAGACTAACTACACCTTCCTGGTACTGTGGTTCTTCTCTGTAAAATAGAAATCACAAAATGTATAAACAAAACAACAATCACAATAATAGTAAAGATTCTGTAAGATTACATAAGAATTAAACTGGGCAGATATGTCTCAACAATGTGTTTGGCTTGGAAATTGCATCCTGAGTATTAGTGACAATCATTAGAATTCTCCCTTCTTACTAGCCTTGAGAAAAAAATGGATAATGTAGACCCTTCCTGGTGGTTGGACTTCCTTGAGAAAAAAATGGATAATGTAGACCCTTCCTGGTGGTTGGACTTCCTGCAAAGTTTCATCTCCAAAATAGAATTCAGATTCCACAGCTTTAAGACATTTGATGCATGTTTGTGTTTTGCCATTTAAGATGTGGCTGGAAGTCAGCTTTTCTTCAAGAATTCTTCTCCACTCCTCCCTGTCCCCCATCTTTTCCTCATCAAAGTGAAATTTCATGTCTGAAGGAAATGCCAGTTATTTTTATATTGATCTTGAGGGATAACTTAATTTTATTTAGTGAGCATGGATGTCTGGGCTGGACATCACTGGGAAGCACAAGGAAATTGGCAGCATGCCCACGGGGAACCGCAGGGCGGCTTTAAAGGTGGATGTGATTCCCTCCTCTCTTCTGCCAGCTCTTCAGGACCTGAAAAGTTTGGCCCCAGTGGGATGCTTGGGGAAAACAATAATGCATTTAATTCACAGAGGAAAGGATAGAGGAACAGGCAGGCTTGAGTCGAAGCTCCAGGTAAGAGAATCTTAACAGTGCCAAATAACCAGGCCCCTGGTGCTGTATGCTTCTGCTTCTGGTCTCAAAAGGAACTAAATAAATGAGCAGACTGTGCAGGAGCTGGAAGACAGAACCATTTTTAAGACTTTTGCTGAATTAATGCTGCAAACATCTGAGCACTCTACTCTTACAAATCTTGCACATCAGAAATGTGAGCACATCATGTATTCATGTTTTTATTCATGGATTCAATAAATATTTGTTGAAGACCTACTAAGTGTCAGCCCCTTTTCCAGATATATGGAAATTCTGTAAATGAGATGGTATTTTTGCCTATCAATTTAAAAAAGGCCACAGAGTAGAAACTGATGATGATGATGACAATGATGATGATAAAGAGGGTAATTGCAAATCAGAGTGGTTCTGTTAAGGAGATATGCTGGATAGAAACACAGGTTCTCAGTAGCCAGGGGTTATTTTTTATGATGTCATGGAAGGTCATCATCAATGGCTATATCAGAAGGAGCTAACTAAGTGAAAACTACAATTCTATAGGAAACATGCTCTCACAGTAGCTTTATACCACTTATTACATAACCAGAGATCTTTAATTGTGAACCTCTCTCTCTCTCTCTCTCTCTCTCTCTCTCTCTCTCTCTCTCTCTTGGGGTGGGGTACTGTACATTTAACCTGGGGTCCTCTATCACTGAGCTACACTCCAAGGCCACTTTAATTTTTTAATATATTTTTATTGGTGCATTGTAGTCAAACATCACAATGGAATACAAGACTTGTGAGGATATCCAAGCTCACATCATCCAATTAGCCTTTATCTAATCCCCAACCCACTCCCTCCCCCTCCCTCAATCCCATGCTTGATTTAGTGATTAACTTTGATATATTTGTTTATGTACATCATGTGTTTTAAAGAAATTCCATCTTCCACCATCCCATTCCCTCTCACCTTAATTGCTCCTCAATAGGGCCCTTTCTTCAACTAGATTTCCTCCTATTACCCATTTCTTCCTAGTTTTTGCATATTAGGGAAAGCACCTGATTTTTTATTTTCTGTGATATTTCTCTGTGTATGCCACATTGCAAGTTCCAATCCCACTCTGGAAGGTCCCAGCAGCAGCCTGGCCACCTGGCAGACTCTGATCCCAGCCTTGCTGGCTTCAACACCAGCCTTGCCTCATGGCAGGCTCCGATCCCGGCCTTGGAGGCCCCAGCACCAGCCTTGCCTTAAGGCAACCTCCTATTCTGGCCTCACTGGCTCCAGCTATGGCCTCACCGCATGGCAGGCATTGATCCCAGCCTTGCTGACCCCAGCACTGGCCTTGCCGCATGGCAGGCTCTGGTCATGGCCTCGTTAGCCCTGGCACTGGCGTCACCCCTCGGCAGGCTCGGATCCCAGTCTTGGAGGCCCCAGCACAGGCCTTGCCTCATGGTAGGCTCCAATCCCTGATCCTGGCCTCGCTGGACCTGGCACCAGTCTCACCCTTTGGCAGGCTCCGATCCCGGCCTCTGAGGCCCCAACACCGGCCTTGCTTCATGGTAGACTCCGATCCAGCCTTATTGGCTCCAACACCAGCCTCACCCCTTGGCAGGCTCTGATCATGGCCTTGGAGGCCCCAGCACTGGCCATGCCTTGTAGCAGACTCCAATCCTAGCCTTGCTGGCCCCGGCACTGGCCTGGCCACCCGGCAGGCTCCTATCCTGGCCTCAGAGGCCCCGGCACTGGCCCTGCTGTGCATCGGGCTCTGGTCTCTGTCACTATGAGCAGGTCATCTACAGATGTTCCCTTTTTCTTCCTTTTTTTTTTTTTTGGTGGTACTGGAGTTCCTGGAAACCCTTCTACCTCCAGAGACCTATTTATTTTTATATTTTTATTTGGAAACAGGGTATCTTAAGCCAGCGAGGCTGGCCTCGAACCTGCGTGATCCTCCTGTCTCTACCACCCAAGTGTGGGGATTACAAGCATGCGCCACCACGCCCGGGGTTATTCAAAAAAATTTTTTTTAACATGAGAGAGCTTTACATGTCTTTTGTGAAAGCTGGGACTCCAAATACCTAGTGGCAATGAATTTTGTCTTCCCTCCAAAGGCAGAGGTCCACAGCTTCCCTTCAGAGAGCAGGCTCTGCTGCTCAACGTGCACCCTGGCCTCCTACTCTGCACAGAGGAGCACGGTGGCCATGAGGGCTGATTACTCCCAGAATGTGCAGCGTGGTGGCCCATCCTGGCTATGTGGGGCTCCCTCTGAAACCCCTTTACCACTTAGCATGTTGTCCAGAATTCCCGAGCATTTGTGGCAGGAACAGTCTACTTTTGGGGAGATTTCCTAAAAATCTCAGGGTGGATTGGACTGGATCCATCTGCCCCTCCAAATTCTGGTCACCACCACTGCCGCTGCTGCCACTGCCATCTCGGTTCTCTCCTGAACACCTTTCCCACTCAGTTTGTTTTCCAGAATTCCTGAGCATGTGCAGCAGTAGCAGTATACCTTTGAGGATATTTCTTTAAAATTATGAGGTGGATTGGATTGAATCTCTGCCTCTACCAAATACTGACCACAGCTGCCACTGCCACAGCCATCTCGGTTCTCTTCCAAGCACCGTATTCACACAGCATGTTGTCCCAAATTCCCGAGCATGTGTGGTGGTAGCCTTCCACCTTTAGCACAATTTCTTCAAAAGATCAAGGTGGATTGAATCAGACTCTGCCTCTCCTGGATACTGGCCGTTGCCATTGCCACTGCCTCCTCCATCTCAATTCTCTCCAAAACACTTTTCCCACACTGCATGTTGTCCAGAATTTCTGAGCATGCGCAGTGGTAGCATTATACCTTTGGGACAATTTCTTCAGAAGATCAGGGTGGGTTGGATCAGATCTCTACCTCTCCCAAATACTAGCCTCCACTGCCACTGCTGCTGCCACCCCTGCCACCACCTTCCTCCTGGTTCTCTGCTGAGCTCCTTCCTTACATGATACGATGTCCAGAATTCTTAAGCATGTGTGGCAGGAGCAGTCCTCCTTTGCGGGGATTTTTTTGTAAAAGTTCCAGGTGAATTGGAAAGGATTTGTCTGCATTTCCTGAATTCAGGCTGCTGCCACCGCCAACTTGACCCCTCTCCAATTTTTTTTTTTAGTGGTACTGGGGTTCCTGAAAACCCTTCTACTTCTGGGCCATACCCCCAGACCTGTATATATGTATACACACACACACACACACACACACACACACACACACACACACATTTATTTATTTATTTATTTATTTATTTATTTATTTATTTGGAAACAGGGTCTCTTAAGCCAGTGTGGCTGGCTTCGAACCTGGACGATCCTCCTGTCTTTGCCTCCCAAGTACGGGGATTACAAGCATGCGCCACCACACCTGGCCCAATATATATATATATATATATATATATATATATATATATATATATAATTTTTTTTAATAAGAGAAGACAGTTTGTGTGTTTTGAAGAGGTTGTGAAATTGAGCACTCATCAGCAATGAATTTTATCTCCACTTCAAGAGCAGAGGCCACAGCCTCACCATGTAGAGCAGGATCTGCTGTTCTGAGCACAACACGAACCCCAACGCAGCATAGAGGAGGGCAGTGGCCAGGCGCACTTAGTTCCCCAGTACACACGGCTCGGCTTCCCGCCCGGTGCTGCTGGGCTCCCTCCACCATGTCCGGATCATTTTTCTTACAAGGTATGTTGTTAAGAGTCCCCAGCATGCGCGGCTGAAGCGGTCTTTTCTCTAATCCCTTTTGGGATGTTCTTCCAAAAATCACTTTTCTTGCGTGGCGGGTGCCTCATTGTCATCTTGCTTCTAATTCCACCGTTATCCACTCTCTCTCTTGTATTCTAGATAGGAAGTCACAGCTGGAAATATCTCCTTAAGTTGCCCCAATCAGATATTAAACCAAAATCTGGTGTCCAGGGCTTCTCCGAGGAATGCATGCCCTTTTCGGCAGCTGCTGTTGCCACTGTGACTGCGGTCACGGCCATCTTGGACCTTCTCCTTCCTTTCAGGCCATTTAAATTTTTATTTTGAGATAAGATCTTACTAAATTGTCCAGGCTGGCCTCAAACCTGCAATCCTCCTGTCTCAGCCCCCCAAGTTCTGGCATTACAAACATGTACTACTGTACCTGCCCCCCCCCCCCCCGTACTAGGGACTGAACCCAGGGGCATTCTACCTCCGAGCTACACCCCTAGCCCTATTTTTTATTCTTTCTCTTGAAACAGGGGCTCATGGAATTGCAAAGGGCCTCACTAAGTAGTAGTTGAGGCTGTCCGCAAACCACAATCCTCCTGTCTCAGCCTCCCAAATATTGGGATTACAAGTGTGCATCACCATGCCCAGCTTCTTTTTATTTTTAATAGCCAATTCCTCCTGTATGGTTCTCTGGTTCTTCATGTTTTATTTTATTTTTTATTTTTTATTTTTTTTTCAAGCTGCAAGGGAGGATATATTATACACTGCTAAAGCTTCAACAGGGTTTCCATATTCTAAAAAGGGTCAGATAAAATTTTAAATGAAATATTTAAATGAGAGACTTGCTTTTCTCTATTAAATATGACTCTCCATTTTCTTAGAGCATTTATATTCTATAAATACCTTGTAATTTTATTCAAAATAGGCAAATTATAAAATCAGTTTAATTGTCTACCAACAATGACTGGACAACGAGAATGTACAAGGGAATATTGTTCTGACTTAAAAAAAGAAGGAAATCTTGTCATTTTGTGACAACATGAATGAACCTGAATGATATTATTAAGTGAAATAAACTAGACACAAAAAGACAAATATTACATGATTTCACTTGCTTGTGGGATCTTACAAAGCTGATTTCATAATAGTGAGCAGTAGGGGAAGCAGGGTGGCACACACTTGTAATCCTAGTTCTTGGGAGGCTGAGACAGAAGGATAACAGGTTGGCGGCTAGCCTCAGCAATTTAGCAAGACCTGCAGTGACTTAGCAAGTCCCTGTTTCAAAATAAAAAATAAAAAGGGTTGGCTTCTGCCCCCCAAGTAAGGGATCCGTAGGATGGTAGTACCAATCGCTGGGGCAGGGAGGGAAGAAGGGTAGGGAGATGTTGATCAAAGGATATATACAGTCTTTCAGTTAGGAAGGATAAGTTCAAGAGTTATATTGTGTAGTATGGTGATTGCAGTTAGAAACAGCGCATTGCATTCTAGAAAAATGCCCAGAATGGGATTTTAGTGTTCTAAGGACAAAACTGGCAAGTACATGTGGCAATGTATACGTTAATTAGCTCAATTTAGGCATTCCACAATGTATATGCCTCCATATCATCATGTTATACATGATAAATATATGCAAATTATATTTGCCAGTTAAAAAGGCAAAAACAAAAACTTGTAATTGTGATCCTTTTTCTGTCTTTTGAGATGTAAATCTTTAAAAAAGTCTTTTGTTAGATGTACAATCCAGAAATGTCTTTCTCAGGGACTTGGAGGCCGTTCCTTTGAAAGGTTAGCCTTAGGTACCCTAGTAGGTAGCTAGTACCCAGCTTTCCCAGTTTCTGTGGTAGTGTAGGAGCCTGATTTCAGTGGGCACTAAGTGTCACATTGTAGAACTACCGCCTGCTGTAAAGATACGAGCAGTTTATCTTTCTTTTGTGTAAAGCCAATTAACTTACAGGCAGTCACTCCAATTACCAGACAAGTTTAGGATGAATCATGTGACAAGTTGGGCTGTCAAGTCCTCTTCCTTGTGTGGGATGGGTTATCTCTGCTCGGCTACATCGCAGTGTGAGGGTTCTGCCATCTTTGTAGTCCCACGCCGGATTGATTGCCTGTGATACACAAAACATTCTCATGTAACACTGGCTCAATGGCAAAATTGTTTTCATTCTCTTCTACCAATATGGAGAGATTTTCCTGTAGGGAGAAGATTTTGTTTTTAATTATATTTCCAACAAGAGCAAAGGTACTCTCTTCCTGGGAATTTCACTATCAGATTGTAATAACATTAAAAAAAATAGAGCCTTTTGAACTTCTGAATATTTGATTTGATATAAAGTGAATCTTGAGGTTTTTTTTTTTAACAGATTTTCTTTAGGTGAACTGGTATGTGGGCCGCATTGTACAAAACAGTGGGCAAGATGCCCATGCTGAGCAGGTGCTATGGGCTCTCTAGCCAAAGTCCTGCTGTACCATACCTCACTGCCTGTGCTCAGTGGTGGATTCAGGGAAACATGAAGTCTCAGCAAACTCAGGTGTATGGCCTCATAGTGTCGATAATCTCTTTGCCCTTCGTACCTTCGTCTCCATCCACATTTCCATCTGGCTTCACTTGCAATAGATTTCTCACTTAAGCTAGAACATAGTCAAACCCACAATGTATGGGGCTCTGGCCAGATTGTAAATGCCTTTCATCCAACATCGCAGCTATGCCTTACCTTGTGAAACAGGTTTTTAATCACTTTTCCTGCTTTTCAGATGAGAAAACAGAGGTTCAGAGAAGAAGACCGATGTGCAAATAATCTTGCTCTTATCTTTCTTTCTGCAGTCTCCGGCTGGGGCTGTATCATATTGGTTGGTCTCTTTTGTCAATTGCTGCCATTATCCTGTGGGTTCCTTGAGGATAGGGACATATTTCCCTCACTTTGGTGTCCATTATGCTTGGCACGGGGCTGAATGCACACAAAATATTCATGGAGTGAATAAATGCACGTACCCAGTGGCAAAAGGGTGCAGGTGGGGGAGGGGGAACAAAGCTGATAAGAAAATTGGTCAGTTTGACCCAGAGTCTATTATTGTGTTGTCTCTTTGAAAGGCCAATTCTGCAGCCAGAGCATAAAGTAGTGGAGGTGCAGAGCGTGGGGAGAAGCAACTAAGCCATCTCTCTTGCATAAGCTAAACTCTCCAACGGATCACACGTTTTCACAGCTCAGCATTTTCTCTATTACTCAGAGTGAATGAATCCACCGTTCGGTAGTAGTAAAGGATGGTGCAGAGAGTGTTCCATTCAATTTATCCTTTCAGCCTTCAGAAATCCCAGGAGTCACAGGTGCCATTGCCGATATTTAATCTCCTTCAAATCAGGGTGGCCGCCTTCTACAAATGAGACAGCTTGGTACACACATTTCTCTTAGTGTTAGCACTGTGGCAGTTTAAAAGACCAAGCTCATTCCTGGAAATGGACCCTATCTTGCTGGCCTTCAGTTTGCCCATCTGTAAATCAAGGGTAATAACACCCATGTCACAGGGTTTTTGAGAGGCTGAAATGAGCTGGGACACATGAAGCACTGACACGGCTTTTATGTGTGGCAAAGCTGGTACGAAGCATTTTGACCCCTGTCCCTTGGGCCTAGGTGAAGGTGTTTCGTGGCTGGGCAGGGGGCTGGGTGAGCATCCCTGCTACGTGCAGTATGTGCCACTGCAGGGTGCTCTTTGTGTAGTAGGCGATCCCTGGAGGGATGGGGCCAGCATTAGGTCGGTCCCCTTCCACAGACTTGCCTCGGTGGTGGGGGGCAGCACTCCAGCATTTGCCCTTTCAAGCCACTTTTAGAACCAGAAAGGAGAGAAGGCCACTCTTCATCTACCTCGAAAGAGTCTGGTTCTGCAGGGACTGCTCCCATGTAGGCACACTGGGGCTTTCCTCTCATTTCCACCCTTCCAAGGGAAGAGGTTTGTAGTAGAAAGAGCACACATGGGTCGGGGGAGCGCACGGGAGTGGGTCCCAATCTCAGCTTTGCCTCCTAATTGCGGGGAGAGCACTGAGTGGGCTTATCTCTGGACCAATTTCCTCTTCTTCCAACATTTCACTTATATTTTGTATTACCTAGATGGCTCAGCACACTTATTTTGAATTCTTTGCTGTTCATTCATGTGTACTAGAAAAGACTTACCCACAGGAAGCCTTTATCAAACACCTGGTGCCTGTTCCTCCTTACATCTTGATTATCAGTGTGGGGCATCTGATTGTCAGGGTCTGTTCACACAAGGCAGATAGCTTGCAAAGCCCTTTAAATGCATCCTTACACATAATCTTATCAGTAGACAAATCAGGTAGGCTATGTATTATTGTATGAGGAAATTGTATGAGGTTCAGAGAGGCTAAGCAATTTTCCCCAGGTCACATAGCCAGAGAAAAGTGGGCTAATGATTCAAAACAGAAAGATGTTTTCTACACAGCATGCATTTTGCTTACAGTGAGCATTTAGTTTTTCTTTGCGATTTTTCTGGATCCAATCCAAACCAAGTCTAAAATATCTGCTGGCATGAATTTAAATTTTGCCCTAAATCCAAGGGTGCATATTTCCTAGATAACCAAGTCTAAATATTTTCAGAAGTTACCTTTGTAGTCTGAGTGCTTAAGTATCTCTGCTCAGGGCAGATTATGCAGAGTCTTGAGGATCCTACTCAGGAGACTAGGGAGCCTGCAGCCTCCATTTATCTTTTTCCCACTCACAGTAAAGCTGATTTTGCTAGAACCACTTAAGAAAATAACCCAGGAATCCATGGGAAACCACTTTCTCTTGCTCAGGTTTGGATTCTTCTTACAATGTGGCTGATCATATCTGTCCTGTTCACCTTCTGGGATTTCTGAGCATGTGATAAGATAAAGCCACATGAAAAATGATTTGTAAACTATCTGTCCTTCATAGATTTTGTAGATAGAAGATGCTGAGTAAGACAGACACACCTATGTCCTCATATGAAAAGAGCAGATAACTCAACATATGATCTTATGAATAACAACTATGGATGTGAAGAGACAGAATAGGGTAAGTGGAAAGTTTCCAGAACAGGACCCTGTCACCAATAGGAGTAAGTCAAGGAAACAGCACTCAAGAGATAGAGGGAAGATCTTTGTTTTCTTATTCTGTCCCTAAGAATAATAGCACTATCCTATACTGTTAAGTTTAGCAGAGTGCCTTGGACATACTGGGCACTCAACTGACAATGGTGAAAATCAGACAAATTCATAACAACAGAGACACACACCTGCTGCGTAAGACCAATGCATGCATCAAATCCCTGTTCTGACAATTCATTGGACCAAAATGTCTCACCTACAAGGGTAGATGGGCTGAGCCAGAGGCCAGAGGAGATGCAAATGTGAGGGAGGTGATGGGCAGGTCCTTGTGCAAGCTGACATTCTACTGGGTGGTGAATCCTGGGGAAGCAGTAGAGTTCATGGGTAATACTAGGGAGAAAGTCTGCCTTGGGCAGCTGCCAAGATCCAGTGCATTTTGAAGTCCCTAGCACAGTCTTGGCACATAGGAAGAGCTATTAGCTGAAATTTCCATCTTAAAACCAGAGGCATAGAAGGTTCTCTGGGAACTCTGGAGAGGCAGCCCCCCCCCCCCGATTCACCTCAGGGAAGCCTTGTTAACTTTATTGTACTGTGATGGGAACACATAATATGAGATCTACCCTTTTCAGGCATCTTTTGCCCATGCTAATGGTTTGGGAGTCTAAAAGAAGATAGCATAGATTCTGGGACTCTTGGGATATCAGATAAAAAAAATCACATATTTATATCTTTGAGATTCCCACTGTGTGATCCAAGTTACAGTTCCTAGCTTTATCCCTTAAGGCCAGAGATAGGTGTATCAGGGCTGCTGCCTGGTTGTAGATAGCTGAGGAGTTGTTTTTGAGTTTTTTATTCTCCAGCTCTTATGCAGTTCCAGGCAGTGGGAGGCTGTTGGGAACAGAGCACTCCCGGCTGCAGCACTGGTGAGGTCACAGAAAGCACCTTTCTGTCCTCTCCCTCCCCCTCTCCTCCTCCTCCTCCTCCTCCTCCTCCTCCTCCTCTTCCTCCTTCTCCTTTTTTCCTGAGAATGGAACCCAGGGAGGGGCATTCTACCTCTGAGCTACAGACCCACCCCCATTTTGTTTTCTTTCTTATTTATTTATTTATTTATTTATTTATTTATTTATTTATGGGTCTGGGGATGGAGCCCAGGGATATTCGACCTCTGAGCTACAACCCCTGGCCTATTTTTAATTCTTTTTATTTTGAAACTGGGTCTCACTGAGTTGCAGAGGGCCTCACTAAGTAGCTGAGGCTGTCTGCAACTGTGATCCTTTGGTCTCAGCCTCCAAATGCTGGGATTACAAGAGTGTGCCACCACACCCGGCTCTGTATTCTTTATTTTATATAATAATAATAATAATAATAATAATTATTATTATTATTATTATTATTATTATTTGGTGGTACTGGGGTTTCTGGAAACCCTTCTACCTCTAGTCTACACTCCCAGACCTATTTTATATTTTTATTTGGAAACAGGGTCCCTTAAGCCAGCAAGGCTGGCTTCGAACCTGGGCAATCCTCCTGTGTCCGCCTCCCAAGTGCGGGGATTACAAGCATGCACCACCACGCCTGGCTATATTCTTTATTTTAAAACAAGGTCTCACTAAGTTATAGAGGGCCCCACTAAGTAGCTTAGGCAATACACAGGGCCACACTAAGTCCCTATGCCTTTGGGGAAAATGGCATAGGCCACTTATGGATTCATCAGGCTCCTCTAGACCCTGATGTTCCCCAGGAAGGAACCACAGAATCTGACTGGGTCATGAGTGTTGGAGTAGGTGTGGGTACTCTCAATGACTTTCCTTCTCTCTGTGTCAGATGGTCCAAAGAAACAAAGCCAGACATCCTCCTTCCTACAGAGAAGGGGATACAACTGAATATGTGCTGAAGAGAAAATGAAAAATGCCTGTTGTTCTTCAGGCTGGGGGATGATGTATGTTCCTGGGGGTAACCTGCTACCTTGGAATTAGTCATTCGACATCATGTTCTCTCTGTTGCTCATTTTAAAAATGTTAGCATTTTTCCCCCTCTCACTTAACTGTAGAAACATTAAATGCACAACTTTATCAAAATGACATAAGATATATGTTTCTGCCAACAGCAACTGGAGAGGATTAACAATTCAAATCGGACTGGGGAAATGTTACTCTCAACAGACAGGTGGAGGAAAGTTTGATGAGGGATCATGTACTCTTCTCACCTGGAGCACAGTCCAACACAGCCTGAGTCCCCCAGGTCCTGATGGAGGGAAAGCATTAATTTTAATTTTATTCTGCCTCTCTGAGACTGAGACTAGTTGTACAAATTTGTAGAATGTATGACTGTATACAGGGGTTCCCCCAAATAATCATCACTTACATATTGGCTAGTGCTAAATTTGGTCGGGGTGAACACTTCTAGCCATGAACAGCCAACATTAAACAGAAGCAGGGAAAGGGAAGAGACAGGAGATGAAAGGTAAAGGGAAAAGACCTCTCTGTGGAGTTAGCTATAACATGCATGAAATGGGATTCTATAGAGAAAGATGGCAAATAGTCCCTGTTCCATCTGGCTGATAAAAGGTAGCATTAATATAATATTCAAGTAGAATTTTTGAGAAAGATAGTTGTTAAGATTCTGGAACAGAATTTTCTTTGTTTTAAAAAGAAGAGTATAATATTTGGCAAGAACTTTGCTATCACTTTCTCAAGAGAGTGAATCTTGAGAATAACTTCTTGGCATGCCATTTATTATTTATTAATTAATTTATTGTTTATGACTCTCTTCTGCCTACATCAGGAGTGTCTCTGCTATTGGTTTTTCTAAGCACCATCTTACCAAACCATTTCATTTTTCATCCCCTTAAAACATGAGGTCATAACCAAACCACTGACACTAGAAAATTCACAGGGATAGTTCTGCAGAGCTTACTCTGCATAATGAGTAAGATGAGGACTCCTCCTCAGAGATAGAGCACAGGAATGAAGTTTAGCCAGAAGCAATGTCTGGGAGATTTGAGAGGAAGGGTGATTCTCATCCAGCTGGAAGTAGACCCCTTGCATTAGCCTCTCCCTGATAGCAAGTGCCATTCTCCCGATGGTTCAGTGACCCCAGGTATGCTATCTTAAGGGTTTATCACATGTTTCTCTCTCTATCTCTCTCTCTCTCTCTCTCTCTCTCTCTCTCTCTCTCTCTCTCTCTCTCTCTCTCTCTCTCTCTCTCTCTCTCTCTCTCTCTCTGTGCACTTGCTACTCCTTTTTCTAGAATATTTTTCTGAAAAACATTCTAATTTTTGAGAAAAATATTCTAATGAGAAATCTTGATATTCAGGGTTGAGCTCAAATATCACCTCTTGAGGAAAGACTCTTTTCATTATCCTTTTGAAAAACCCACAGGCCTTTCACTCTCCATACTCACTGTCCATACTCACCACCACACTTGTTTGTTCTATTTTTTTCTTGGTTTTCACCATTCTCTGAAATAGATGTTTATTTAATTGATACCCAGTTGGCTGTAAGTTCCTCATGAAAAGGGACATTGTTTGTTAATTTATTCCCAACACTTAGGAAACTGTGAGATCCAAATAGCACAGAGCAAGTCGATATTGAATTAGTGAGTGAATACACTCAGAGTCCCTCGGATCATAGAAGGGAATTGATGGGCCCTGTCTTAATCTCTCCTGAAACCAGAGACTAGGGCAAAACTGATGCACAAGGAGTTTATTTAGTGCTGTGGTTCCAGACACCAGGCATGAGAAACAGGGCAATGAAACAGGGAGGCAGGGAATGCCATTTCAGGGATGGTACTGATTTGACTACTACTAAAAAAACTTGTGATTGATCCTGAGGGGGAAGGGGAAAATCGTGATACATCAACAGCTCTGGTATTAACTCTTCTGTAATCTTGAGTTGTACATGAATGAGAATGAGCGGTTTGCTGAGAGACCCAAGGACATGGGAGGTGGACAGGGCTGACTGAGTTGAAGCACTGTCGCATGATGCATTGGGAGCTTTTTGAAGCCACACAGAGTTGGTCACCACAGCCATGGCTGGAGAAGAGGCGAGACAAGAGGATGTAAATAACACACAAGAGGGAGGGAGAAATCATGGTACATCAACAGTTTTGGCCTTAACTCAAGGTTAATTAACTCTAGCCCCTTTGAAAAATGATTGGTCCATTAAATTCTTTATTTTATTAATTATTATATGACACTATTTTCTTCTTAACCAACCTGATGGGATTAGGTGTGGTGTGCCTTTCAGGTCACTTCCTAGTAAGCTTCCCCCCAGCTTTCCACTTGATGATTCTGAGCCAGTCCTGTTGCTTTTGCTCCCACCAGGCATGGAGACCCAGTCTCTCTTCCATTGATCACTGTGGCCAATGGCTGGCATAATCCGTGAGTCTGGACCTGCTATTTCTTAACACCTGTCATTGACATTGGAATGTGCGCTCAGGGTTTTTTAATGGCCGTCACAAAAGTGCAGGTGAGTATCCTGTTTTTTCTTCTTTTCCTATCTTCTCTCCTGGGATTGAAGCAGAGTTTTGTGGATGACTAGTTAACTACCAGAGCAGAATGATGTATTTTGCAGAGGAATACTGAAGAAACATTATCAAAACAGGTGTAGATTCTGCAATCTGGAAGGAAGTTGCAAGGATATAGGATGCAATATATTCTGACACTGCAGTTTGTTAAGTAAAGTTCCCCCCATTTCCCCTGCTACACAAGAAATGAGATAACTTTTTAATTCTGGTCTCATGGCAGACAATAAGATAACCATTCCTTGACAGCAAGCAACACGCTATTTCTTTTGGTGTATGTTGTGTCAAAATATGTTTCCCTAGGAGATTCTCCAGTCAGTTTCAAATTTTTATTTTCAGAGTATTTTTGCTGATATCCTTAATTCTATCTGAAATGTATGAATTCAACCTGGGAACCTTAGGAACATGTGAGAAGAAAATGGATGCTTTTTTTGTGTGTGTGAATCTTAGAAGACTTGTGGACTTGAGATCCAATAACATCCCGTTTTCCACTCAGCAACTATGATTATAGCCTTACATTCAGGATAAGGTTTGAATCAACTGTCTGGGGATTCTCTGGGCTTAGAGATATTAAGGATACTAGTGGACTACAGTCCCAGTGGCTCCCCAGTGCCCTCAGGATAGCATCCATATAGTTTTGTGTAAAAATCCTTTCATTTATAGCCTATATTTCTGTAGTAGCCTTAGATCTCAGTATTTTGCATTCTGATCTTTTAGCTAGACCACTTGGATTTTCTCAAACTCCCCATATTTTCTCTTCTGAGCCTTTTTCTTGATCCTCTTCATCTGGGCAATTAATCTTTGTCCTCCACCTGTGTTGTTGAGTTTCTGACCTGATTTCTGCTATTATGCCTTCTGCCCATAGCTTTCATTCTTTTTTTAGTTTCAGGGCAGAATCTCAGAAAGCTTTACCTTATGAAAGACATTTTAAACATCTTCTTGGAAATTAAGGTAAAGTGTAAAAGCAGCCCCTAATTTTTTGTCTATTATATAGGTTTAAATAATGAAAGTCTCAGGGTTGGAAAACTCTTACCAAAAAGGGCTAGAAATGAAATATTTGGGGATTTATAGTTCTAAGCCTGCCTCTATCACATTTTAGTTAGTTAATTAATTTTAAACAGCCCTTTAAAAATGTGGATATAATTCTTAGCTTGTAGGTTATAGAACACAGTTTGGTCCTCAGACTGTAGCTTGATGATCCCTGAGCTTCTAGTTATTAGTACAACTAGAGAAAAAACATTAATACTTTGGCAAGGCTTTTATGAGACTTTTTAGAAGGGGAAACAGCTCTGTGGATAAAGAAGCCTGCACCTTTAGGCTCCTTCTTATCTGACAATGTCTAGTTTATTGTTGTTGGACATTGGTTATTATTATAAAGGTAGGAATTGGAAGGGTTTACATACATAATCATATGTAAATCTTGGTAAAGAAAGCTGTTTTGAACTAGTTTTCAGAGGTCATGTGTATCTCTGGCACAGTGTGGGCATATCCTAGAAAATACCTAACCAGTTTTTGTTTTAAAAAATGATTGAGACTCTTTCTTTCTTACTTTGGCTTATATGAAGCCAGAACTATGAAAGTAAGTGGAGAGGGTGTGACTCCAAGCCCAGAAGGTAGAATGGAGACCATTCTTACTCTTGGAATATAGCAATGAGGATGAGCTTAGTCACTGAATGTCAGTGCCTGAAGACAGCTCGGTGACTGACTCTTGGGATAGAGAAAAGGAGGCCCATATATATTACTGGGGATTGGACCCACAGGCATTCTACCTCCAAGTTACACTCCTGGCCTGATTTACTCACTAGGTTTCTGAGAGCCTCCCTACGTTGTCGAGGCTGCCTTAGAACCTGTGATCCTCTTGTCTCAGTCTCCCAAGTACTGAGATTATAAGCATGTGCCACTATGCCCGTGTGAAGTCCAGGTTTTGTGATGAGTAAAGGCTGAGGTGGACCTGCAGTCCTGGATTCAGAACATCCAGCCCTGAGTCCTTTCCACCTCACTGTTACTGCCCTAGAGGTCTGAAGTAGTTTAGTTACTGTGAAGCATGTAGAATGCGTGTTGATGAATGTCTAGTTTCCCAACACACAATGTACAGTCAGTCTTTTTGCAGCTGGCTTCACCCAAAGCTAGGCTGTTCTCTTGCTACGTGGAGGTGTTCCACTGCTGTTGTCCTGCAAGAGTGGACCAAGTTTATTGCCTGTGAGGAGAGTGACAACCAGACTGTGGTTCTGAAAGCTCAGTATCTGCATCTGGCCACTCGGGGCATTGCCTTTCCTCTGCTGCACACCTGTTCTACCATATCGTGACTTAACAAATAATGCCACTCTCCATAATGCACTCACAAGAGCAAAACCAGCTCTGATTGTGTGATTGATTATACCAGCTCCGCAGCTCCCACACATTAAACTGGCATATTATCAGAAATAAAACAACCGAAGCTTAGCCTGGCCTAGTGGCGCACACTTGTAATCCCAACATTTGGGAGGCTTAGACAGGAGGGTCAGTGGTTCACAGACAGCCTCAGCTACTTAGTGAGGTCTTCTGCAACTTACTGAGACCCTCTTTCAAAATAAAGTATAAAAAAAAATTGGACTGGGGGTGTAGCTCAGAGGTAGAATGCCCCTGGGTTCCATCCCCAGGACTGCAAAAGAGAACAAAAACAAAAACAGGAACAAAAACAAAAAACTAAAGCTGTTATTTGGTGAGTCTTCAAATAAAGTAGCAAGGTACAGTGGCGGGGTGGGGGGGCATGGTCAAAGCCGGAGATTAAAAGCCCTAGTTTAGGTGAATGAACTTTGACACAAAGGCAACATGTTTGGAGGCCAAACTTAGATTATGCTGCTGGAACTCATGCTGCCGGCTACATCATTGTGAAAGACATTCTGAGGCACTATGCAATTAGTGTATTTGGTAGAGCATTCCTCTGCTTTGCTTTCAGGGACCAGGTTATTTGTTTGGCTACAGGGCATGAACACTTTCCTTTCTCCTTTTTTAAGTGATAGAGTGTATTTTGGGTGTGCCCTACTGAAGCGAATAATGATAAAACAAATCAGGGCTCTGCATTTGCAGTGTGCTATATCCTCCAAATTCCTGCTCTTGTCTGTCCTCCCACACCCCAGGTTGGTACCCAGGGCTGTGCCATTCTGTCCTTAGACTCTGGAGCACTTTCTCCTGATGTTTACCTGGTGAACTCCTCTTCAATTCATGCCTTTGCACTTCCTAATCCTCCAGGCTGGGGTGGGAGTCCTCCCAGAGATCTTTTACCCTGTGTTTTCTATCTCCCTAGGCTATTTCTGTGAAGGCAAAAGTCTGCTTTATTTTTTAATCTTTTTTATTTTGGGTAATGGAGTTGAACACAGGGGCTAGGATTGATAATTAGCAAAAGGAAACCAGAAATCAGAAATGAGAAATGTTATAGAAAATTTCAGTTTTCTTTTTGTTTTTGTTTTTCTTTTTTGGTTTTGGGGATTGAACCCAGGGGGCATTTTACCTCTAAGCTAAACTCCAACCCTTTTTATTTTTAGTTTGAAACAGACTCTTGCTAAGTTGCTGAGGGGTCTTACTAGGTGGCTGAGGCTGGCCTCCAACCTGCTTCTGTCTCAGCCTCCCAAGGACTGGGATTATAGGCATGCTCCACCTCTCTTGGCAAGGCAAACTTTGTTCTGAATTTTCAGTTATAGCTTGATATTTACCTAGTATGTACTCAATAAATATTGGTTGAATATTTAAATAACTATATACCATTTTCTTACATACAACTGCTAGTATCATTTACTAGAGACATTTTAAGGAACTGTTTATCACTGTGGTCCGACAAAATATATATATATGTATGTATGTATATATATATATATATATATATATATATATTTTTTTTTTTTTTTTTTTTTTTTTTTTACTTTCCCAATTAAATATGAGTGTGAATCCCTAAGGAGGGCATGAAGGGATGGTTCCTATACCTGGACTATTGAGAACTTAAATTTCAGAGACAAAGTGAGCAACCAACTTTCATTCCCAATTTTTTGCTCATTACTTCAAGTCTATACACCATGCTGCCAAGAGAGATTTTTAGAACAACTCCCACAAGTTTTAATTTCGATTCATTTGGACGGTGTAAGATGTATACTGTATTTTATGTT
Organism: Muscardinus avellanarius; assembly: GCF_963383645.1. Lineage (NCBI taxonomy): Eukaryota > Metazoa > Chordata > Mammalia > Rodentia > Gliridae > Muscardinus > Muscardinus avellanarius. The sequence goes on along the minus strand of NC_137786.1, from coordinate 107,546,606 downwards.
AAATAGAGTTGTTACCACTTACTTGAGTGCTTTGGAAGGAAGACGTTCCCTAAATGCAAAGCAGTCAGAATAGCAGAATTTACATTTCAATGCATTACTTTAGTCCTTTAGTAAAAACTCTGGGGAGCAGAGCAACTGAGACACTAGCTCCTGTTAGCACTGTCTTTCATAGGCACTGTGAAGCAAAGGTGTTCATGGCCTCGGTATCAGGCAATGAGTTATCTCATCACACATTCTGGACACATGGATGTAGTTCAATTACATCATTCACAAGCCCCTTTAAGATCACCTGTTTATATTTCTTTGCTATCTATCATCTTTGGTAACAGCTTCAATCTCTGATCTATTGATCAATAGGTGGTTATCAAGCATAGATTTGTCTGGATCTTTGCTACAAGCAGTGTGGGAGGCATGCCAACTGATTTCTAAACTTTGGATAGACAATACTCAGCATTAAATTCAAGGTAGAAAAGAATCCTAGTGAAAAATTTTACTTCCACCCTATCCTTCAGGTACCCAGGTCCTTGATCTAGGGGAAATTATTGCAAAGGGATGTGTTCTTGCTATACTGTTTCTCTTTTTGTTGTCCTTAACTTTTTTTTTTTCTTCTGCAATACCAGGGATGGAACCCAGGGACATTCTACCTCGAGCTACACCCTCAGCCCTATTTTTTTAATTCTTAAATTTGAAACAGGATATCATTGAGTTGCAGAGGGCCTCACTAAGTAGCTGAGGCTGTCTTTAGACCACCCATCCTCTTGTCTCAGCCTCCCAAATGCTGAGATTACAAGTGTGTGCTACCATGCTCAGCTACATCCTTAACTTCTTGAGCTTTCTCTTCTGATTTTTATTAAGTGGAATTTTATCTTACCAGTATGTCAAATAAAGATAAGCCTCCTTCAATTTTTTTAGAAGGATATTTTGCCACAGTCAAATTTGTAATTTTAAATAATCTTTAAATCATCATCAAGATTTAAAAAGCTGTATTTGGGGAAAATTGTAGATTCATAATTAAAATATCTTCAGTTTTTAGGTACATATATATCTCACCAGTTAATTACTTTATATGTATAAATTCTTTATACAGAATCTGAATGTGAACTAGTTCAGACATTCTGGGATTAAATATCAGATAATATTATTTCTCAATGTGCCTCTCTCCTTAATGACTGTGATGACATTACCCCTATCACCTAACTTCTTCCAGTCTCCCTTTTCATGTTTATTAAATGGAAGAGGCAACCCTATTATTCTTTCATATGCTGATTATAGATAAAAAGCAAATTATTGTTTCATGAATACACTATTAGAATGTGGACTTCAAGCCGGGCGTGGTGGCACACACTTGTAATCCCAGAGTTTGGGAGGTGGAGACAGGAGGATTGCACAGGTTCGAAGCCAGCCTCAGCTATTTAGTGAGGCTCTCAGCAACTTAGTGAGACCCTATTTCCAAATAAAATATAAAATAGGTCTGGGAGTATAGCCTGGAGATAGAAAGCCCCTGGGTTCCACCTCCAGTACCACACACACACATATACACATAAAAAGAATGTAGATTTCATTTAGAATTCCATCAGCCCAACATAACCATGCAACTGAATTCCCTTTGGAAAAATAGAACTTAAATACATTTTGTGGACCTTTATGACACCACAACTAAGAACAACATTTAGTTTATATCCCTTCAAGTTTGATGATTTTGATGATATGACAAGTTGAACCATTTAATAAATGTATTTGGTTATTCACAGTGGCTAATTTAATGATACTTACCAAATGGGTACTATATGCCATTTATTGACTATTAATTCACGTGAAACAAGTTTTTGGGGGAATCTCAAATTACTAAGCTGTGTTATCAATCTTTAGAAAAGGCAGAGAGCTTATCACTCTAATAAAATGATTTACTGAGGTCAGTGAGGAAAAACAAACCAGATCTTCGATTTTGTTTGGGCTGCTCTCAGGAAAACTAAATACATAAAGTGATATAGAGAAAGTAATTTTCTGTTGCAATCTGAAATGCAATATTTTGATTCCAGATATTGAAGCTCCTCTATTAAAATGATCATACCAAGTGCTCATTCATTTTCTCAACAAGTCTAAACTTTTTTCTATGAGATGTTTGTGTAATAGGAAGATTCCTAGAGCCTAGCTTCTGTTATTTAGTAGTAGAATATGGGAACCATACAAATCATACCAACGAGAGACAGAAAATAAAGACCATGGAATAGAGAAATGTTCAGAGAAAGGAAGATGGTTTCAGTTTGGGAGGATCTGGAAAGATTTTATGAAGGATTTATGAAGGTGGCATTTGAGTTGGGCCTTGACAGGTACAAAATCACTTATGGTCTAAATATAAATGCTTTCACTTCTAGAGAATAGCCTCAATTGGATGAATTTCCATGAATGAAAATATAAAATGCAGTACTGTAGTGCTATCTGCACATACAGGCCAAGAGTTCTTGGTAAAAGAGGAAACAGCCCTACATTATTTACTACCATGTGTTACAGAAATAAAAAATGTATGAGCTGAAAAATTTTGATGGCCAAGATTTCTCACTACTGAAGTTGAATTGGTTTCCAAACTAGATCCTATCAGACAGAGTGGTCACTTTGCATTTTCCTTCCCACAGTGTTGCCCAGGCAACTATCTCCTCTGATGGAAGATGCCATTAAAGCAGCATTTCTAAATGCCTTCTCTGTAGAACATTAGCACTCTGGAAGAAGAAAAGAATCCATAGACAAATAGGTCTTGACAATGACAGAGACAACATTCCTTCACAAACACAACAATGCTTGACTCCTTAAGATCTGTCAAGTCCTTTGGGAAAGGAATCTGCCTACATCTAGTAAATCTGGTGTTTTCAACTCTAATTTTTTTAAAAAAGATAAGTTTTCAATTTTCAGTGCTTTTATTGAAATAAAGACCTTAAATGTGTGGTTTAAATTCTTGACAACTGTATGTACACATGTGTAATCATCATCTAAATCAAGGTGTAGAACATTTCTGTTACCTCTTGTCCTGTACCTACTGACCACTAAAAACTGCTCTTCTGATTTCTTTTAAGACAGATTATTTGCTTGTTCTTGTATTTTATATAAATGGACTCATACAGTATAAAATTTTTGTTTCTGTCTTCTTTTGTCTAATATGTGTTTTGAAGACTTGTTTGTTTTCTTGTATATATTTTATACATCACTTATTTTTCTGTCAGAAAAGTATTCTGTTGTGTGAATATGCCACCAATTGGTATCCATTCTTTTGGTTGATGAAAATTTGTACTGTCTGTAGTGTTAGATAATATGAATAAAGTAATCTCATGGTGAAATGAAATTAGAGCTGTAATTTAGCTTGGAGGTAAAATGACCTTGGGTTCAATCCACAGTACCAAAAGAATTTAAAAAAATCAGAAGTTAGGCCTTTTTTTAAATTTTTATATCTTTGGTACTAGGGATTGAACCCAGGGGCATTCTACCTCCAAGCTCCACCCCCATCCTATTTTATTTTGAAATACAGTTTTACTAGGTTGATAAGCATCTTACTACTTGCTGAGGTTGTTCTTGAACCTGTGATTTTCCTGTCTCAGCTTCACAAGTACTGGGATTACAGGCATGCTGCACCACTATGACTGGCCTAAATTGGCCCATTTTCTTTCTTTCCTCCTTCCTTCCTTCCTTCCTTCCTTCCTTCCTTCCTTCCTTCCTTCCTTCCTTCTTTCCTTTCTTTCTTTTTGTGGGTCTGGGAAAGGAACCCAGAGGTATTTGACCTCCGAGCTACACCACCTGCCAATTTTTTTATTCTTCATTTTGAAACCGGGTCTCTCTGAGTTGCAGAGGGCCTCACTAAGTAGCTGAGGCTGTCCACAAACCGTGATCCTCTGATCTCAGCCTCTCAAATGCTGAGATTACAAACATGCACCACCATACCCAGTTTGGGCCATTTTCGATTGATCTTGGGACTTTTAAAACTGTCTTCCTGATTTGGTGAATGGCCCACTGTTTGTTCCAGAATGGATTCATGCTTTGTATAATTTCTGTAGTTTCTCTTACTGTTGATTTTGTTCTCTAGAAGAAGAGTAAGAGTCAGTTAAAAACAATCCATTTGGGTTCATTTTATAATAAACAATTTTACATTTCTTTTTCTATATTTATTTATTGACTTAGTTACTGGTAGATGTTTTCACAGTACATCCAGTCTGTCCCATGCCATTTAAGCAGGATGTTATCATAGCAACAATGATAAACTGAGTCAGGTAGAGAGCTGCTGGGACAGCATGGTAATGAGGTAAGATAAATTGACACTAAAATCTAAAAAGTTACAGACACTGGAAATGAGGAGCTATAAGACACCATGCATCTCCTCATTTTGTCACTAAGCTCAGTAATATCTAACAAGACAGGTTTGCCTTGTAGAGATAAGAAAATAATATCTAAATAAGACCCAGAGTTCCAAGGGGGGTAGCAGTGTCTTGCTCGAGCATTCCAAGGCATTTTCTCTGGTGCTGGGGTGCATTTTCCCTTCTGCTTCTAATACATCCTACTTTAACTTTGCAACTGAGTTTCCTGGCTCATAATCTCTGTATTGGGCTGAGGAAAAGGACTCATGAGGTGAACACCAAGCCATAACATTTACCAGGCTAGTTCTTAGATTATTTTCCATTTTAAGAGTTTTCAGAAGTGCTTCTCTGTAGGACTTAGAGTTTGAGTGGGCTGCAGTAAGGTAATTAACATATGCAGGAAATCTAAGAACAGACAAAACTTGTACCCCATAGCAGTCAGTATATCAAAGATATATAGCTGAACAGGTGGCGCATGCTTGTAATCCAAGTACTTGGGAAGCCAATCAGAAAGATCATACATTCAAGGCTAGCCGCGGCAACTTAACAAGGCTATAAGCAACTTAAGGAGACCCTGTTTTCAAATAAAAAGTAAAAGAGGATTAAGGGTATAGCTTGAAGGTAGAATTAAATGTTATATACCACACAGATTAAATGTTATATACCACACAAATTAAATGTTGTATTCCACACATATTCAGCCTAGGAAAAATAGCTGAAGTGTTTGAATTTACCCTCTGGGAGCTGCTCCTCTCCCCTTATCTGCTGTGTCTTTTTGTCATAGGTGTTCTGATAATCCATTAACTTAAAAGTAGCTCTCATGAAGTAATAGTGACTTTTCCATTATTGAGTATCTGTTTCAAAGTCATTTAATCTTCCAAGCAGAATTTGTTATGTGAAGTTTTATGCAGCCAAAAATAATTTATTTGCAAATGTAGCACTAGCATACAATCAGCCAAACAAGATTGAGTTTTTTCTCCAAATAATATTCTACTGAAAGTTTAAATGTTTCTAGTTTATGTTTCATTAGAATTTGAATAGTTATACACAGCTACTCAAAATATTCTCTGACAGTGAAATATTATTTGGAAAACAGAACTCTCTAAACAAAACTCCTTTCAAAATAGCAACACATTCAAATGTCCTACACCAGGCAACATTGTTTAAATAAAAGAATATAATTCAAATTATAATTATAGTACTATGTACTTAACTAATTAATTTGGCAAATATATTGAAGGTATAATGATACACATACTATCTCTTAGAATAGTTATTAAAATTTTTTTCTTCACTGTGCTTTAATAGTGCTATTCAAAAAAGGCTATAAAACATTAGAAATATAAGAGAGATTATAAAATGATCTATCAGAGAATATGTTCTGCTAGAACACTTGTGCAATTAGTCTAAATGAGACTTAGAATTTTTCCTAAAAATGAGCTATAAGACTTGAGAATTTACCTATTTTGCATGAATGCGCCTTCAGTAACTGCTACAGGGTCTTCATTGATTGTGTTTACTCTGATTATAGATAGATTACGTTGTCAACGTAAGTCCAGAATAGCAAGGCAAAAGCTGGAAGCAACAGGTTCCCTGCTTTGGGTGGTAACACATTTATTTGGGTGCTTTGAGTCATTAAGTCTCTTGAATTTTGATACGTATACATTCCATGGGCATTGACTGAGATAACTAACTGTAAAAGTTAGCCAGGAAATAAATTCAGTATTCTTCCTTATGATGGTGATCTGTTTTTGTTGAACTAGCTACACCCTGTTCACATACATAATGTGGCCATTATGTATTTTCACAAAATGGATTTATTCCTATCATGAAAGGGAAGCAAACCAGATACACATGTTGGATGTTACAAATGTATCGTCTAAGCCAAGAAGGAAAGAGATCAAGGAAGAATGCTCTATGCTATAGTGTTAAAACAGACACAAGTGAATTAATTGTATTTATTTTATATGGATGCTGATTTCTGAACATCTAGTGTTATCCAGTATTTTTTTTCTCTCTTGGTCCTAGTTCTTTGGCATGAAATAGCTATATTTGCTTATTGACATCAGCATTCTATTACATCTTCTATTATTTATTCACCCAACCATTTAGAGCTTATTTATATATCAAGGGGAAGTAGTACAAACATATAATTCCAATACTTGGTAGTCTGAAACAGGAGGATCACAGGTTTGAGGCTAGCAATGACCTGTTTCAAATTAAATAGGGATGGGATTATAGCTCAGGGTTAGGTGCTCCTGGGTTCAATACTTAGTAACACACACACACACACACACACACACACACACACACACACACACATGTGCAAAATTACTTCTTCAGTGCTTATTATATACAAAGCTTTGAGCTATGTTATAAAGACACAAAAATTACTAAATCCAGAATCTTGCTTTCAAGAATTCATGCGAAACAGATATGAGAATGAATCATGACAGCAACGTGATAAGGCTATAATAGTGGCAGAAACGTGGCTCTGTGAAAACACACAGTAGAAAATGTAAAGCTTTGCCTGAAGATGTTAGTGAAGGCCTCCCTACTGTGTTGAAACCTGATGGCCAGGTATGAGGATCCTGATGATGATTAGATACCTGAGCTTCTCTTTCCTCCAACCCCCATTTTCATATGAAAGCTTTCTTTCAAAAGGTTTCAAACTCAGCTGGGTGTGATGGCACATGCCTGCAATCTCATTTCTTAAGAAGCTGAGAAAGGACAGGAAGGTCATATGTTCAAGGCCAGCCTCAGCAACTTATAAGGCACTCAAAAACTTAGACCCAATTTTAAAACAAAAGTTAAAGTAGGGCTGTGGTGTAGCTCAGAAGGTTTATGCCCCTGGGTCAATCCCAGTACCCCCTCCCACACACATCAAAAAAATTGTTTTCAAACTCACCTTTATTTCAACATATTGTCTAGAGTGGGAGGTAGTTCACAGCTTGTGTTTTTTACTTAACATGTATTAGTCATGTCTCTAAGGTGTGCACAGCATTGCACTAGGCACTAAGAGTGGTCACAGAGACAGACATCTGCCCTGCTCCTGCAGAATGCACATTCTAGAGAGGAAGTCATGAGCATATCATAACCTATGTACTTAAGGAATCACAGCTGTGTTGAGGACTACACATGAGAGTTATAAGGTGCTCTGAGTCTATATAACGAAATCAAAGAAGCTCCTTGAGAAATTTTCAATTGAAATCTGAGGCATGGTTTGGAATTTTCCAGACAAAAGTAGGAACAAAGGTGAGTGGGAAGGTTGATTTCCTGGCAGGAGGACAGTTTAAGTCAAGACTCCAGAGATGGAATGAGGCCACTAGTGTAAACCAGGGCTCAGAGAAGGTGAGGTGTGGTTCAGGAAGAAGCCAGAGTGAACCCGATCCTGAGTAGCCTTTAAGGATCATTTCAGTTCTGAACAAAGGATAGAAGCCCAATGATGGGGAAGAAAGTTGGGGGGGGGGCTCTAATAGCATTTTAAGGTTTGTAATGTGACTGTTATGTGCAAATTTACTCAAAAGAAAGACTCCTATGGGGCCCTTTACACACTAGTCAGTATTCATTAAGGATTACTGACATGAGTGTTGTAGCTTAATTTTAAAATGCTTCCTAAAGGCCAATGTGTTGTAGTTTTAGTACTCATCTTCATACTGCTGGGAGGTGGGTGATAGAAACTTTAAGGGGGGAGCCTAGTTGAAGGCCTTCTGCTAACTAGGAGCATGTCATTTAAGGGGATTGTGGGACCCTGTCCCTTCTTTTTCCTTTTTTGCTTTCCTGCCATGAGGTGAACAGTCCTACACCCATGATGTACTATGCTATCACAGGTACAAGGTAGTTGGGCTTAAACTGGATATGAAATGAAACCTTCAAAACTATAAACCTTTCATGTTTATAAGTTTATCTGTCTCAGGTATTTGTGGAAAGCTGATTAACACAATAAGGTTAAGTGCTAAAGTCTCATCAGAGATGAGGACTGTTTCTCTGACATCTGGCTATTGACAGTTGTTTTAAGGCTCTCAGTGATCAATGAGCAGAAGACACCCACAGAAGCAGATACCTTTGAGGAACATCATGGAAATTGTATTTGCTCATTGTTTTTACTTTCTTGCTCACCGTCCATCCTTGCTATTCCCTGCTTTCATTTAGAGAGCACTTAGAACTGCTTTGCTAACAGAGTAAACCAAAATACCCCGCAGTCCTGTTCTCCTCTTTAAGCAATTGCAAATGTATTCTCTCCGCTGCACACCCAGCCTCCAATTCCAAAGACATCCTCTGGACAATGGATGCATAATTGAACACTATGTCACTGAACACACTGCTTTCTGCCTACTGCCCACTGTGGCTTTCACTCCAGCTGTGCCTTTCACGACGTGCAATTGCAAACTTTAGCTAAGGTATATTTGAGGATGCAATTTATCACACAGGCTCTAATTATGGGAGAAGGCCTCACTTAAACAAACAATTAGTCAATCTCAGCTTGATTATGGGAGCAATGTAATTGGTGTTCCCGATTCCAGTTTCAGCCTCCTCTGAAGCGTCCCACACCATAGGCTTGGACCAGCGCTGGACAGAACAGTGCAATCAAATCAATCAGTGCACCCTTGCCAGACCTCCTTCTTTCCTTCCATTTCTTACTTCCTGCTGAGCAAGACATCCCCGTAATTACCTGCCAAGGATTCCAAAAGGCTCTTTAGTGATGGGCAGCCTGGATGTTGCCTTTTTTCTCTCTTCCCTCCAAATTTACTTGTCCTGTGTTTCATTCACTTGGTCTTCACATCTTAGCAAGGGTAAACAAGATATGCTTGTGAGTAGAGTGTTAAGAACTGATTATAATTTATTACACCACTTCTTAGAGAACACTTGCATTTTTAAGCATCAGCTTTTAGAGTTTCAGCACAGCTTTAAGTGTTATGACAGTATCAACTGCTGTGGCTGTGACAGAAACACAAGGGAGATAACTTGGGATAGAGGAACTTGTCCAAATGTTTTTCAGATAAGAGTGACCTCAAACATTTGAGTAATGTTTCCAAGTTTACAGAATATTGCATCAATATTAAAACCTTTTAAGAACTTATAGCAGGGTAGATGAGAAGACTGAGATAAGATCATCTGCTTGATTCTGTCTCTAGGACATATCAGGAAGAAACTGAGATAAATGTACTGATGGAATACACTAGGCAGTCCATCACATAGTACCATTTATTTATAGGTCAACTTTTAAAACAAAAGGTTCACAACATAAAATTAATATAATAGAATCAAAAAGAGAAACCATAGGCTGCAAAGAGAAATGAAGATAGGCAAATTCTAATGATTAGGTTATGATGATGATTATATATAAAATTGAGTTATTAGCTACCTGGAGTCCAAGTCAAAATTGGAAAGGTAATGGATCACTTAATTTTGTAGCCAGAATAATAAGAATCAGTAAGTGGTGTCAAAAAATTTTAATTTCTTGGCACTAAATTTTGAAAATTCATTCTCTCATAATATTTTATGCAATAGGTACTGAATGAATGAGGAAATAGATAACTACCTCAGTTTCTGTTATTTTACAAATGGAACCTAACTGGATCATAGGCCTCTCTGCTCTGAATTCTGGGCCAGGACACTGGGAGCTACTCCTTGTGCGATCTTGCTGGACCTTAGACTTTTCTCTTTCTTGCATCTCAATGGGAGATATCTCATCTGCAGATCTTTTTGGCTGCCTTCCAGCCCCCCCTTGTTCATATTTTAGTTTTGTCTTTTCTCTCTTCTCTGTTGCCTCCACTCACTGCTCAGGATCTTAGAGATGATAGAACTGGACTCCTCCTGCCACTTCTGTGATTGTCCATGTGGTAGTACTGACCTACCCTTGAATCTGAAGCATCCCCTGGAAGAAATTTCCCCCCATTAGTGTCACATTGTGCTTTTCTGTTCTTTTCTTGTGCAAAATTTCTTGTTCTTGGTCTGCTTTGGGGTAGGGGGTCCCATAGCAGGGGCTGGGCTCCTGGTGGTGCATTATCTTCAGCTGATTGGCCCTCCCAAATCCTCCCCAGCACCAGGCCTCATCTCCTATGACAGGCACATCTGACTTTGCACTCACACTAGCTATTCTCTCAGGAGTTCTATTTTCCTTAGCTAATAATGTCTCACAGTCAATCCAATATGTTTGTATCAAATTGAACCTCGCATTGGACATGCTTAAAGTTTATTCCCATGACACCCTTCTGGGCTAAGGAGAGGAGGGTTTACGGTTTGACTCTGAGCACTTTGTAACTGAAAATCCCAGCACACTTGAGAGACTGCTCTCACCTAGCTGGGGTCCCACTGCAAAATAAAACCAACTTGGATTTCAAAATCGCATTTCTTATAGCAATCTCTGGTGATAGTGCTTAAAGAGTAATTCTACAAAGAGTGTTTTACAAGGATAACACGGTACATGTGCATAAACTTCCAGCTTTTTACCTTGGTCTAAGGAATAGCTGGGATGATGACAGAAAAGCCATGGAAACTTTCTTATTTTCCTGTTGAAATTCCTAGTGGTCACTATCTTGAACAATTCTAAGGAGCATCTTTCTTAACAGTCAATCTCATTTCCTGCATCCTTATTCCCAATTGAAAACAGGGGAGATTAATGGAAGATGGCCATGGTTCATTCTTTGTGGGCACCTGTGATAGATAGAATGCCACTGGTGGCACTGCTATAGATGTCTGACAAGCCCTGTTTCTAACAATACACTATCTAGAGTATTGATTATGCTAACCTGTAATTTTAAATTCATGTCTGGAATGACAAATTGCAATAAGGTCCATTTGTCAAGCAGAGGCTTAATCAAAGATTATTATCAGCATTAATGAGTCTTTAGTAAAAGTACCAGGTAGAGATTGGTCCATGCCAGTGCAGCCATCAGTCATCACCATCTGAAATGGGAGCTGACAGCTGTGCAGAGAATTGTGGGTGGGTACTATGGGGATGATTTCTTTTTGACGGGCAGCTGCCATCATTTCTCATCATGAATTATGTTTGGAATGAGTAGATGACCTTTTTGGCAAGACTTGGTATTATCATCACTTAATCTTTTCTTGTGGGAAATCCATTCAAAAGATATTTTAAAAGCTTACCAAGAGGAAGCAGAGGGCTAGTTTAAACTTAATTTCAGAATCATGTGTTCATCAGTCATGATCTTTTAAACATTTTGCATGCATATCTGAGAAGGGAAAGCAAGATCTTTCTCAACTTCTGGATCAGTGTTGTAAGCATGGAAGGTGCCATTTTACCTCTCCTGAGATTCCATCTTTTGAGTATGATCTTTGTCTTAATTTTATTACATTAGAGAGGTGATATCTCTCTTTACTTTCATCTCTTCTCCCTTTAGTAACACTTTCATCTATGAGACTGGAATTAAGGGACCAGCAACTGCTTTCACCTGGGAGTAGACCTAGTCCTGTCTTTCTCTGTGGCTCCTTTTTCATTTCTCCTCAACATTATTGAGACAATTCAATTGAACTTCTTCCATCTCTGCAAGAAATATCTTCCCTACATCTTGCCCTACATCTTCAGTAAGGCTACTGGAAACCAGATTAAGGCCTATGGAGAAGAAAACCTTAGGTCTCTCAAGTTGTCACAGAAATCATCCTTCCATCCTCATATGGTCTAATACAGCCTAGAGTGGCAGGGGGACAAAGCACAAATACATAGCACACTTCTTCTCTGGCCTCATCTCTGTGCATACGTCTTCTCCATGAACCTCGCCTTTTTTATGTCCTATTTCTGTTTCAGTCTACATTCTCAACACTCTATCTCACAAATACATGAGGTTTCATTATAATTATTGGCTATATTCTAAGAACTCACCAAATGTTTTCCGACTTCTTAATCCCCATTTCCTTATGCTTCCTTGGCTTTGCATTTCTGAGCAATCATTACTTTCACACTTAATATAATTTGCCCATTTTTACATCCCCAACGGTTTATTCTTTTTTTTTGAGCAGATATATATGGTTCTCACTGATTAATTATAAGGATATATTGCACATCACAAATTCATGTCTTTACTAAAAGAAGTCAGTCTAAATGTAGAACAGTGCATACCTGAAGCTGGGAAATATAGGAGGAAAAGGAGACACACAAAGATTATATAACGGTACCAAAATACAGTTAAATAAAAGTAATAAGTTTTAGTGTTTGTTCCACAGCACAGTGGGGTGAACACAGTTCACATTAAATCCACATATTTTATGAAAAGCTAGAAGAAAAGAACTTGGAGGCTCAATACACAAATAAATGCTAGGGAGATGGAAATATTAGTCTCTCTGACTTGATCAGTACATGCTGTATGCATATATTAAAATATCACACTGTGTCCCCAAAACGTACAATTATTACATGTGAAAAATAAAAAGAAAATCCATGTATTCACTAACCAAAAGGAGCAATAATAAAAAGAATAAAATAATAAAAACATTGGAAACAGTCATTCATGCATGCCTCCTTTCACCCAATATTCTTAAACATTTAGATATGTGAAAAGTATTGTTAAGGGTGCAGATGGTGCAATGGGGAAAGAAACTGACTAATTTCACTTAGCATAATGTCCTCCAGTTCCATCCATTTCCCTGAGAATGATGCAATTGTGTTTTTATTTATGGCTGAGTAAAATTCCATTGTGTACATATCCCACAGTTTTGTAATCCACTCATCTATTGATGGAGATCTTGGCTAGTTCCATAGTTTGACAATGGTGAATTGTGCAGCTATGAGCATAGATACACATGCATTAGTATGGTAGCTGGGTTTCCTTACCATATGATCCAACAATGCCACTTCTGGGTATCTACCCAAAAGAAAGAAATTCACATAACTCCTAAAACAATTCTGTGAGACACATGTCACTATCTGGAGTTCACAGAGAAGGCTCTGAAAGGTTAATTTATTTCAAGCAACACTATTAGTAAATGACAAAAACTTGAGCTGGAACTAAGCTGCCTGTCAGACTCCAAAGCCCTTACTTTTTCCAAAGCCTACTACTTTTGTGTTGGACTCTTTTCTCTGTTTTTCTTTTTAATAGTTGTCAGTTTTGGTGGACCCTTTGAGCATGCATCTGGTCTGCTGCCTCTCACTTTCCAGAGTTAACTGTATGTTTCTGAGGTCTTTTTGTGTTGTTAACTGTCTGAGAAGTTAACAAAACAAAACAAAAAGTCTTAGTTAATAAGAGACAATGTCATCAGCACGATCATCTCATTATGAAAGGAAGTAAAATATAGTTCTTTTTCTCAATCTGCACACTTATACAAATGGAAAGAGAAAACTATTAATACTTGTGCATGTATTATTTAACCTCTAATATTTATACAAAATTAATCACATATGCACTTATTGCAACATATTAGAAGATTGGTTTAAAACTCGTCCTTTGTTGTGCTAAATCTAATGACATTTTCCCCGTGTTTTTAAAAAATTTTCTTGCTTATTTAGGAAAGTAGTGTTTTAAAGAACAATTTATTGGTTGTTTATTCTTTTTAAAGAAAAAAATCATTAAATCTTATTGCCATAATATACAGTACAGAACTCCAACCAAATAGCCCATTTAAAAAATATTACAAATAATTATAAACTATGATACTAAACACTATTTTTAATAAAAAGGCTCATTACATACTAGTTACTGGTTCTAGCCGCTGGATCGATTTTTATTCCATTCTAATTTTGTTTGGTCTTTAACAGCACCAGTTGATCAAGGTTCATGGCCAGCCTCAGCTACTTAGTGAGGCTTTTACCTCACGCCCAGAAAGTCTCACTGAGTGAGTCTTTGGGGTCTCGCATTAAACAGATCTGAGTTAAAATCCTTAGTTCTGCCACTGAAGAGTGGCAGTATACACTGCAGCCACTACTTCATCTTTTAGCTTCAATTTCTCCTTTGCAGATTGAGGCTAATTATATCTGCTCACAGTATTGAAAGAATCAAATTATGAAAGGCATCCTAAGTATTTATTAGGATTAATATAGGCCACTGTCTGGCCTGTAATAAGTGCTCAGTAATTGTTTTCCATGGTCATTATATCAGACATAGCATGTTCAATAAGTGGCCCACTGTGCATGCTCAATCTTGAACATCACAAGCCAGGATGCTCCCTTCAAAACTATCAGCTTGACTGGAGGAATGCATTCTTCCATTCTGAATGCTTCTCAGAGTCAGGGATGCTGTCATCTATTCATATCTTGCCTTTCTTCCTAGAGCAGAAGACTCCTGGATGTGCAGGATTCGAGTCCAAGAATCATCTTATCTCTGTGATAGTGATCCTCTCAATTCTGATTCCTGCGTGTGCACATATGGGATTGTACATAAGCAAAAGAAGGATGGAATAAAAAATGGTGAGTGAAGTCTCTACAAGAGAATGAAAGACAAAGAAGTATACTTATTTTCTAATCCATGACTGGGCTTCAAAATTTCTCCAATCAACCCTCAACCTGTCTTCCTCATCTCCCCAGATGTTAGCTAAATCATGCTGGAACTGCTTTCTGTACTTTCCCCCAGTTTTCCCCTAAGCTTTGTGGAGTTTTGAGCCATACAGCCTTTGTAGGTTATGGTGCCTCCTGCCCAGAGTAATTTCCTTGCCTCTTACTAACCCATTGAATTCCCATGCATCCCTCAAGATTCATATTTCCAGATAAAGGTTTCTCCAATGGTTTTTTTTAAGCCAAATAGTCAATTTCTCATGTGTGATTTTTGGCGATGAATAAAAATAAATAAAAATTAAAAATATGAAAGACTAGCACAAGTGGGGAGTGGTGGCGCACACTTATAATCCCAGCATATGGGAAGCTAAGACAGGAGGATCGAGATTTGCAGACAGCCTCAGCTACTTAGTGAGGCTCTTTGCAAGTCAGTGAGACTCTGTTTCAAAATAAAGAATAAAACAAAATAGGACTGGGGGCTGGAGCTCTAGCATGGTGGAAAAGCTAATATATGTCAAGCATTCTTTAGGCTGTATATTATTTGATGTACATATAAATCTATGAAACACTATCTGTAGTTTTGTCTATTTTACAGATGAGGAAAGTAAGGGTTAGGAAACTTAATTTGTCCAGGGTAACAAATTTAGTAAGTAGAGTTCAATGTCCTTCTAAAGTTTCTGCTCTTACCCTTCAGGGTACTGTTTATTTTATGGCACGAGAACCCATCTACTGAGCTGAAAATCTTTTCTCTTGGAAATCCTCCTTAGCACATAGTAGGAACTTAATAATGATTTACCGAATAAATGTTGATGTGAATTCTAAATAGATAAGCATCAAGTGAATAAATATTGAGTGGAATGAATTACATTGAAATGATTTGTCATGGACAATTCTTCATTACTAAACTTCATTAAATGCACTAAAGTTCGCGGTTTGAATCACTATTTTTCATGCATTTACTTATCATAAAGAAAATATCTGAAAAATAATTATAGATCCCATGGGTCTTAGTATTTAACTCATGCTGTTATATAATGTTTAATATAATGTTAGCTGCTGAGATTTCTTTTTACTTTCTCTACTTCATTAATTGGAGGCATTTGTATATGTGGAAGGGGGAGATAATGTGTTTTTGTCCTTTGAGACTTTCTGTATGAGCATCTCTCTGTGGTTTCAAGAAGCAATTATCCTCCCAAATACAGGATTTGTGACAAAGGATAAAATTATATCACATTATTATGAGAGTGGCTCCCTCCTCTTTGTACCTAGGCTGAGAGGTATATTTGAAATGTTACTGTAGAATTTGGACTGTGAAACTTGGCTCAAATCTAATGTGGTTTTAAATATTTAGGAGAGTACTGTGGAGGTGCTCAGTTAATATTCTTTGTACTAAACTAGACTTAATTGATTTCACATAGGTAATACACTTAGTGTCAAACAAAATACTCTTTCTCAGTTTCAAATTTCAGAAAGTATTTATCTGAAGATATATCTCATAGTGCCCTCTGATTTTAAAAATGGAGAGGTGCTTATATTGTCAAAAGAGGAGACAAGAATTCATATTAAACATGGAGGTTCCTTTATTTCTATTTTTATGGTGCATCATAATGATACATAGGTGTGAAATTCATTGTGTTATACTTGACATGCACATAACATAATCTGCTCAGTTTAAATCTCTAGTACCAACCCATACCTCTCCCCCATCCACATCCTTTATTTTGTCTTCCCCCTTTCCATGTTCATAAGGTTCCTTTTTTTCCCTCTAGTCTCTCTACTTTCCACATAGAAGAAAAAATATGCAAATCTTGACTCTGAGTCTGGGCATCTTACTTTCTCACAAGGTTATATATTTAAAACCAATCTGCCATAATGATCAAATCAGAAAGAACAGATAGTTAATCTGTTTGTAATAATTTGCTTTGAATCAAAATTTACAATTCTTTGCTACTCAAGTCAATCCATGTTATAGCTCCTCTTCATTTATTGGTTAGTTTGTACAAGAAAAAGCTACATTGACATGACAGACACTCAAAAGTCTTTTCCAACTTCCTTCTCTTGCCTTCCTCCAATTATAGGCTTACTTCCCTGACTTCTGTGTAACAAGGGGAATCCATGTTTTCAGAATGCTGCTAATGAAATAGAGAAATCTTCAGTGCCTTCTGGGAAACACTTACCTTGCTGACTGAAGAGTAGATAGGCAGCTGCTGCTGTTTCATTATACCTCTATTTCTGCCTGTAGTTCATAGATGATGGCCGCAGATGTGTCAGAATCTTAAACATCAAAATGCCAAATGTGAAGAGTCGGCATGTTAAGGATGCCAGGGCAAAAAGGAAGAGCCTGTGTCCATGATGGTGCAATCTAACAACTGACCTAACGTCAGGAATTGTCTGCCATGCTTTCTTATCCCACAAGGACAAATGATTTGTTAAGCCACAATTAGTAAGTTTTTTCTGCCACTTTTGGTCACAAAGTAACATCTACAATTGGCTTCCCGCTAATTCCCAGGAGCACTTGCAGGGAGAGTTACAAGGAAATGGTCTGCCTCCTATTATTCTCAGAAAAGAGCAGTTTGATGGGAACTTGGCATCATATCAGGATGAGAATAAGAGTAGCACCACCAAGTAAGTATTTGACTTCTGATCTTTCCCTGGGAACTGGTCAACTAGGTAGTGACTATGACTGGGAGAGAAGACATCTGGATGAATTCTTTCTTCATTTTTTGAGGAAAATGTATCTTGAGATTGGTACTGCAAAAACTCAGTGAAGCTGGGCGTGGTGGTTCACGCTTATAATCCCAGCATTCGGGAGGCTGAGACTGGAGGATCACGGTTCGTGGACAGACTCAGCTACTTAGTGAGGCCCTCCGCAACTCAGTGAGACCCCGTTTCAAAATAAAAATAAAAAATTGGGCAGGGGTTGTAGCTCAGAGGTCAAATGCCTCTGGGTTCCATCCCCAGACCTGCAAAAAAAAAAAAAAAAAAAAAAACAGAAAACAGAAAACAAAAACAAAAACAAAAACAAAAAAACTCGGTGATTAATTTTTTGAGTGTTTTACCTAATATAACTTCATGAAAACATCCCTTTATTTATTCAACAAGTACTTATTGAGCATCAGCCTTTATCATGGAGATTGTACCCTGATGATCAAGGTGAGAATATTTCAAGCTATTATAAAAATGAGTATATTTTAGCTGGATCATATGGTGGATCTATTCCCACCTTTCTTAGGAATCTCCACACAGATCTCCATAGTGGTTGAAATAGTTTGCACTCCCACCAACAGTGTAAAAGAGTTCCTCTTTCCCCACATCCTCACCAGCATTTGTTGTTGTTTGATTTCTTTATGCTTGCCACTCTGACTGGGGTTAGATGGAATCTCAGTGTAGTTTTGATTTGCATCTCCCTGATGGCCAGTGATGAAGAACATCTTTTCATGTATCTATTGGCCCTTTGTATCTCTTCTTTTGTGAAGTGTCTATTTAGTTAATTTGCCCATTTCTTGATTGGGTTGTTTGTTTTGCTAGTATAGAGTCTTTTAAGCTCTTTGTATATTCTGGATATTAGCCCCCTATCAGAATGGTGGCTGGTAAATATCCTTTCCCATTCTGTCGGCTTCCTCTTTAGATTATTGATAGTTTCCTTTGATGAGAAGAAACTTTTTAGTTTGATGTTATCCCATTTGTTTATTCTTGCTTTAATTTCCTGAGCTTTGGGGGTTTTGTTGAGAAAGTTACTGCCTGTGCCAATATGTTGTAGTGGGTATCTTTCTAAAGGGGTTGAATTCAGAGAAATACAGCAACATATGCATACCTATGTTCATAGCAGCACAATTTGTAATAGCCAAAATATGGAACCAACCCAGACCACCATCAACAGATGAATGGATAGCAAAACTGTGGGAAATACACACAATGGAATTCTATTCAGCCATAAAGAAGAACAAAATTATATCATTTGCAAGAAGATGGAAAGCCCTGGAGAACATTATGTTAAGTGAGATCAGCCAAGCACAGAAGGAGAAGGTACATATGTTTCCTCTAATATGCCCAAACTAGAAAACACAAAGGATACCAGTGGGACTCCAGATAATGGAGGGGAAATATCAGCAAAGTTTGAATGGAAAGATAGGAGAGGAGGAAGGCTGATCCTGATTAATGAGGGTCTACATTTGAACATGTGTAAAATTATGAATAAGACATGGTTAACCTAGACAACCATTGGTGGGAGGGGGGAAGGGAAAACGGGGGCAAGGGGGCGAGGGCACCGAATATAGTTTAAATGTATACTATTTATGTTCAATTAAAAAATTGTTAAAAAATAAAGTATAAAATGTTGAAAACATAAAATAAATAAATAAATGAGTATATTTTGATAATCTAGGGTAAGTGCTATGAAAGAAAGAGACATAGGTCTAAGACCACAAATAATAAAGATATACTACCTATGAGAAGCTGAAAACTGGGAGATAGCTACTGTGAAAAGGACATTTGAGTAATAAAGTAAGTAATCAGCATTAGTTAACTAAGTATAGAAGGGGAGAGGACATTCCCAGAAAAAGGAAGAGCATGTGCTAAGGACTCAAGGTAGTCGGCAGCGGGGTGAGCTGAGTATCTCCCAGGTCATCACTCTGATGGAGCGCTGAGAGTGAGAAGTCTGGAGAGGTAAGCAGGAGTCGGACCACGCAGGGGCCTTGTTCATCTTAATGTCTTTTGTCTTTAGCCAAAAGATCTCAAGAAGCTACTGAAGAGTTTAAATAAGAGGATAATAATTGCTTTAGGGTTTTGAAGAGATTAGTCTTGCTGCACCATAGGGAAATGAACAAAGGAAAAGCTTTGTTCACTGATCTGTGTGTCATTTTTGACAACACTTTTATTTCTCCTATTGGTTGCCATTTACTTCCCTGATATCTTTAATGGACCACCGGTTCCTTGCTGACATGGAGGA
Organism: Muscardinus avellanarius; assembly: GCF_963383645.1. Lineage (NCBI taxonomy): Eukaryota > Metazoa > Chordata > Mammalia > Rodentia > Gliridae > Muscardinus > Muscardinus avellanarius. The sequence continues at coordinate 107,526,877 of NC_137786.1, read as the reverse complement.
TCTCAGGATAAATTGCCTATTTATTGCCTCTTACTGTTCAAGACCTTGTTCTATAGAGGATGTTATGGCCTACCTATATTTTTTTTTCTTTGCCAAAAACACACATTAACTCTGACCTAAAACATAGTAACTATTTGAATCAGTACAATAACGTCTCTTTGCCACATTAATTCTGCCAAAGGCAAGCCTCTATTTAAAAAAATGTTTGTCTTTTAACAGAGACTTTATTTTTTAGAAATTTTAGGTTTGCAGAAATATTGAAGAAATAGGACAGAGAGTTCCCATATATCCCTTCAGTTTTCCCTATTATTAATCTCTTAAATTATCTACCATTATAGTAGCATATAGAACATTTCACAACTCTAATTAAGATAGCCCACTCCCAATAGGGGTGTTTTCTGAAAGCTGCTGGGAAGAGGTAGAAGAGAAAGAGCACCCACTTATCTCATTGATCTGAAACTCCAAAACTGAGCACATGCAACTAGCAATAGAAGACTATTCTGTAACTATAAATTAGCTGCCACAAGTCCTTTTCACAACCCGAGTATTTCTGAACCACAACGATATTTGATCTGCGTTCAAAGAAGAGTCCCAGGTTGGAAGCCTCTGCTCACTTTTCAAGAGACAGACATTTGCAGAGAAGGCCCTGAAAGACCCCTCAGTTCCCTGGTGATGGCCTATGGGCTTCGCTGAGCTAGGGAGGAACAGCCCCTTCAGGCTCCTTTCCTTACCACAAAAATTTCCAAGTGGTAGGAATAAAAAGACCACACGAGCATGCCAATTTTGAATTTTCCCACATAGCTTTCTAAATCAGGGTGGCAGGTGGGAGGCCACTCTGACTAAGGTGGCAAATCCAGTTTCTTTGTTACTGGGCAACATCAGCTGGGCAGAAATAAACAAACGCTGACCCACTGAGAAGAAGATCCCTGAGATGTAGAGCTCTACACGCTGGCCCCATTGTCCCCATGAAGGCTGTGCTCTGAAGCATCTATTTCCTCCCTAGGCCTGGCAAATTTCTGTTACACTTGCATAGAAGCTCCTATGCTGTATAGTCTGGTGGGTGGGTGGGATGGGGGTACACTGTGATCACAGCCTCTCCTCATAACATGAACACATGTCTTCATCCAGGCTAAACAGCAATTAAGACCACTGTCCAGGTATGCTCACCATCAAAATTTATTTGCTGCTATTCATTTCAACTCTCTCAGCCCTAGCACTGATGTTCTTCCATTTTGTGTGGAGAGATAAGCATAGTTCACACACAGGAAATGCATGTCTTAAGAAGTTATCAGTGCTTGAGACTGAAATCAGCTTCCTTCTCCATTGACAGACTATAACATATTACCTGCCCAGACACAGGCATAGAGTATTCTCTTGAAAAGGGCCAGATGGTTTTGTCAATAATTTACTCTGACGGTATAGAAATAGCCAGGCTCTGGGAAAAGAGGTCCAGGTTTCTGATGCTCATTTTGCAATTATATCCCCTCTAAATCTTATTCTTAGCTGCTATTAGTTTTAAAGCTTCTAAAATGGAACAGGTCTGTTAGACTATCTTTAGTCAATAACTCCCCTCCCATTCTGAAATAATCTGGTGCATTATCTCAGGTCACGAATAGAAAGGCAGGGGTAGTGTTTTCCCTAAATGATGTTGCCAGTGCAGTGGGCAATGTTTTGAACCCATTCCTCAAACTCCTGTGAAGCAGCTACAGCTACAAGTGTTGTCAATCTCACACATCTTAGCAACCAAATGTATATGAGATTAAGATCAGCAAGCTCTCCCAGACTTTGCAATTCAAATGTGAGTTTGACTTTCTCCGAGTCTCAGAATCTTGAGTTTTTACTCTGGAGGATTTATGGATGTTAACACCGGAAAATTAACTCTGAATGTTAGTGCTGGAGGGCTTTTTAAGAATATCTAGTTCAATCTCTGTGCTTCCCAGATGAGTAAACACAAGTCTGGAGAGGTTAAATAATTTGCCCCGGGTCACAGAGCTAGTGAGAGGCAGAAAGGAGACTAGAGTGAGTGTTTGCAGACTTTTAGAGAAATGATCTTTAACATCCTCTATTAGGTCGTTGTATGCGTAAGTGTAGACCAGAAGACCCCAGCCACTCCACAGTTTACTGTCTTCTTGTTTGTGACTGAGGTGGGATACAAACGCTCATTTTCACATTGCTTGTGAAGTACATGAGAGTGTGAGACGGCTGAACTGGAATGTTAGGGTACTGTGTATGGGTGGCTGGTAGGGTGGTGGTGGTGATTTTGCAGCTTCATCAGTCTTGAAACATTCATATTCCACAAGCCCAATGATCAAATAGCCCAGCATTCAGCAATTATTTTCAGGTTAATGTGTTACTTTTTATTTTCCTCAAAGCATTTCACTTGAAGAGACTGCTATCTGTTTACATGTGACACTAAAATGAGAAGGCTATTATTAGCTTGGAAGTAGGCAATGTTGGCTAAAGAGGTTTCTTTTACTTGGATATTATAAATTAAATGCTGAGAAATGCTTGGTGTGGGAGCTTAAACTTTTCCATCTCTCTGCCATCCTGCCTTTATCTAGCTCACCCAGTCTTCCTTTGGTTTTATCAGAGAGAGAAAATATTAGGGATTTGTGCACTTTAGGTGTTGCAATCTACTTTTGGAGTAGTTTGGGCTGTCTTGTACCAAGATCTCAGGTTCCTTAATGAATGAGCACATGGCCAGGAGTTGTTAGACTGGGAAACAGACGAGAGTAGGACTTTATCCTACTTCTTGCTCTTGGGCAGAGGGACTGTTATATTCCCCATGTATCTCCAGGCCTTAGTGAGGGTGCATTAAAAAAATCATTAAAATAAAAAGATCTTTACTCATACGTAAAATTAATTCCAAGTAAATAAGTAAAGATTTAAATGTCAAAGAAATTCAAAGCAAAACAGAAAAGTGTTCAATTAAAATATTAGTAAATATTTAAATTTGAAGTAACATGATAGGAAGAAACCACAATTTGATTGATTGATGGATTGATTGATTGATAGTACTGGGGATGGAACCCTTCTACCTCCGGGCTACATTTCCAGACCTATTTTATATTTTATTTGGAAACAGGGTCTCTTAAGTCAGGGAGGCTGGCTTTGAACCTGCATGATCTTCCTGTCTGCACCTCCCAAGCATGGGGGATTACAAGCATGCGCCACCATGCCTGGCAAGAAACCACAAATTTAAAAAAGAAACTCTAGAGATGGCCAAGATGGTGACCAAGAAAAGCAGAGCTTAAGAGTCCTACTGACACTTGATCTCCAATGCCTCAAAAACAGTGCTCTTCAAAGCCAGAAAATACTATCAGTAGAGGAATAACAACAATAAACACAAGGGACAGAGAAAAAGAAGATTAGAAGACCGACTAGAGAGAAAAAAATATCCCACCTGCCTTGTTCAGAGGGTGCCACACTGGTGCAGTCTTCCTTCACAACACCACACTCCAGAGACAAAATGGAAAATAAGAATTTGAAGGGAGCAGCTGCAGATCCATGGATTGTAAATCATCAATCATTCCTGCTCAAAGAGCTGCTACAGCTTCCAGGAGCCTACCACTCCCTCTAGGGATCCAGAGTGGAACTCAGTACCAGAATAGAAACTCACCAGCCTAGCAGCCAAGGATGCCACAGCGGCGCCATCACTCCAGTGACAACTGAGCTCACCACATACACCAGAGTTCCAGACCAGCGCGCACCAAAATCATAAGTGAAACTGTGGTCCCTGCAGGAGAACTTCCAGCACTGTGCCACTAGGGAGTTGACCAGCTGTGATAAACTTTATGGGTCTGAGATCTTGTGGTTCAACCCAGTGAAGGAGGAGTGGTAGCAGAGATTACCACACCCTCCTGAGACCCAGAGTGGTACTCAATAACACTGTGAGGTCGTGGTTCCCTCTGGAAAATGCCCAGCAGGGAGCCCCTAAGGACTTGTGTAGCCCTGCTAAGCACCCTAGGTCTCAGACTTTCAAATACAACCTGGAGAAAGCAGTAGTGGGGGCTGCTATTGGACAGAACAGACAGACAGACTCAGACAGACTCAGGCTTTGATCAGCAGAAAATGTGAGTGGAAAGTCTAGCTTAACACTAGACCCAACTAATAGAAGCTCTGGGATCACCACAAACCTCCCAGTCATGGCAAATGGGGAGAAGACAGACCAGACCAGCCCTAGCTGTGGAGAACAGAGACTCCTATATTGACTTTGGTCTCAGAGGCATATGCCACCAACAGTGGCAGGAGATACCAAGACTCCAAATCTGTGGAAAGCATGGAAGGTGACCTGCACTTAATACTAAATCTAGCCCCAGTGATATCGACCATCTGCATAGACTGAGAAAAACTCAGAGAACCAAACTCATAGCAAGAAGGGTGCCGGTGGCACTGGGTATCTGCACGTAGAGAGACTGCAGTGGACCCATCTATTGGATAGTCATTTATTTTTAGAGTTGCATTAATTCGTTGTTGGGGTTGTTTTGGTTTTTTGTTCTTTTTGTGTGTGTGAGTGTGTATGCCTAGTTTGTTTGTTTGTTGTTTTTGTTGTTTTTTTCCCCTCTTCCCAAACCCTCTCTCAAGCTTCTTCCTTTGTACATACCAACTCTCTTCTTACTAATCTTTTTCCATCTTTTTTCTGATTTTTATCTCTCCCTTGTCTTATATCAAATCCACTTCATATCATTATACCAGAAACTCTACATTGGTTACTAGAATACTAGTACATTTTTTACTATCTCTAACCTCTAGTATATATTACATTACCAAACTCATGCTCTCATTCTATTCAACTGTATCTGTGCCTAAGGTCCGTAATCTCCCAGAATGTCCAGTCTTCTTTCCTTCCGGGCAAAGAAAGGTAGATACCCATAGTTAGAATTTTCCTTGCATGCATGGAAATGATAAGAGCTGAGATTATATGGGTGAGAAAGCAACAATCTCTGCTACACTGGGGTTGGAAATTTGTCAGTGAATTGGTGAAGAAGCTGTAGGTCATGAACATAAAGACATTTATTTGCACAACCATATACTTAATAGTGGAGCATGTACCAAATCTTAGCCCTTCTCATATTCAAGCTCTCTCCATTAAAGATGGGATGCAGGATGCTTGTCTTGTTCCTTCTGCCAATTACTATTTCACCTCATAATAGGTCTTAGACTAGTAGTTTTAACTGGATTTTAGTCATGCAATCCTAATTACTAATGAGAGTTTATGAGAATGACAAATATATAACACAAATGAATGTAGTGCTTTTCAGATTGAAGGAAAGGAAAGGATGGTCTCTATTCATTATGTAAGAACTTTTTTGAGCAATTTCAAGGAGCATCATTTGAAAGCATTTTAATTCTTTCTGTTTTCTGGCCAGAGGAAAATGGAATTATTAGACTCCAAGGAGTCTCAGATCAAGAGTGGTTTTACATAAGAAACTCAAGTAGCAGAATAAATGAGTTAAAATGTATGCGATTCTAACTGTTAAGTGGCAGATTTTCTTGGGAACACTACCACAGTGCAATTATTTCCAAAAAACTGCAGCATACATATATATTTTTTTATGATGGTACTGGGGATGGAATCCTTCTACCTCTGGGATATACTCCCAGACCTATTTTATATTTTATTTGGAAATGGTCTCTTAAGCCAGCAAGACTGGCTTCAAACCTGCGCCACCCTCCTATCTCTGCCTCCCAAGCGTGGGGATTACAAGCGTGTGCCACCATGCTCGGCTAATTTTTAAAAGCCCTTTATTTCTGGATAATTTGTTTATATGTTAGAATACATAGATGCACCAGAATGAGAAAAATCTACAGCTTCTGTGAAATTCTTTGAAATGAGTAACAAACAAAAGAATCATACACACCTAGAAAGTTAATTATTATTTTTTTTGTAGTGCTGGGGAGCAAACTCAGGGCCTTGGGTTGGTCTCCAACATACTAGGCAAGTACTCTACCACTGAGCTGTACCCTGAGCCCATAACTCATTTTAAAATGCCTACTCTATTCTACCCATAATTCAGGGGTGATGAGGCAGCTCTGAAGTAACTTTTTCAAACCTTGTCGAAAATTGAGCTGCTTAGCCTGGTGGTGCACATTATAGCAGTGGTGCACACCTATAATTCTAGTACTTGGAAAACTAAGACAGGAGGATGGCCATTTCAAGGCCACTGTGTGCTTAGTGAGGACCTGTTTCAAAATAGCAACAACAGCAAAACAAAGCAGAGTGGAGAGTGGAGATGTAGTTCAGTGGGTTCCCTGGGTTCAGTCCCCAGTACCACCAAAACAAAAACAAAAACGAGAGGAAATTTGAGCTGCTTCAATAATATAAGCCAGTCATTTGAAATATGCAGATAATTGATGCTGAAAGTAGTATCTTGGTCTGATTATTTATAGCAACACTTTGATTCAAAGATACTGCTATTAAAAGTGTAAACATTTATTTTGAGAATAGTTCTCCTGTGATTGAAAACAAAATATCATGTATTAGATATTATAGCTGGTATATAGTAAGTGCTGGAAGAGCAGTAGCTAATCATGTTTATTCAACATAAACAGGCCCAGGTACTAAAAAGAAAATCATTTTTAGCTATGACAAGTGAGGAGGTAGTAAATTTTATAGTATCTTAGACCAATTTATTTTGGTTACATGCTAAAAGTTATTAACTTACCAATGAGTAAATCAGTAAGTTGGCATAGAAAGTCTACCTTTTTAGAGATAATAAGATTGATGCATTATAGCTGGTATGAGTGTGTGTGTGTGTGTGTGTGTGTGTGTGTGCGTGTGTGTGTGTGTGTGTGTGTGTCTTCATTTTAAAAAATTCTCTTTTATTTTACTAAAAAATCATGTCCTTTATTACAAAATGTGTGGCAGTATGGTTTGGGTGTACAACCAGTCAAAGAAGAGAAATCACATGCAAGAATCAAAAAAGAATGCTCCGATGTCTGAAATACGAATAGTAAAATCATCCCAAGAGTGATCCTTAATAGAGCAAACTAGCATGAAATAAATGAAACAATGACAGTGGGAACTGAAACAGAGTGACACAACACATTTATAACCACCTTTTAACCAGACTTTAATATAAAATTTTGAATTAATGGAATCTTGTTATATGCATGCTTTAAATTTATTTTTAAACAGATCCTTTTTGGAATTATAGCCTACATTTGATTCACTTTTTCTCAGTTCTATTGGGGAATAATTACAAATAAAAATTATATTGATGTAAGGAGCACAGCACAATATTTTGATGCATGTATGTCATGCAATGAGCTTCACAGTGGTAGTCCTTCTGGCACCCCAATTACTCCGTATCTCCTGCATATGAGAAAAAACATGTGACCCTTCACTCTCAGTGAATGGCTAATCTCAATTAACATAATGTTCTCCAGGTCCTTCATTTTCCTGCAACTGAAATAATTTTGTTCTTCTTTATTGCCCAGTAGAATTTTTTTGTATGTATAACTCACAAGTTTGTAATACATTGATCTGTTGATGGACACCCAGGTTGATTTCATAATTAGGCTATTGTGAATTGTGCTGCTATGAACATGGATATGCATATATTACTATAGTTCTCTGATATCATCCCCTTTTGAAAGATAACCAGGAATGGTATAGCCAGATCATGTGGTGGATCCATTTCCAGTTTTTTGAGAAATTTTCACAGCAGCTAAACTAATGTGCAATCCTATTAAGAGTGTAGAAGAGTTCCAGTTTCCCCACATCATCGCCAACATTTATTGTTGTTTTACTTCTTTGCCATCATGATTGGGGTTAGATGAAATCTGTCGTTTTGATTTGCATCTGCCTGACTGCATCTCACTGATTAAAAGTCTTTTAAATTCTTTATATATTCTAGATATTAGTCCTCTATTAGAAGAGTAGCTGGCAAAGATCTTCCATTGTGTAGGCATTCTGTTTAGACTCTTAATAGTTTCCTTTGATTGGCAGAAACTTTTAAATTTATTTATTTATTTATTTATTTATTTATTTATTTATTTATTTGCATTTTTTTGTGGTACCTGGGATGGAACCCAGGGGCATTCAATCTCCAAGTGACACTCCCAGCCCTATTTTTTATTCTTTATTTTGGAAAGGTCTCGCTGAGTTGCAAAGGGCCTCACTGAGTAGCTGAGGCTGTCTGTGAACCTGGATCCTCCTGTCTCAGCCTCCCAAATGCTGGGATTACAAGCATGTGCCACCTCGCCCAGCTCAGAAACTTTTAAATGTAATGCCATTCCGTTTTAAAACTTTTTATTAGTACATTGTAGTCATACATCTTAATGGAATACAAGATGATAGAAGAATACATACACACATCACTCATTTAGCACTTCTCCAGTTCACACCCCATTCCCCTCCCTCTCTCTTTCTCATGTTTGAGTTAGTGACTGACATTGATATATTTTAAATTCTTTTATTTTGATTTCCTGAGCTGTAAAGCTTTTGTTGAAAACATTTCTATCTGGAAACAGGGTCTCCTAAGCCAGCGCACGCGGCTGGCTTCGAACCTGCGCGATCCTCCTGTCTCCGCCTCCCAAGTGTGGGGATTACAAGTGTGCACCACCCCACCTGGCTCTTCAAAGCCTTTGATCTAACTTTCAGGTATTTGATCCATCTTGAGTTGACTCCTGTGCAGGTTGAGAGGTAAGAATTTAGTTCACTTTTCTATGACTGGATAACCAGTTTTCCCAACACAATTTGTTGAAAAGGCTGTCTTTTCTCCAATGTATGTGTTTGGCACCTTTATTGAAAATCAGTTGGCTATACGTGTGTAAATTTGTTTCTGTATCTTGTATTCTGTTCTAGTGACCTATTTTTTGTGACAATACCATACTTTTTTATTACCATAGCTCTGTGGTATAATTTGAAATCAGGAATTATGATGCCTTCTGCATGGTTATTATTGCTAAAATTTGCTTTGGTTATTCTTGGTCTTTTGTTTTTCCATATGAAATTTAGGGGTGATTTTTCTAGGTCTGTGAGAAACGACATTGGTGTTTGATAGTGGTTGCATTGATTCTGTAACTCACTTTTGGAAAAAGGGCCATTTTGATAATATTTATTTTGCCTATCCAAGAGTAAGGGAAATCTTTCCATCTTCTAATATCTTCTATTTCTTTCTTTAGTGTTTTATAATTTTCATTGTAGAGGTCTTTTATTTCCTTAGTTAGGCTATTCTTTAGTGTTTTATTGGTTTCGAGGTTACTGTGAATGGAATTGTTTTTTGAATTCTCAGTAGGTCATGGTTGGCATATAGAAAAGATACTGATTTTTTTTAGATTGATTTTGTATCCCACTACTTTGCTGAATTTGTTAATCAGCTCTAGTAGTCTTCTTTGTCTTTTTCTTGATTTTAAAACAAATTTCAACAGTTTGCTTAGAATTTTTGCATCTCTGTTCATCAATGATATTGCTTTGTAATTTTCTTTTCTTTAAGGATTTTTATTCAGTTTTGGTATTAAGGTGATATTGGTCATATAAAAGGACTTTGGAAGAATTCCATCACTTTCAATTCCACAGAATAACTTGGGAAGTATTGGGATTAGTTCTTCAGTAAAGGTTTTGTAGAATTCAGCTGGGAATGTCTGGACCTGGACTTTCCTTTGATGGAAGGATTTTTACTCTTGTTCATATCTCTTTGCTTTCTATTGTTCAGTTTAGGTTTTCGATATTTTCTTTGTTCAGTTTAAGTAGGTTGTATATGTTAATTTCTTCTATGTTGCCCAGTTTATTGAAATATATTTAAAATACTTTCTGATAATTATCTGTATTTTCCCACAGTCTATGGTGCTATCTCCTTTTTCAATTCTGATTTTAGTCATTTGAGTTGATTGTCTTTTTTGTGTGCTACTGGGGATGGAACCCAGGGGCATTTTACCTCTGAGCTACACCCCTAGCCCTATATTTTATTCTATATTTTGAAACAGGGTTTCACTGAGTTGCAAAGAGCCTCACTAAGTAACTGAGGCTGTCCATGAATGGCGATTCTCTGGTCTCAGTCTCCCGAAAGCTGGGATTACAAGCATGTGTCACTACGCCTGGCTGGTTTTCTTTTTCTTTTGGTTAGGTTGATGAAGGATTTGTCAATCTTATTAATCTTTTCAAAGAACCAGTTTCTGTTTTATTGATCCTTTGCATTGTTATTGTTAGGCCTGTTCTCTATTTCATTAATTTGTGTTCTGATTTTAATTATCCCTTGCCTTCTACTGGCTTTAGGATTAGACTGTTCCTGTTTTCTCTAGGTCCTTGAGGCATGTCATTTATTGATTTGAAGACTTTCTGTTTTTCTTTCACTCATTGCTATAAATTTTCTGCCTTCAGAGTGTCCCATAGATTTGGTATATTTTATCTCTATTTTCATTTGATTCTAGGATTTTTAAAAATTTCTCTTCTTATTTTTTCTCTGATCCATTCTTCATTTAAGAGTATGTCATAAGTCTCTATGCATTAATGTAATTTCTTTTGGTGTTCCTGTTCTTGATTTCTACTTTCATTTCAGTGTGACCTGAGAAGATGCAGGGAATTATATCTTTTCAATTTTATGGTACTTGCTTTGTGGTCCAGAATGCAGTGTTTTTTTTTTTTTTTTTTTGGTGGTACTGGGGTTCCTGGAAACCCTTCTACCTCCAGGCTATACTCCCAAACCTAATACATATATATATATATATATATATATATATATATATATATATATATATTATGGAAACAGGGTCTCTTAAGCCAGCTTGCCTGGCTTCAAACCTGTGTGATCCTCCTGTCTCCGCCTCCCAAGTGTGGGGATTACAAGCATGTGCCACCACGCCCTGCGAATGCAGTCTATTTTGAATAAGGTTCTGTGAGCAGCTGAGAAGAATGTATGTTCAGCTGTTGTTGGTTGAAATATTCAGTATATGTCTATTCAGTCCATTTGGCATATAGTGTTCTTTAGGTCTGAAGGGTCTTTACTCATCTTTTGCCTGGAAGATCAATCTAATGGTGTGAGAGGTGTGCTCTATTGTCAATTATTTTAAAAAGAGAATTCTTTCCATATTGATTTATTTTGATATCTTTATCAATAATTATTTGACTCTATGTATTGAAATCTATCTCTGGACTCCTTATTCTATTCCAAAAATTTATATGTCTATCTCTAATACTACATTATTTTATTATTATAATCATAAAACAATACATATGTATGTAAAACAAACCTATAGCTTTATAGTAAGTTTTAAGTAAGTAATATTATCCCCACTTTTGCTCTCCCTTTTCCCACTTTTATTGGCACATTATAGTCTCACATAATAATGTAAATCATAATGATAGTGGCATACTAGCATACAGAACTTGGTGGGCTTTCCCCCGGCTCCCTTTCTACTCTCCCTTCCCCATACAGGATATTGCAATTGGCATTGGCATTCTCACATATGGACATAATGTCAGTGGAGGTGATTCCTTCATTAATTCTCTCTACCATCCTTCCCCTAGACCACCTCCCTGGATCTACTGGAGTTTTTCCTCCTGTATCTGAAGTCTCTGTGTTATCCTGATTACTCCCTAGTGGTCATATATGAGAGAAAACATCTGACCCTTCACTTTCTGTGACTGGCTAATCTCACTTATCATAATGTTCTCCAGGTTTATTCATTTTCCTGTAAAGGACAGACTTTTGTTATTCTTTATTGCTGGGTAGAATTCCATTGTATGTTTATCCCATAATTTTGTAAACCATTCATCTTTTGATGACCTCAGTTGGTTCCCTAATTTGGCTACTGTGAATTGTGTATATGGATATACATATATTACTATAATATTTTGATTTAAGTCCTCTTAGAAAGATACCCAGGAATGGTATAGTTGGATTATGGTGGCTCTATTCCCAGTTTTCTGAGGAATCTCCACACTGGTATTCATAGTGGTTGCACTAAATGGCAATCCTACCAACAGTATACAAGAGTTTTCTATTTTGCCACTTCATTTCCAGAGTTTATTGCTGTTTGACTTCTTGATGATTGTCATTCAGATTAGGGTTAGATGGAATCTCAGTGTAGTTTTTATTTAACATTTCTCTGATTGCTAATGATGTTGAACATTTTTTTTCATGTATTTATTGGCCATTTGTATTTCTTCTTTTTTGAAGTGTCTATTTAGTTAGATGTCCCACTTTTTGACTGGGTTATTTGAATTTTTACTTTTAAGTCTTTTTAGTACTTTGTATATTCTAGATGTCAGTCCTCTATCAGAGGAATAGATGGAAAAAACCTCTTATTCTGTAAGCTTTCTCTTTAGACTCTTGGTAGTTTTCTTTGATTAACAGAAACTTTGCAATTAAGTACCATTCCATTTATTAATTCTTGTTTTAATTTCCTGAGCTTTCTGGGTCTTATTGGCAAAAATTCTACATGTGAGAATATTTCGGAGTGCCCTTTAGGAAGGCATATGACCTTCCTCCTAATCCCAGCTCTTCCTTCCATTAGCCCTCTCCCTTTATTTTAAGAATAATTTTATATGTTTTAGATTCTTTTTTATGAATCTAGGATCAATTTGTCTATTTATACAATGAAGCCTGCTAGAATTTTTATTGAGGTTGTGCTGATCATTTTGGAGGTGAATCGTATCTTAATAAGATTGAGTCTTCCAAACATGAGTTGATTGTTCTTATGTCTTTAAGCACATGGTGATGTGTTTTGGGAGTGTTAGTGTAGTACCAGTTACTCTGCTATGGCTCAAGGGAAAGGCTGACAATTCTAATGGTCAACAGCATTCTGAACATGCAATTGCAAGTGATTGTTCTCTAACTGCAAATAAGGTTTGTTTAAATTTAGTTTTTTTATACTTTTTCCCCTTTACTTTTGACTTAGAGAAATAGGAAAATAACACCAGAAAAACCTAATTAAGGTAGACAGTCAAAGTTCATCCCTACTGTGGCTAGAAAGGTCAACAGAAGAAAATAAAGTCAGAAGATCAAAGTTTGAGTACTGGCTTCATCTCAAATGGCTATGGTCTTGGTAATTTATTTAATTTCTTCTAGCTTTGTTTCTTATTAGAAAAATGGGGTTACTCCTACTTTGAATTTTCTTCAGGGTTATTTTAAGTCCCTTACAGAATAGTAAGTTTGAAAACATTTTGTAAACTCGAAGGCACTGAACACAATTGAGAATTACTTTTCTTATTCTTTAGTAAAATGAAATCTTACCCTTTAAAATGATTTTTGTTTTCTCTCCACCTACTCAATTATTTGATTATTCACCACAGGATTCTTTTATGTTTCTTTTTCTTTATTTTCTTTTTTTGTAATTTGTAGTTTTAGTGAGAGAGGAGGAGTTCTTAACACACAGCAAGAAACAAGGAGTTCTTAACACACACAAGCTACACCCCTAGTCCTATTTTTTAGTCCTTTTTCTTTCTTTTTTTTTTGTATTCTTTTTGGTGGCACAGGGGTTCCTAGAAGCCCTTATACCTCTGGGCTACACTCCAAGGCCTATTTTATACTTTTTATTTGGAAACAGGGTCTCTTAAACCAGTGCGGCTGGCTTCAAACCTGCGCAATCCTCCTGTCTCCACCTCCCAAGCGCGGGGATTACAAGTGTGCGCCACCACTCTCAGCCTAGTCCTTTTTCTTTTTGAAACAGGGTCTCACTGAGTTGCCAAGGGCCTCACTAAGTAGTTGAGGCTGTCAGCGAACTGCAATTCTCCGGTCTCTGCCTCCTGAAAGCTGGGATTACAAGCATGCACCATCACACCCAGTCTACAACAATATTTTAAAAGTTAAAAAAGTAAAATTACATTTGTATATATATATTTTTTTGGTGGTACTGGGGATGGAACCCTTCTACCTCCGGGCTACACTCCCAGACCTATTTTATATTTTATTTGGAAACAGGGTCTCTTAAGCCAGGAAGGCTGGCTTCAAACCTGCGTGATCCTCCTGTCTCCACCTCCCAAGCATGGGGATTACAAGTGTGCACCACCACGCCCAGCCATTTGTATATTTTTAATTAAAAAGTTTAAAATTAAACTTTTGAATGATATTTTTTATAGGAAAGTGTCATGACTCAAAGTATTGATGGCAGAATTTATTCTAACTTCCTTATTATCATCTCCAGGAAACTTAAAAATTAGGACTTTTTAGAAATGCTCACTTGCTCTTGAGATAAGGAATCTAACTTGGTCACTGTATATTAGAAAAAATAAAATATACAAATAATATGCTTTTCTTAATACTTCCCTTTCTTTTTTATTTTCTTTCAGTCCTGGGGACTGAATATAGGAGTGCCCTATCATTGGGCCTTATCCACAGCTTTTTCTATTTTTTTAAATTTTGAGACAGGGCTTCACTAAATTTTCCAGGGTGGTCTCATACTTGGGATCTTCCTGCCTCAGCAAGGATTATAGGCATATACATCCAAGATTGGCAGGCAACGCACACTTTTCTCCTAATCCCAGCTCCTCCTTTCATTAACTCTTTGACCTTAGGAAGTTATTTAATCTTTTCATGCATTACTTCCTCATCTATGGGTTAATATGAATGTCAGTGCAAAGGGTTGGTTTAGGATGAAATGAATTAATAATATAAAACACTTAGAATAGGACTTTATATCTGGTAAATCCTCTGTAAATGGTAGATTTACAATAGACATTTAGTAAGCATTATTAAAAAATACTCTATTTCTTGTGCTATATTGCCTTAGTATATGTGGTATAAAATTTATAATTTGGCAAGAGTTATCCTAGTTTTTGAGGATCTGGACTCGGTGGACAGGAATCTTGATATTTACAAGTTGGTTTTGTTCCAGAACTAGGGAAACTCCTGGAACTCATTATCCACAAACTCAAATACAGCAGTGGTTTGAAGGAATAGCTAAGTTTAGGCAATTTACAACTTGGAGGCTGGATCTCAGAGTAAAAAATCCCCTTTTGTTTTCGGCATTGCAACTGCTTCACAGATAGGAGAACAGAAATATTTTGTGCTGTGAGATGTCTTTTACATCTGGGGACTTAGCTAGGAGTTTGGGAAAGGTGAAGCATGAGATCTTTTCCTTTAAACAATGCCATTCCCAGTCTCCACAATGATTCTTTCTCATGTTATGCTTTTCTACAATGAGTATAACTTTCTTAGTTGCAGTTGCTTGTATTACTAGTTCTGACTTCCTTGTTAGTTTGAATTCTTCATGAAAAACAATGCTTTGAGCCTTAGCACCTACCAAAGTGGCTGGCACGTCACAGGAATTTAGTAGATGTTAAACTAATGCTGAACCAATTCTTGTTTTTTCTTTTAAACCTTACTCTTACATCCTCTTTATGTTGATTGGCCATTTGAAGTAAAGAAAGAAAGAAAAAAGAAAAGCACTCAAAGGTCAAACCTACTCTTTGCTGAAAGCTGAAGTCCTCCAGTATTTGCCTGTTCTCTGCAGTTTGCTCCACACAGTTGATGTTACTGTCTCAACAATGAATATTTAGGTGTGCCTACAATCTTCATGAAAGCTTCTACCCTTGACCCTTTCTAAATACATTTTCTACATAGTATCCAGAGAAAACTTCTTGAAATTCAAGTCTGACCATACATCTTTCCTGAGTAAAACTCTTTAAAGCCTTCCTATTGGACTTGTAGTCAAGACCACATCCCCACGGCTTGCTCTTCTGACCTTTCAGTTGCATTTGTGTTCACGCCTCCACTCATCCTCTGTGCTGTGGCCTCTCTTGACTTTTTCAGTCCCTCCACTATGCCTTTGCCAGGATGAAAAGTCTTCACACATATATTTTCCTCTGCTGGTACTCATTTCCCCAATGGTTTCACATGCTGCTCTTTCTTCTTCTCAGGTATCCCCTGAGAACCACTTCAAGGGAGAAGTCCTTGTTTTATTGGTATTTCAGGATTCTTTTTTGTTTTCTTGAGCATATATCATTACTTGTTATTACTGCATCTATTAATTAGCTCCTTTTGTACTTATTTTCTTGCTAGTAACATGTATGTTTTATGAGAGGAGAACTATAATTGGGTCTCTATTACATTCCTTATGCCAAGCACAATGCTGGCTCCTAGTAAATATTTATTAAAATAATTATTTGTTATTTGAAATGTTCAAACTCAGTTTCTTTGTTCTGTCTCAACATGCAGGGAAATGAGCATTTGGAGGTGATATACATTACCAAAACACTGTGTTAGTGGATAAGAGTGCAAGCCCAGGGATGCAGGCTTTCTGTATTGAGTGGACTCCTCATTTTGTCCTAGCTAGGATGGCCATTGTATCTGATGGGAAGGAATGCATCAGTTCCAATGAAGTTAAAAGAGACAGCTTACCCAGGATTCAGTGTGGAGAGCTGAAGCCCCATTGCCTTTGTTCTAATTGTCCTTTACTTACATGAAAAGGACAGCCTGGTACCCAGCTATAACAGGTATTTGGGATAATGAACTGTAACCCTTATGCAGAGTTCTTTCAAGTGGACTATAGAAGGGTAAGAAAATGTATTATGGTTAACACTAGTAACAATAAGATTTTTTGATTCTATGAACATTTTGGGGGACTACTTTTGGATCATTTTAAGAATTCAAAAAGAAGGTCCAAGACTTAATGCTTATTCAAAGTGGAAATTCATATGCAGAAAAATTAGAATAAATATCTCTCTTCAACAGACTGTACACTATAAAATGATCTGTACACAAACAAAAAAAAATCAATCAAAATTAATCTCAAACTCAGAGTATTTATATCCCCTGTTAAGGTTGGTGAGATGTAAGTCATGTCCTTGGTGTTTTCTCCAGACTGGACCACTATACATTCAGTCTTTTTTACACAAGGAAATGCCTTCTGGGTTGCATTTCAGTATTTTGGTTGATTTGTACAGGGAAGGCAGCAAAACACAAATCATCTCATACCACGGAGAGTGTTTCTCAGCACAGAGATAGTTTTGTATCTCTCCCTTCAGACAAAAACTTGGCAAATTATAGCTTTGAAAACCTTAGTTTTACCGAGGGGACAATTGCTTTTGCCTGATGAGTTTAAATCAATACCCAAACCTCAATGCTTTTCCTTTCCTCTTATGTCCAATCTAACAAAATAGGGCCCGTGGGGCTAAGAGAGGAAGAAATCAAAGCATTTTTTAAGGGGCATCTATCAGCTGAGTAGCAAAATGTCTTTCTGTTCTCAACTGCTATTTTTAGCCACAATAAAAATTATCTGGGCCCAGTATTTACATAATACAAGCTGTGTACTTAAACTTACCTTGACACTGGTCCAGAGTCTTTCAGAAGGTGGAACAGGCCACTTCAGCTGGCTTTACAGCATAATCAGCTACACAGGAGGAAATTTCAACGAAGAATATTGTCTACATTAGCTTCTCTATAAATGGAATTCATGCTGCCTGAAAAACTCTGTAACTTCACTTCCCACTTAGTATCTTTGAATAAAAGAAGCCAATGTATGCAAAACAGTCTGAATGATTTTCTTAAATTTCATAATCACTAACATCAATGACTAACATAGCTGTTTTGCTATATCGACCCATGCAAGGGAGGTAATTGTCATGTGAAACCCTGGGCTTGGAAATAGGGGATCTCCTTTCAATCTCAATTCTTAAACAAAATAGTAGTCAGACTTTGGCAAATTTATTTAACCTTCCTGAGCCTCAAGGTTTGTACTTATAAAATGAGGCTAGGAATTTCCACCTTTCAAGGTAAAGCAAGAATTAACTGGGATCACACATACATGTTCGCAGCACTGGGGTAGATGCAATGAGTACCCAACAAATATTATTTACTAGTTCTAGTAACCAGGACCCTGGACACCTTGACTGAGTCAAGTCAAAATATCTAATTAGGTTATACATACACTCTTAACATTAGAGAAGAAACAACAAGCACAAAAGAGCTCCAAACCCAATATAGTCACTTTATTTTACATTTTATTAGTACACTGCAATTTTACATCATAGTGAGGTTCAGTGTGATAAAACCCTACATGCATACAGCTCTTGGTGTACCATTTTTTCAATCTTTACAGATTATTGTGCAGTTTTCTAAATTATAGTATCTCATTGCTTCCTATTTACCATAACATAAAAAACAAGGCACGTTTCCCCAGCATCACTCCTGACAGTAAAGGAAAATTCAAGTGGAGGATATCATGGTGATGTGTGCTGGGGAATGAGCATTCCCTGCTGTGAATTCCCCAGGCCTGCTCTGGACTAGCCTAGGCACTGTCCAGCACCATGCTACACTGGTTCACGTGGAAAAAGCTGTTGAGTCCTAATGGCTTTGGAAATGTAGTGACAACATTTCCACATTCAGGTAGCTTCGGTAGCACTCAGGCACACTATTTCTTAAGTAAAATTACGGTGAGATTTTGCATCTTAAATCCAGTGTGTAACCAGAGTAAATGGAACAAAAAAATAAAATGTATTCTATTCATAATAAACTGAGACTGCACATATAAGAATCTTTTAAATACGTGAATGGCTAAAGATGGATTGTATTTCCCTTTAGGAAAAGAAGTAGTCCACAGGATCAGGCTGATGAACTGAGCTTATTAAATCGGCTTTGGCGGTGATGAAAATGGTATTGACAAAAAGGCAGCAAAAATATATTTCACACACATTTGCAGGGGTAATAAACATAAAGTACTGCTCTGCTAAAAAGTTGAAATGCTTTATATTCTGACACCTAGACTCTGGTGGCATGCTTATCATCCAGAGCCCGTGCCCAGCTCTGAGAAAGCAAAGTCATTTCATGAATAAACACCTTTAATCATTGGTGGGATTAGATTCGATCCTGATACAATGATGTATTACTTGAGACAAGATTCAGGAATAGGAGGGGGAAATACCACTTCTCCTTTGAGTATAATAGGAAGCACTGTGACCGAGTTTAAGGCTTATGAAGGCATGACATGGACTTAGTTCTGAGAAACCCTTTTTTTTCTGAGCTGGATTGTGAGTTTTTCATCATTCTTTATCTATCCCAGTGGTCTTAAACATTGAATGATAGGGCTTCCTTCATTAGCAAAATAAAAATCAGGTCCTGAGATCTTTAGCAGAGGAAACAATTTTGTGGCTAGAATGAAGAGCTGGGGTCCCGTTCCCAGGAGTTACATTTCTTGATCTTAACTTCTGTGATGTGGGTGGCACCACCATGCTGGTCTTTTGAGAATATGGTCATCCCTATAATGCTCCAAATAAACATTGAAAAATAATCTGTCCCTGTTGTCCAGTAGTCAAGTTGAGATTGACTAAAATTCTACATAAGATTTACTAAGTTTTTGAGGATAAGATGATTACAAACTCTTAGTTCTTCATTTTAGGAGGAATAACAAAAACACCTACCCCAATAGGGTTGCCTCCAGTTTCTGATCTTAATGACAGCTCCGGACACCTGATAGGCTGTTAGGAAAGGTTAGCTGCTGCTGCTACTGCTATTGCATTGAGATGTATGGATCTAGAATTTTGATGATCTGGGTATTAGGTTCTAAATAAGAACATATTTGCAAGAGGTAAAATCTAATGCAGGCACAGGAGATACAGGAGAGGAAGTTTTTTTTAGGACAGAACCTCTTATGATGAGATTACCTAGAAAGGGATACCAGCAGGAAGCCTGTGCCGCTCCCAGGCCAGAGCAACACAGGTAGTTGTGCTGTCACAGAGCCCAGAGGACAGGATTATCAGACAGAATCTGTGGACCTTGTAAGAGCTTTCAGGAGTGAGCTGGAGTTATTAGAAGAGGGCCAGCCATGCTGGGGAAGATGTTCAAGGCAAAGAAAAATGAGAGGAAACTAGCCTGCCTTTTCCCTCTACACTTCAATCTCTCATCAGTTCCTCTATTTTTAAAATCCAGTCAGGAGCCCAATGGCATGGCATCCCAGTAAACAAACCTTTAAGAATTACCTTCCACTTCAGAGCAAGTCAGTGTGTGTGTGTGTGTGTGTGTGTGTGTGTGTGTGGTGTGTGTGTGTGTGTGTTTTCCTGGAGATTGAACTCAGAAGCATTCTACCTCCAAGCTATTGCCTTCCCCAGTCCTTTTTTATTTTGAAACAGGATCTTACCAAGTTATTGAGTCCAAGTTGCAGAGGTTGACCTTAAACCTTCGATCCACCTGCCTCAGCCTCCCCAGTGAGATTACAGGCATGTGCTGTCATACCTGCCTGGCTTTTAAGGGTAACAAAAGGTTGAAGGCAAGCACTAGCTAGCTGACAAAATAGGGCTGCTGCCAAAGGTGCAGGCTCTCTCCTGACCACCAGCTTCCTCCCTTTTAGGAGCAGTTTTAAAATTGCACTTCTTAGAAGTTCCCTGTTCCACATTTTGGCAATATCGTATCCAGTTTTTATGTTCAACTTCTGAAGTAACCCCAGCTTCTGTGGATTATAAACAAATGTTGCTGAGCTGAATCCCTTGGAGGAACACTGTAGGACCCAATGGGATGGTGTACACAGAAGCATATTTTAAGCCGTACAGCATATAACATCGCTGGAGTCGACACCAGCTCCCAGTTATTGATTAAAGAACTCGGCAACTGCATTGCCTACTATCAGACACTTAAAACAACCATTCTCCAACTCAAAACATTTATCTTCTATCATTTTCAGCCAGAAAGTGGGTTCCAAAAGGGCAGGAAATGTCCTAGTGGAATTTAATTTCTTTGTGGATAAAATGATCTTTTATAACTCTGATGATTCATGGGAGCAAAACTAAGTTCTTCAGAGTTCAATGGAATTGTGGTAAATGAAGGGGAAAGGACTAAATGGGAAGTCCTTTGTAAAATACACATTTTCAAAAAGGGAGAAAACCCTGTTGGTGTCTTTGGTGCAAGGTCTACTTTCACACTAAACAGCTTTAGAAAGTGACATAAATGGCATTAATTTACCTGAGAAACCTGGTGTTTTCTAAGCTGTATTCTCCCAGGAGAAATGCATGGTATTTTAGGGAGGAGCCCTATGTTAAGTTCCAGTCAATGTGAAATTCACTGTTTTAAAACTTCATGCAGTGATATTATTATAAAAATGGTGTCCTTTTTGTTCTTAGTCTACTTTCAAGGTCCATCTAATAAACTTATTTTATTTTATTTTTATTTTTTTGCAGTACTGGATATTGAACCCAGGGACATTCTACCTCTGAGCTACACCCACAGCCCCATTTCTTTTTAATTCTTTCTTTTGAAACAGGAAACAGGTTCTCACTAAGTTGCAGGGGGCCTAACTAAATAGCTGAGGATAGCTGCGAACCTGTGTTCCTCCTGTCTCAGCCTCCCAAGTACTGGGATTACAAATGTGTACCACCACTCTTGGCTCTAATGAACTTTTAAAATTAGTTCTGTATCAGTTCCCATATCTTACACATTGAGAATGGAGCAAAGAGGTAATTTTTGTTTTTTTAGTTATATGGTATATATTTAACTCTGAAGTGAATAAAGTACTTTGGTAAACTACAGTGGTCTATAGTATAGCATAATTACTTATGAGCCCTGTAATTAAAATTCCCGTAAATAGACATTTTGAAATAGCCATCAAAAATAAAAAGAAACATTAACCTTTAGTGTTACTAATTTCCCTGCTTGCTTAAAAACGAAGCTGTTTCACACACACAAAAAAAGTTGGAATAATTCCTTGTATCGTAATTGGATCACAATGGAATTCAATTAGAAGCCAACATCAAGAATAATTACCAAAACTACCTGTAGAGTCATTTAATTTTTTTGTGATATTATACTATATCTTCATACTTAAAGTATTTGACAATTCTCTGTTTTTCAACCATTAACCCAGTCAAGTAATGTAATGCTGGAACTTTCTGTGGTGGTAAAATATGAGAGAAACCAGGTAAACATCCCTTGGAATACCCTGGCTGCCACGCAGCTGCGTGCCCCCTCTGTACATGTGAAAATGAATCCCCTCTGCTTCACTTCCCAACAAAGCCCACTCCCAACCTCTCTGCTGCTAGCACTGCTGTCTGAGACCCCACAATAATAGCCATTGTGGTTTGGCTGAATGGAACAAAGAAGCTATTGTCTGAGAAAAGATGCGGGAGAAGATTTTACCTAATTGCACATTCTAGGGTGAGCAGGCTTTCAAAATGGTACATTAACAACAATCTTCTGACACTATCAATTATGAAAACTGACCAAGAATACAAATGCAAATGAGAAGAACCCTTTCCTTTCTTCACATATTAAGAATGCAAACATAATAGAAAGGCAAAGGAAAACACATTTGCAGAAAGATGGGCATCTTCAACAAAATGCTTCATACGTGTAATGTTTTAAATAACCAGAGAAAACTTTTTACTAGATAACAGTGGGAAGAAATACCTTTGGAGATACATAGCATCTTGTTACTTTGTATATGCATGTTTTGTGGAATTACCCAGGACCTTGCTACCTAAAATGTAGTTCCTGTGCCACCATACCCAGCTTCCCTGGCATTTTAATAGGGATTATGAATTGCTTTAGATGGTATGGACATTTCCCAAAATTAATTCTTAAAAATTAAACCTGGAGTGGCGGCCCTTACTTGTAATCCCAGTACTTGGGAGGCTGAGACAAGAGGGTCACAGGTTCGAGGGCAGCCTCAGCTACGTAGTGAGGCCCTCTACAACTTAGTGAGACCTTGTTTCAAAAGAAAGAATAAAAAACAGGGCTGAAGGTGTAGCTCAGAGGTAGAATGACTCGGGTGGAAGAGATATCTGACCTCCATGTTCATTGCAGTGGTGTTTATAATAACAGAGCTATGGAATCCAAATGTGTCCATCAGTGGATGAAGAGATAAAGAAAACAGATCTGCACACATGGAATACTATTCAGTCTTGAAAAAAAGTCCTGTTGTTTGTGACAACACAGATGAACCTGAAGGACATTGTTGAGGGAGATAAGACAGGAATAGAAAGACACAGTCTGTATGATTTCACTTTTGTGGGATATAAAAATATCAACTCACAGAAGCAGAGAATAGAATGGTAGTCACCTGAGGCTAGGGAGCCAGAAGGGGAATGGAGAAAGAAGATATAGAGTTATGAGGAGAAATGAGTCCTGGAACTCTATTATTTAGAATAGTGACTGCAGTAGATAATATATTATTTATTTGAGAACTACTAAGAGTATACTTTAAAGTACATGGGGTTGATAGATGCAACAATCTAATAATACATTTATATGTCAAAATACCATATTGCACAGTACAAACATAAAATTATTCATTTGTCAATTAACAATTAAGATACGAATTGTTGTTTCATTGTCAGATTGAGTCCAAACCTTCATTTCACTTGAGATTCATATGCTTAATTTTGAGAAGTGTTCCCCTATCTGGAATGCAGAATGCCACATCTTTCTGTATACTTCTGTATCATCAAATACCTGCTGGGCCAGTGGGACTCACTCAACATATGAAGTTGTTTTTGTGTAGAGACAGTGTTTTTATATCATATTATTTAAGCCATAGTAAATTTTCATGGACTGTGTGTTATTGCTTAAGGAAGTTCATTGAGCGTAAATATACTGTATGTTCACCAGCAAATAGTGCATTAAAAAACTACATTTCCAGATACCTTTGCAAAAATCAAGGCCAGTGAGTTATGGATAGACTGCATGGTCTAGGAGTTCCTATGCAGTCTTTCAGACTGATAAACATAACTCATAGGACCACTGCAAAATGAAAATATGAAGCCTCTTTAAAAACAATTAACAACTTCAGAATGGTGACAGGAGAGCCATAAGCCAAGTAAAAAGGCTCTTCTTAGAAAGAAAAGAATGGGGGAATGGGGTGTCAAGATACAGCACAAGTTCTGTGCCCAGGAATCAGCCCTGGCTGTAGTCTGGCTCCCCTTTCTGCGGCATCTGTCAATTCTTGAAACCATGTATGAGATTGTGGCATTATAAGATACTTTATAAAAGTCTTGTTAAGCTCTGTCCTTGAGTGAGCATGGGGAGTAGAACCCCAATTCCCAAACACTCTTTGTACATCCATAGAGATTTCAGAGTTTGTTACTGCCTTACAACCTAGCCAGTTTTTATTTATGCATCTAAGTGGTTGTCATCAGAGATGACAGGAGGAAGTTGAGCCAACTGAGTGACTCAAGAGTTGTCATGGAGAGAACTGGAATATCCAGTATGAAGCAGGAAAAATAGTCAAGAAAGGAGGGGAACATTTATTTAGAGAAAGTTTTGAGTTAGAAAAAGAGAAAGGTGGTTTCATCTGATGTCTTCCTCTTAGTTAATATGGGGTTAAAAAGTACCTGGTAATCATAAAGGTGAGATTGAGATTCAGAGTTCATGAGGATCCATCTTTCTTTCCTTCCTTCCTTCCTTCCTTCCTTCCTTCCTTCCTTCCTTCCTTCCTTCCTTCCTTCCTTTCTTTCTTTCTTTCTTTCTTTCTTTCTTTCTTTCTTTCTTTCTTTCTTTCTTTCTTTTTGGTGGTACTTGGGTTCCTGGAAACCCTTCTAACTATAGGCTATACTCCCAGACCCATTTTTTAAAATATATTTTTAAAAATTGGAAACAGGGTCACTTAAGCCAGCAAAGCTGGCTTCAAACCAGCGCAATCCTCCTGTCTCTGCCTCCCAAGTGTGGGGATTACAAGTGTGTGCCACCACGGCCGGCTATGAGGATACATTTTGAACTAGCTACTGTAGAAACCTGAAAACCTCCAGAGATGAAAAAGAAAATGTGCATAGAAAAAAACAAGATGAAGATAGCCTTTGGCTTGGCTCAGATGACTC
Organism: Muscardinus avellanarius; assembly: GCF_963383645.1. Classification (NCBI taxonomy): domain Eukaryota; kingdom Metazoa; phylum Chordata; class Mammalia; order Rodentia; family Gliridae; genus Muscardinus; species Muscardinus avellanarius. Next base: position 107,502,198 of record NC_137786.1, on the reverse strand, counting down.
AAATGGTGGAGTTAGAAAGGGATAGGAGGAAGAACTGGCTCCATAGCAAGAATAGACTAAGCTGGCTGTGGTGACACATGCTTGTATCCTAGTACTTGGGAGGCTGAGACAGGATGATCATATTTTGAGGACAGCCTCAGATACTTAGTGAGCTCCCCCACAACTTAGTGAGATCCTATTTCAAATAAAGAATAAAAAATAGGACTGGGGTATCTCGGAGGTAGAATGTCTCTGGATTCTATCCCCAGTACCACACACACGCACGAAAAAAGACTACATGAAACTACATAGTCTGAGTAAAATTTTACAGGCTTCTTAAATAATTCTTAGTTTTAACGGATTCTTAATAATTTTGATCACCTTTGTAATTAATTGAGTATTCCATTAATGTAAATAATTATTTTGCAGTACTAGAAATGGAACCCAGGGCCCTTCTACCCCTGAGCTACCCTCCAGCCCTATATTTTTTGAAACAGGGTCTCAGCCAGGCATGGTGGCACACGATTGTAATCCCAGCATTCGGGAGGCTGAGACTGGAGGATCGCGGTACGCGGGCAGCCTCAGCTACTTAGTGAGGCCCTCTGCAACTCAGTGAGACCTGGATTCAAAATAAAGAATAAAAAATAGGGCTGGGGCATACCTTGGAGGTAGAATGCCCCTGGGTTCCATCCCCAGACCTGCAAAAAAAAAAAAAAAAAAAAAAACAGGGTCTCAGTGCGTTGCAAAAGGCCTCACTAAGTATCTGAGGCTCTCTGCGAATTGCAATCCTTCTTTCTCAGCCTCCCAAATCCCAGGATTACAAGCACATGCCACCACAACTGGCAAATCATCACTTTTTTGACAATTTCAAACAGGTCCAAAGAATCACACCTGGTGATTGCCAGCTGGAAAAGTCTCCTAAAGTGGGATTTTCTTTGGTAAAATTACCACAGTGCAGATAATGAATACTATACCTGAAAACTCAGAAGTCTACTATTACAAGAAAAAATTAAAATACGAGCCAAATTAGTGTAGTCATCACATTCTTTTCCTCCACCCCAAATTATATAGAAAGCCAATTTAAAACTGTATTGCTAATTGATATAATTTCTCCCAAAGAAATAAAACAATTGCCAACAATTATTAAATGCTATATATCAGATACTCTTCTAAATGCTTTATGTCTACCTCTAATTCTCACAGCAAACATAAAAGTGAGATGCATACTGTCTCCATTGTTCCTGGTGAGTAGAGTGAGGCAAAGAGAATGAGTAAGTTGTTTATGGTCACGGGAGTACTAAGTACTAAGTACTAAAGGGTCTGGTTGTGATTTGAACTGCTTTTCCATGCTGTGGTGGCAGGGTTGAAGAGAACTATTCTGATACGGAACCACATTTAGTTGAGCCAGCCAACTCAGCCCATCCCTTTATGCAGGCTACTTTCTTATAAGGCTGTTTGGGGAGGTAGGATGGCCTTGTGGTGAAGTGTGGTGATGGAATTACACTTTTGGGGGTCACTTCTTGTTCCACCATCTGGATCTTATTTTAGGCAAATTATTGAACCTTCTGTTTTTTCCTTAAACTGTAAAATATGGAGCTTATAGATTAATTGCAAAGAAACATTACATTATAAACCATAAATGTGTATCATTATTATATATCAATTAGAAATAAAGGATTAAGTGATCTTGGAAAACTGAGGACAGTATCTGGAACATTAAGAATCCAATCAGTTACCTACTGCTATTGGTGACAGTAGAAGCAGACCAAAGTTAATTAGCGCCATCTCATACTATTATGCAGAAAACATTCTTTATTCAATTCAGCTCCCCCCAAATGTTGCAAGGAATCTTTACTGTCAAAGTTGTAACATTTTAGCTTTGCTTTTAAATCCTAAAGCAATTCCCCCATCACTTTTATTTCTCTCCTTATTAGTCTATTATTGTCTATGGTGAATGTTTCAATCCAGTGTCTTTGATCATATCAATTATTTTCCATTCTTTAGATCTATCACCCAATCTCACCTCCTTGTGGCCTTTGCTGGGGGCGTCTGTTCTAAAGCAATATCCCTTCTCCTCTAAGCACCAAGAATGCCATTTGTTTCTAATATTCCTTGTGCTGATGACTTCTTGTACTATTTTCTCAGTGTCTGCTGACAAATGCATAGGAGAAAAAAAGACCTTAGTCATTAAGCATCACATTTTAATGTGGCTAATTAAGCTCTATTGTTTGAAACAATTACTTTGTGGTAGAGATATTTTAATGTGTCAAAATGTAAGACCAATTTTTAATGATTCAATTTTATATACAAAAAGTATCCCAGACTCTTAATTCCTCCATGATGTGTAATACATTTCAGAGCAGTATCCTATCTACTGAATGGAGTGAAGGCTGGAGTGGGGCGCAGGGACACAGCAAATACCTGATCTGTCCTTTTATTTACACTAAGAAGAAAATGATGGCATCGGATTGTATCTGCAGTCAAAATGACTTTCTGAAATCAGTTTTTCAAAGATGACAATGCTTTTCAAAAAGTGTTCACATCCTATATAAATTCTTGTTTGCCCCCTTCCATTTACTTTTTCTAGAAACTACGTTTCAATACTTTGTATATTCAATACCTTCTACAGTTCATTACCTACTGTGTGTGGAAGCTCAGCTATAGGTTCTGACACTACTAAGTAGTTAATACATGTTTACTAAAAGAAGGTATTATCTTAGACAAAATAATGCCTTCTAACTCTTTAATTAAAATATTTGCGACTAGAATAAAGCTCAGTGGTAGAACTCTTGCCTGGCATGCCAGAGGCTCTGGGTTAACTTCCTCCATTGAAAAAAACAAACAGACAAACCCATAGTTATATATACAAGTAGATAAATAGACTTATATGGCAATAAAGAGTTAACATTAATTTTTGATAATCAACTCTTGAGTCTGTGATTTACAGAATTTTGCAATATAGTTAGAAGAGATTTAACTTGGAATTATACATATATATATATATATATATATACACACATATGTGTGTGTGTGTGTGTGTGTGTGTGTGTGTGTGTTACTCAAGGTGGAACTCAGGGGCTTTATACCTCCAGGCTATACTCCCAGACCTATTTTATCCTTTACTTGGAAGCAGTCTCACTAAGCTGCTGAGAGCCTCACTAAGTAGCTGAGGCTGGCTTCGAACCTGTGCGATCCTCCTGTCTTAGACTCACAAGTGCGGGGATTACAAGCATGGGCCACCACGCTCTGCTTAACTTGGAAGTATAATATGTAAAAACTGAAAGTAAGCATAGGCAGCAAAAAATTTTTCTTTCAAATAGCACACTACAAGAAGAAGGCAAAATGACCATTACAGCAAAGAAGATCGATGATTCTTTCCTCAGCTTAAATCTTTGTCAATTAGTACATCTATTTTTCTACTAGAGAAATGTTTGTTAGCACTAAATCATAGGCTCATCCATATGAACAGGATATATATGTACATATCCTAGTACTGCTAGGCATTCCGGTTCCACGCTGTCTCAAAGAGTAATGGCTGAGGTAGGCAGGGGCCATCGGTCACCTCGAGATGCCCTGTGCCTTCCCAGTCTGACAGGGTTCATGCCTTCTTGGTAGTTAGTGATAGCATTTAGGAGAGCTTATTACTGCCTCCTCCCTTCAAAGATTCCTTCTTTGCCAAGTGTGGTGGTGCATGCTTGTAATCCTAGTACTTGGGAGGTTGAGACAGAAGGATCACAGGTTTGAGGCTAGCCCCAGAGGCTTCATGAGACCCAGTTTCAAAATAAAAAATGTAAAAAGGGGTAGGGGTAGAGATTGAATGTAGAACACCCCTGGGTTCAATCCCTAGTACCTAAAAAATACTTCTTAATTCATTCTGCTGCCCTTCTCACTTTAATTAGACTGACCACATACAGAGAATGGTAAAGCAATGAATGGTTAAAGGAAAGTGATGCTAAAGAGACGGGCCCAAGAGTGTGGGACTTAGATCACTTCTTCCAGAATGGTTAGTAAATGACCATCTTCAAATATCTGGGTTAAGGCTCTTCCTGGTAGTTCTGGGAAAATGCCCAAAGCAAATGGGCTCTGAGCAGATAATCACTTTTCTCCTGCTCTGATAGTCCTGCTAGTTCTGCCCCCGTGGCTCCAATTCCTTGCTGAGCACACATGGGCTCACTGTTGGGCTCAGCTCTCTGGTCACCTCTCTATCACAGCCACACCAGAGAGCTCCTCTCTGAACTGAAATGATTTGCATGCCAGACCTCAATGACCATACACAGTGGAACTAATGCACACTTTAGCTTGGTGTGAGTGTGGATCAGTTGAGCAGGCACGCCAGGCAGAGGACAGAGACAGATGTTTATTTCAGGAAGCCACTGGATTAGATAGAGGTGGGGCGGGTTTCCCAGGTTCAGTCTTGTACTGAGTAATAGAAGGTCTTTACCAAGTGTATCCTTTCTTGGTTCACCTGGCCCTGTTAGCTAGACCTTAGCTGCTAGTGCTGGGGCAGCCTCTGGCCACCCTTTGTGTGTGTCTCTCAGGGTGAACACTGGGCTTTGGATTGGCTTCAGGTTCCCTGCTGCAGAGCTCAGAAGGCACCTGGATCCTATACTCTCATTCCACAGCTCAGCTATGAGGCTATGGCTTTATACCTTCAGGAATAAGGAAGCCCATGCCCTTGCGATGTTGTGTTTTTTTTTTTTTCAATACTGGGACTGGAACCTTGGGGCATTCTACCTCTGAGCTACACCCCCAAACCTATCTTATATTCTTTATTTTGAAACAGAGTCTCATTAAGTTACAGAAGGACTCATTAAGTAGCTGAGGTTGTCTAAGAACCGTGATCCTCCTGTCTCAGCCTCCAAGTACTAGGATTACAAGCGTGCGCCACCATGCCTGGTTTTGTGATAACTTTTGATCAGGTCTTTGGTTAAAATTGTAGGTCCAGGAAGACTTTAAAGACCATATATCTAAATATGTAAAAATTGCATACCAAATTAACCAACTGAAAACTAAAAATAAATTATATCTTCTATTTTGATAAATATATCTTTATGATGATAATATTGAAAATATAAGTCATATAATATATGAATAAACATGGACACTGATGGAATTTAATAAGTATGAGTTCCATCACTAGTACTGCAAAAAAATAAGTATGAGATATATCTAGACATTTTTAGAGGAACTGGTGGTTTTGATAAGCATAAAATAAAGACATATATAATTCTAGATATATCATAAATTATTACAATGTTTATTTTGCCTTATTTTGGCAAAATCATTATGTTATTATAATCAAAATTTTCATATAATTTGGGTTGAATTGAATATGGAGATTAAAATATATAATTTACTCAAGTGTATAAAACTCAAGTGTATTTTCATCAAAATACTGTAAAGTAAATGTTAACAAAATAAAAATTAATTTTTTGCTGATGTTTTAAAAATTTGTTTTTCTTTAAATTACTAATATAAATTACTAATGTATTGTATAGCAAATAGAAATTACTGTTGAGTATTAATATCACTATGAACTACATTATGATGTGAGACCATAATGTACCAATACAAGTATAAAAATAAAAATATGATTAACTTACTATTTCATGAAACAAAACTATTCTCAAGGTAAAGATTTAAACTTCGTCTAATTGTCAGTATATGCAGTATACTTCATATATGTAACATCCAGACCTACCTAATATCTAATATCAAATTGTAAAATGTCCTTTACACCATAAGTAACCTCTACATATACTGTACTAATTTTGGGGTAACTACAGAACATAGAATACATGGCCCAAGAGAAATGGACGCTCCATGCTTCAGGAAAGGATTTTTTTCACCTGGAAGAGACTCTCATGGTCCTGCTATCCGAGGGTTTGATATGCTCACTACTTGTCTTTTCTGTGACCTAAGGGTTCCCATTGATTGAATTCTGTCACACTTGCAGTACATCTATCTTTGCATCAGCAAGGGACCACCATGGGCTTCTGTAAAGGTGTTAGAGAGGTATTTCCCTGGGGTTCCTGTAGTACCAGTTGAGAGAATGACTGTTTGAGGTTAAGAGTTGCTTTGTGCTGGGATGAGTGCTGGATTCTGAGTGGCTGATGCCCTTAAGCTTTGTAATAAAATGTTTGTGTGTGAATGTTTGGGCTTTATAGGACCATTAAGAGAACAAAGCACAGTCTGGGGATTCTTGCCTTAACCAGTGAGAGGCTGTAGATGGGAATGATCCCGCATGTAAATTCCTTTCCTCTTTTCTATTAGAGGACTATTCTGATAGTTGTTACACATGGTGTGCCTGGAAGTGACCTGATATGCTCATAATGACACATCGTTGCATGCCTAACATGCCCCCCATCTCTGCTTTTGTCCTTCTGCAGAGAATTAGCCTATGATTTTTCTCTTTAGGGTAGGAAGGGCAGTCATATGAAAAGACAGAGTTAGATTTTTAGCAGTATCTTCACTTTTATTTGCAGGTGCACCTGCCACCACTGATTTCTTTATCTATGGTGAATTTTACAGTGCAAATTGGTTTGCTTTTCTGTTTTTCTTACTATCAGCTTAAAATTTTATATTTGCATATTTACTAACTCAGTTACTACTTCCCTGTTTGCTTCTCAGCTTCCAAGTTTGTTCCTATCATTTCTGTGCTCTTTTGTGTCTACATTTATGCTCTAAAAGTTCCTTAACTGTCATTTTCAGTGAAGTTTTGAGAGACAGGGGAAATACTCATATGCTTGACAGTGTGATTTATAACAGCTAGAAATTGGGAAAATACTAGATGTCCACACTAAGGGATGGATTAATCACTAATCCTTTCATATGTAGTTATTCATTTAAAAAACCTTTTCTGGGTATCTACTATGACTGTACTATTTCAGGTATTGTATTATATATTTATTTAATTTATTATTATTATTATTTTTTTGGTGGTAGTGGGGGTGGAACCCAAAGGCTTTCTACCTCCGGGCTATACTCCCAGAAATATTTTATATTTTATTTGGAAACAGGGTCTCACTAAGTTGCTGAGAGCTTCACTAAGTAGCTGAGGCTGGCTTTGAACCTGTGTGATCCTCCTGTCTCAGCCTCCCAAGCAAGGCGATTACAAGTGTGCACCACCACACCTGGCTTATTATATAATTTTAACGAACTGAAGCCTTTGCTTACAAAACTTTAATGTCTTTCCTATGATATATATATGTAGACTTGTGTACCTATAGAGCATGAACATTTACATGGAAAATTGTCTTAAAGAACAAAGTATGGTCTTGGTTTCTGGACATCTAAGACTTTCAGCAGTGATGACATTTTAATACTATTGATTAAATGGGACAGTGATATATATTGAAAAATCTTTGTTTTGGAATCAGAAATACATAGGTTGAAATCAAGGCTTTGACACTGACCTTAGTTACTAATTAGTCAGAAAATTAGTCACCCGAATCTGTAATTTCTGTAGTTTCTCTATAATGACAATGATTAAACTCATCTCAAAAAGTTTCCATAAACATAAGCAGAAAGAGAGTGTTCAACTTTCTTAGCACATACTTGTGGGAAAACTCTTAAAATATTTAAAAGTGCTTGTCTCTGAAAGGCCAGGATAGGGATAAATTTTATCTTTATATCTGTAAGTTTGGACAAGTAAATTTACCTCTCAGAGGCTGAATTTCTTTTACTATACAACATGAATAAAATAATATCAATAAAAACAATAGCAATGTTTTCATAGGATAGCTGTGAGAATTTGATTCATTAAGATTTTGAAAATAAGGGCTTAGGGCACCAGTTGGCATGTATTAAGTGCTCAAATCTATATTAGCTATTATATTTTTATTGTTTTGCTCTATTTTTCCAAATGTTTTTATACATAGCCTCTTTTATTTTCTTAAGCAGAAAATTAAAAAAAATCAGAAGCAAGTATCTCTTTCTTTGTACATTTACAAATGAAAGTCAAATTAGGAAGGTGAAATGGAGCAGCCTACCAGTTACCCCAGTTCCCTCATTGTGATGACAGTCACTAAGTGTAATTACATGGCCCCAACAGAAGCATCTGAGCCAGAGGGAAAGAATGAAATGATATGCCACAATGATGGTCATTTTCAACAGACTTGCTTGTTCCTTAATGCATCCTCAGGGTGTTAGAGAACAGTCACCATTATGGAATGGAGAAATTATAGTTGTAACAATTAAATAGCCCCTTCAACTTCCTGCTGTCATACTTTTTGTATTCAGTGGAAATTCAATTAATCTTGTTAATTAAACGTTGGTAGACCCAGAGTGAATTCTATTAATTAATGTTTCTGTATAAAGACATACCAGACCACACAATGCTTTCTATCAAAGCTCACAGATGGCCGCCCAATCGTAGCTGTCATATTTCCACATTGCTGCTGCTGGAGAGAGGCAGAAAGACGCAATAAACCTGTGATTACCAGCCAGGGGATACGAATGTGATCTCAAGGCACTGTGAATTACCTACAAGAATTTAAAATGCTTAGTTTTCATTTAGGTGTCATACAAAAGTAATGTAAAATTCAGAATATTTTGGGACCAGCCTTAAATCTCACAGTGCCACACAATCTTTGGTCCCACATTTCTCTTTGTGCTTACAGCCATCAGGATTATGTGGTTAACTTAGGGAAGCAATATTTACTTCACCATTTTTGTTTTTGTCAGTGATGAAAGGGTAAGCATCATAAATAACCCTCCTGCACTACCTCTAAACCAAAATATAGATAATATTTGACTGCTCTCCTCCTCTTTGGGATACTTTATAGGTGCTCAATTCCTACAACAGTAAAGAATTTATATTCTTCTTGTCAGGTTCTCAATTTCAGAGAGGTAAAGTTACACTTCTAGTTCACAGAGCTAGTTAGTGGAAAAGCTGGGATTTGAATCTGAAATGGGTTGACTCCCTCCAAGACCCTGATATTTTTTTTTTTCTTTTTGGGTGGGTCTGTGGATGGAACCCAGGGGCATTTAACCTCCGAGCCACACCCCCTGCCCTATTTTTATTCTTTATTTTGAAACAGGGTCTCACTAAATTGCAGAGGATCTCACTAAGTAGCTGAGGCTGTCTTAGAACTGCAATCCTCCGGTTTCAGCCTCCCAAATGATTGGATTACAAGCGTGTGCCACCACGTCTGGCTCTGTGCTATTTCTTATGTCACTCAAAGGAGTACATATGTGCATGTGAAAGTATGTACTGTATTCACAAAATCCCATGATCCTAATGCTGAAGCCTGAATTTCAACTAATGGCTCTGTACTTGACTTAAGAGAAATGAGCAACAGTAGCAGATGACTAGTTTGAAGAAACAACTCATTGATTAGTTAACTTGAGCAGTATCTGTTGCCTTTAGAGTTACTAGTATAATAGAGGTTTTTTTTGAAAACATCATTTCCATATAGTCATATAGTTTAGATATATTCAGAACAAAATAGTTTGAACTTCATAAGTTCTTAATATTGACCCTTTAACCCAGTTTGTACTTTATCCTCTTTTAACCTATCATTTATTAAAAATAATATTGTATACATGGCTTGTGTATATCTTAGATATTGAATGAATATGAATGTCTTTGTAATAATTCAATAAGGTAGATATTACTAATTTCCATTACAGATGAGAAAATTCAGGGTCATGGAGATGAGTTAATTTCCCATACTTATATTGGTTGTAAGTAGCAGAATCAAAATTTATTTTATATGCTTTTATTGGGGCATTATAGTCACACATCATAATGTAAATCAGGACAACAGTGACATATATGCACACAGGACTTGGTACCCTGCCCTGCTCCCTCCCCAACTCCTCCTTTCCTCTTACAGAGTACTGAGATTGGCTTGGGTATTTTCACATATGTACACAAAGCTGATGGTAGTAATTCTTTTAATGATTCTCATTCTCCTCCCTCCCCTTTCCTTGAACCACCTCACTTGCTCCACTGAGGTTTCTTTTTCATTATCTGGGGTTCCTCTGGCACCCCGGTGATTCCCTAGCTCCTGCATATGAAAGAAAACATGTGATCCTTCACTTTTTCTGACTGGCTGATCTCACTTAGTGCAATGTTCTACAGGTTCTTCCATTTTCCTGCAACTGACATAATTTTGTTCTTAATTGCTGAATGGATTTTTTGCATGTATATTCTATAATTTTGTAATCCATTCATCTCTTGATGGACACCTAGGCTGATTTTATAATTTGGCTATTGCAAATTGTGCTGCTATGAACATGGGTGTGCATATAATACTGTATTTCTCTGATTTCACCTCTTTTGGAGAAATACCTAGGAGTGGTATAACCAGATCATATGGTAGATCCATTCCCGGTTTTTTGAGGAATCTTCACACTAATCTGCATAGCAGCTGAACTAAATTGCAATCCCACAAACAGTGTAGAAGAATTCCAATTTCCCCACATCCTTACCCACTTTCATTGTTATTTGACTTCTTAGTGATGGCCATTTTGATTGGGGTTAGATGGAATCTGTGTAGTTTTGATTTGCATTTTCTTGGTTTCTAAATATATTGAACATTTTCATGTATTTATTATCTTTTGTATCTCTTCTTTTGTAAAGTGCCTATTTAGTTCAATTACTCACTTCTTTTTTTAATTTTTAAATTTTTTATTGATGCATTGTACTCATATATCTTAATGGGATACAAGATGATAGAGATATACATGCACATATAACCCAGTTAGCCCTTACCCAGTTCCCACCCCATTCTCTCCCCCTCCCTCCTTCTCATGCTTGGCTTAGTGATTGACTTTGATATGTTTGTTAATTTTTTTTTTAGTGTAAAGTCTTTTAAGTTCTTTGTATAATCTAAATATTAACCCTCTAGTGGAACAGTAGCTAGCAAAGATCTTCTTCCATTCTGTAGGTTTTCTCTTTAGACTCTTGATGGTTTCTTTTGAAGAGCAGAAACATTTTAGTTTAATGCTGTCCCATAAATTGCTTCTTGTCTAAATATCTTGAGCTATGGAAGTCTTGTTGAGGAAGTTTTTACCTGTACCTATATGTTGGAGTGTTGGACCTAAGCCCTCCTCCAATAGCTTCAAATTCTCTGGGCTAATTTTTAGGCCTTTGATTCATCTCGAGTTGACTCCTGTGCAGGGTGGGAGATAAGGATTTAGTTCCATTTTTCTACAACTGGATAATCAGTTTTCCCAACACCATTTGTTGGAAAGACTGTCTTTTGTCCAACCTATGTATTTGGCATTTTTGTTGAAAATCAACTTACTCTAAGTATATGCATTTGCTTCTGTATCTTATATTCTGTTTCATTGATCTGTGTGTCTGTTTTGTGCTAATACCATGCTTTTTATTACTATAGCTCTGTAGTATAACTGGGAGTCAGGAATTGTGACGCCTCCTGCATGGTTCTTGTTGCTAAGAATTGCTTTGACTATTCTGGTACTTTTCTTTCTCCATATAAAATTTATGACTTACTTTTATAGGTGTGTGAGAAATAACATTGGTATTTTGGTAGGAACTGCATTGATTCTGTAGATCACTTTTGGTAGAATGGCCATTTTGATAATATTTATTCTGCCTACCCAAGAGCCGAGGAAATCTTTCCATCTTCTAAGAACCTAAATTTCTTTTTCTAATATTTTGTAATTTTCATTGTATAGGTCTTTAACCTCCTTGGTTAGGTTTATTCTTAGGTATTTTATTGGTTTTTGAGGTTATTGTGAAAGTAATTATTTTCTGGATTTATTTTTTAGTAGATTCATAATTGGCATAAAGAAAAGTCACTCATCTTTTTAGATTGGCTTTGTATCCTGCTACTTTGCTGAACTTGTTAATCAGCTCTAGTAGTCTTTTGATTGAGGTTTTTGTGTCTTCTAAATATAGGATCAAAGCTGGGCATGGTGGTACATGCTTGTAATCCCAGCATTCATGAGGCTAAGACTGGAGGATTGTGGTTTGCAGACAGTCTCAGGTACTTAGTAAGGCCCTCTGCAACTTAGTGAGACCCTTTTTCAAAATAAAGAATAAAAAATAGGAAAGGGGTGTATCTCGGAGGTCAAATGCCCCTGGGTTCCATCCCCAAACCTGCAAATAAATAAATAAATAAATAAATAAATAAATAAATAGATAAATAAATAAATACAGGATCATGTTATCTGCAAACGAAGATAATTTTAATTCTTTTTTTTTCTTACCTAAATTTATTTTATATACTTCTCTTGTCTTATTGCTCTGGGAAGAGTTCAAAAACTATATTAAAAAGGAGTGGTTATATTGGGCATTTTTATCTTGTTCCTGATTTTAAAGGAAATTCTTACAGTTTTCCCCATTCAATATAATGTTGGCTTTGCGTTTTCTGCAAATTGCCTTAATAATGTTGAGATACATTCTTTCTATTCTGATTTTCTGCAGTGTTTTTAACATGAATTGGTATTGGATTTTGTCAGATGTTTTTTCAACCATGTTGAGATGATCATGTGATTATTTTTCCTTAGTTCTGTTTGTTTGGTGAATAACATATATCAATTTGTATATGTTGAACCAGCATTGCATTCTTGGATTAAACCAACTTTTTCATGGTGTACAATTTTCTTGATTTCTTTATTAGTAAATTGTAGTCATACATCTTAATGGGGTACAAGATCTTAGAGGCGTATATGCACACATCATTCATTTAGCCCTTCCCCACTTCCCACCCCATTCCCTTCCCCCTCCTTCCTTTTCATGTTTGGCTTAGTGATTGACTTTGATATGTTTGTGAATTTACATCATGTATATTAGGGAATTCCCCTCTTTACCCCTTCCATTTCTCTCAATTTGGTCTCCTTATTTGCTTATCTAAGGTGTCTCCTTTGTCTAAAGTTGCTCCTATGGCCTATTTTCTTCCTAGCCTCCACATATTAGGAGAACATTAAATTTTTTACTTTTTGTGACTGACTAATCTCATTTACCATAATGTTCTTGAATGTGTATGGCTAACATTTTGTTTAGAATTTTTGAATTTATTTAATCAATCATATTGGCCTGTAATTTTCTTTGCTTGAGGGATATTTATTTGGTTTTGGTATTAAGGTGATACTAGCCTCAAAGAAGAAGTTTGTAAGATTCTAGCTCTTTCAGTTTCACAGAATAACTTGTGAAGTATTAAGTATAGTTTTCTGTAAAGGTTTTGTAGAATTTAGATGGGAATCTATACAGACGGGCTTTTTATTTTGATGAAAGGCTTTTCATTGCTGTTTGTATCTCTTTGCTTGGTATTGGTCTGTTTAGGTTTTCTATATCTTCTTGGTTCAGTTTAGGTAAGTTATATGTGTCTAGAGATCTGTCAATTTCTTCTGTGTTTTCTAGTTTACTGGGATAAAATTTTCAAAATAGTTTCTGATGATTATCTGGACTTCCCCACTGTCTGTGATGATATCTTCTTTTTCATTTCTGATTTTAATAATTTGCATTGATTTTCTCTTTCTTTTAGTTAGATTGGTTAAGGGTTTGTCAATTTTATTTATCTTTTTAAAGAACTAGTTTCTGTTTAATTGTTTCTTTGTATTGTTTTTGTTGTTGTTCTCTATTTCATTTCTTTTTTTCGGGTCTGGGGATGGAACCCAGGGCATCTGACCTCTGAGCTATACCTCCTACCCTATTTTTTATTCTTTATTTTGAAACAGGGTCTCACTAAGTTGCAGGGGGCCTCATTAAGTAGCTGAGGCTGTCCGTGAACCACGATTCTCCAGTCTCAGCCTCCCGAATGCTGGGATTACAGCGTGCGCCACCAAACCCAGCTATTTCATTGATTTTTGCTCTGACCTAATTATCTTCTGCCTTCTACTGGCTTTGGATTAGACTGTTCTTGTTTTTCTAGGTCTTTAAAGTATGTTATTAGGTTTTTTATTTGGTGACTTTCTGTTTTTGTTATGTGAGTTTCAGTGCTATAAAATTTCCTCTTAAAACCACCTTCAAAGTGTCATATAGATTTTGTTACATTGTATTTCTATTTTTGTTTAGTTCTGGATTATTTTGGCTTTTCCTTTACTTATTCTCTGACCCATTTGTAATTAAAAATATATCATTATGTCTCCATGCATTTATGTAATTTCATCTGGTCTACCTGTTGTTGATGTCTACTTTTATTCCATTGTGATCTGGGAAAATGCAAGGATTTATATTACATTTTTAAAATTTGCTGGTACTGACTTTCTGGCCAGAATGTGCTCTATTTTGGAGAAAGTTTCATGAGCAACTGAGAAAAATGTGCATTCAGCTGTTGTTGGCTGAAATATTCTGTATTATGTTCATTTAGTTTATAGTGTTCTTAGGTCTGAAAAGTCTTTACTCATCTTTTGCCTGGAAAATTGATCTAGTGGTGTGAGTGGTGTTTTTAAAGAATTACAAAAAGTAGTAATACACAGAATTGCAATAAACTGAAGAGCTTCTGTGCAGCGAAGGAAACCACCAAGAACCCCAAGAGAGAGACAGCTGAGAGAATGGAAGATCTTTACCAGCTACTCCTTTGACAGAGGACTCATATCTAGAATATATAAAGAACTAAAAAAAAACTTGCTGCCAAAAAAACCCAATCAAAATTGGATAAATGAACTAAAAGACATTTAAGAAAAGCAGAAATACAAATGGCCAATAAATGTATGAAAAATATTTATCACTAGCAATCAGAGAGATGCAAATTAAAACTACCTTGAGATATCGCTTAACCTGTTAGAATGAAAATAATTAAAACAATAATAAATGCTGGTAAAGATGTAGGGAAGTATGAACTCTGATACATTGTTGATGGGATTGCAAGTTAGTACAACCACTTGGGAAAACAGTGTAGAGGATCCTCAGAATATTGAGAATAAACCTATCCAGCTATGCCACTTCTGGGTATCAGCCCCAAAGATATGAAACCAAATTGTGGTAGTCATGGATTCATGTCTGTGTTTACAGCTGCACAATTTACAATTGCCAAACTATGGAACCAGCCAAGATGTCTATCAACAGATGAATGGATTACAAAATTATGGGATATGCACAAAATAGAATTATATTCAGCCATAAAACCAAAGTTATGTTATTTGCAGGGAAATGGATGAAACTGGAGAATATTATGCTAAGTGAGATTAGTTAGTCACAAAAAGTGCAGATGTTTTGTCTCATATGCAGAAGCTAGGGAGAAAATGGAATACAAGAGGAAGTCCAGATGAAAAAGCAAAATTTTAGTGGGTTGAAGGAAGCGACGTAAATGAGGCAGAGGGCTGGAGAGAGGAGGACTTGAAGAAGGAAACACCTCAATGGACATGATGTAGATACACAAACGTATCAAAGCCAGTCATTGCATTGAGCACATGCAGGTAGGGAGGAAGAGGGAGTGGGGGATGGGAGCTGTGGAAGGGCTCACCCTGCAATTCATCAAGATGTATAAATGCAAGGCACCAATTAAAAAAAACACAAAAATTAATTGACTTGAAGCCACATATATTTGATATGTTGGTAAATATGAATGGGCTTAACTCATCTATTATTATTACATTTTTGTGGTACTGGGGATTGAACCCAGGGGTGTTTTACCTCTGAACTACACCCCTAACCCTATTTTTTATTCTTAATTTTGAAATAGGGTCTCACTAAATTGTGGAGGGCCTCAATAAGTAGTTGAGGCTGGCCACGAACCTGTGATCCTCCTGTCTCAGCCTTCCAAGAGCAAGCGTGGGATTACAAGCATGTACCACCATGCCCAGCTATAACTCATTATTATTTTAAAAATATCAACTTTTTTTCCAGTACTGGGGATGGAACCCAGAAGCATTCTACCTCTGAGCTACACCCCCAGCCCTACTTTTTAGTCTTTGTTTTGAAACAGGTTCTCATTGAGTTGCAAAGCACCCCACTAAGTAGTATCTGAGGCTGTCTGTGAGCTCAGATCCTTCCCTTTCAACCTCCCAAATGCTGGGATTAGAAGTGTGTGCCACCATGCCCGGCAAAATATCAACTTCTTAAAATATTAACTTTTTTTCAAATTGATCTAATGGGTTAAAGCAATCATTTTTTGGTAGAAATTGACTGACAATCTGAGTCTACAATTCAAATGACACAGATTATGTTTTTCATTATGTTCATTTTTAACAGAGACATAAGAACATTAAAATTATACTTATTAATGAGGTACCATATAATGTTTCAATCCATTTGTATACCATGCAATGTTTAAATTGGGTTAAACATCAGATTATCTCCTCAAACATGTATAATTTTAATCTCAATAATAAGAAGACCAAAAAGAACAGTGTGTGACTTAGGCTACCTGCTTCTAAGACTTGTTACAAATCTGTAAAATAATCAAGACAATATGGTTTTGATGTAAAGAAATTCAAATTGATAGGCCAGAATAAAGAATAGACAAAAATATCCTAAAATATACAGTGAATAAATTTTAACTAAGAAGCCAATAAAATTTACTGGGAAAAGAAGTCTTTTAACAAATGTTATCAAACAATCTTGACTCCTATCTCATACAATACACAAAAGTTAAATTGAGATAGATAATAGACATAAACATAATAACTAAAAGCATAAAACTTCTAGAATTAAACATAGGAGAGCATCTTTGTGACTTTGAGTAGGAAAATATCTTTTAGAAAGAACCTAAATGTACAAACTATAAAAGAAAAATGGATATGGCTTACTCCCAAGTTAAAATTTTAACTCTTCAAAAATACCCTTGAGAAAGTGAAGCAAGTCATACATCAGAAGAAAATATTCACATTATACATGTAATATAAAAATAATAAAATTATTACTATAAATCAGTAGTAAAAACAAATGGATAATAATGGAAAAAATTATTGAACAGACTCTTCACAAAAGTTAATACATGGATGGTGAATAAGAACCTAATGACAAAAGTCATTAGGTTTTAGGGAATGAAGATTAAAATCACAATACTATACAGTTTATAGTTACTTTAACAAATATAATTTAAACTTTTTGGTTACATTACATATTGGCCAAGATGTGGGTCAGCTGAATGTTACACATGTTGCTGGTGGGAATGTAAAATAATCAAACTATATGATGCAACCATTCTACTTAAAATAATTTATTCCAGAGAACTGAATGCACATAGAATGTTCATAAAATGACTTGCACTAGAATGTTTATGGAAAACTTGTTCCTAATAGTCAAGAAATAAAAATTACCTAATTAGCACCAACAAGAGAATGAATAGTAAATTGAATTATATTCATGTAATAAAACAGTATTTAACAATAAATTTGTGCTATACATATATATTAAACATGGATATATTAGAAATGTTACATTATATAAAAGAAGTCAGTCAGACATAAAAGACCACATGAAGTGTAATTATATTTATGAGATCACACAAAACCAATCTATGGGATAGTCAGGGAATGATTGTCTTTGGGAGAGAGTTGACCAAAAGGAGAAAAAAAGAAAACTTGCTGGAGGGAGATGTGTTCTACATCTTGATAAGTATATTGGATAATTAAGAGTACATATTTGTCAAAATTAATTAAACTCATTACTTAAGTTCTCCAGATTTTTCTATACTAAGACTTTATGCCAACTAAACCAAATGAGAAAACATGAAAGAGTATCCAGAAAGTATCTTGAAATAGAAGCAAGTAAAGCTACTTCCAGCTGGTTGAAAATAAGATCAAGGCTTCTATAAAGCAAAACTATGTGCTATTGACACACAAATAGATGAAAAGTCTAATGGAACAGCATTTAATAAAAATAAAACCAATTAATTATGCATATGTGGTACCCAATCCAAGTAGCATCTCAAAATATCTGGGTAAAAATGTACTTATTAGAATGTATCACAATGAATGTGCAGCCATGTAGAAATAAAGTGTGAATATTGTCCTTACACCATACGCCGGGATAAATAAAATGAGTGGACAGATATTTAAATTGAAAATAATTTAAATGCTGGAAGAAACAATGTATATAGTCCTCTTGAACTTGGAAGGGGAAAATCTTTACTACTATTGCTCAAAATATTGATAAAATAAGAAAAAGTCACTTGATCATTGCAAATAAAAACATATAAAACATATGGTAAATTCCATTCATATCAAAAAGACAAATGATATCCTTTGGATTGAATTTTTCACCTCATTGTAACAAGGTTTGATAGTCATTACATATGAAGAAATTCTGCTGGGTGTGGTGGCGCACACTTGTAATCCCAGCATTTAGAAAGCTGAGACAGGAGGATCGTGGTTCAAAGACAGCCTCAGCTTCTACTTAGTGAGGCCCTCTGCAACTCAGTTTTTAAACTCTGTTACAAAATAAAGAATAACAAATAGGGCTGGGGGTGTAGATCGGAGGTAAAAATACCCCTGGGTTCCATCCCCAGTACCGCAAAAAAAAAAAAAGTTCTAAAAAGAGAGGAAAAAAATTCTAAGAAAAAATCAACATCCTAACAGAAAAATGAACGAAAGTTATCACCAGAAAGTTTATAATAAAATAATGTAAATGTTTTTTAACCAATTGCTCTGAGAAACTATTATTCATCCACCAAAATGGCAGAAGTCCAGATATTCTGTGAAACATCCTGCTGCCAAAAGGAAGAAAAAAAAATACTTTGCTGGTAGGTGTGCCAAGTGGGGAGAATCTGACATTGTCTATCACAATAACGTATCATTTATCATTTGGAAAACAGTCTAACTTTTAAGGATACATCATTCAAATGTACTGGCCCAGGATTTGAAAATGCATGTGCAAAAGTTTATTTGTTACGGTATCACAAACTGGAAACAGCACAAATATCTAGAACTGGGGAACTAGTTAAAGAAGTAGTGGTATATAATCACACAATAAATAAATAATGGAAAATATTTCTCTATATGATTCCCTGGTACATTGTAAGGCAAAAAGCAAGCAAGGTGGAGAAAATTTAAGTATAACGAAGTCCATTTATTTTTAAAAAGATGCTAAAGTTATAAACATATTTTAAAGTATAAGGTAGGTGGGACAAGATAAAAATCTCCACTTTAAATATACTTTGGTAGATTTGGCTTAATAAGTATGCAAATATTTTGCATGTATATAAAAAATAAAATTAAAGGGCACTTCTTTAAAAATAAATGAACCAACTCTGTATCCAGTTGATAGCAAAGAGCAAAAGAAAAGAAGCTAATTCAAGAAAATACAATACTTTGAATGTTCTTAGTGAGATATACCCTGAGGACAAGCTACAAAAAAGAATAAAGTTCTTAAATTGCTTTCAGTAATCATAATGTTAATTGTGGTCTCGGTAATGTTATTCCAACTGTTGTCCGGAACTGTAAGATAAAACAAATGCATAGTTACATAATACTTTAATTCTGTCAGTTCTAGTATTTTGAAAAGTAGAATTTTGGTCCATAAAGAAAAATTTCAGATATAAAATAATTGGGATTATGTAAAAGCTTATATTTTTAACTTGAAATTTAAGTGTCTGATAGATTCATGATTACATTTTATTTTTAAAAAACTAAATTATTTCTTCATAGAAAGGTCCCAGAACCTATAATCAATGCAGTACCAATGAGCCCTTGGAATTTGGATACTGATTTTAAAATCAGTTACTTTTTAGCAGAAACCATGTTCTTTGGGGAAATGATTTTTAGATATAAGGATGGATGTATTCAAGATAGGCCTAAGACATTTTATCTTAACAGATAACAAGCTATTTTCTGATACTAAATACTATCAGGGTTTTGTCTTAAAGATTCAAGAGCAGATTTGAAGGCTACAGTCGGCCAAAGATGTGATATTTTTAATTGAAGAAAAATTTACATGCAGTATATAAACAAAGATGGGACATATGTGTGTGGTTTTGGAGATTGAACCCATGGCATTCTACCTCTGAAAAACACCCCCATTCTTTTCATTTTTTGTTTTGGAATAGGGCCTCAAGCTGGGCATGGTGTTGCAAGCTTGTAATCCCAGTACGTGGATGCTGAGACAGGAGGATTTCAGGTTCGAGGACAGCCTCAACAAGAAGTGAGACTCTCATTAACCTAGCAAGACCTGTTTCAAAATAAAAATAAAATTGGGCTAGGAGTGTATCTCGGAGGTAGAATTCCCCTGGGTTCAGTCCTTAGTACCACAAAGATAGAAGAAAAAAAGGATAAAAAGAAATAGGGCCTTGCTAGATAGCTGAGGCTGGTCTCAAACCTGAGATCTTCCTGTCTCAGCATCCCAAGTACTGGAATTACTGGCGCACACCATCATTCCCTTCAAGATGAGACAATTTGAGAGTCAATAAAGACAATATCTTCAAAGTGCTACAGTACATTGAATATACTTATAACTCAAGTTCATAATGAAACAAAAAACTGATCACTAATACTAGCAGAACAGCTCATTATTTAAAAATAACAGTAAAGGATCCAATATCCATCTTTTTCCAACAAAATCATATTACTTGATAACTGAACTATGGATGAGAGCGTTTCTCTTTGGATCAAGCATTAGCACTTTGTAGTCCCCTAGAGCATATGTCTGACCACTGATAAACAAGAACTGCTAATGTCACATAAAGAGAATCATCCAAAACTTTATAATATGTATAATGTAGTCGTGGGACAAAAAAGAAGAAAAATCAAACTAAGTCTGATAGGGCCCCAGGATGCAACTTTCTGGTAGCAAGACACAGACTAGAGGAACATTTGAAACAAAAAAATACTTATGTAATCAGCAAAATCCAAACCGAAGGGGGCGCTACAAACCTGAACTCAGTGAACACAGTGCGAAAGAAAAATCTGAAAAAAAGAGGGGAAGCTTATCAATTAAGCATCACCTTAGAGTTACAGCAATTTCAATAAGTATGCATTATTATTTTGTCTCAAACTCTCAAAACAATGATATTTATAATATCACTATAAATTTGAATATTAACTGAATGTCTGATGATGCTAAAATATATTTTAAAATTTATAGAAATAATATTAGGGCTATGCTAACAAAAATCTAGAATATATATATATATATATATATATATATATTATAGTAATATATATAATAGAATATATATATTCTAGTAATAGTTTGAAAATAATATAAAAGTTAGAGGTGTTGGGCGTGGTGGTGCACGCTTGTAAACCCAGCATTTGGGAGGCTGAGACAGGAGGATTGCTGTTAGAGGACAGCCTCAACTAACCACTTATTGAGTTCTTTTGCAACTCATTGAGACTCTATTTCAAATAAAAGAGTAAAAAATAGGGCTGGGGGTGTAGCTCAGAGGTAAATGCCCCTGGGTTCCATCCTCAGTACTGCAAAAAAAAAAAAAAAAAAGTAAGAAGTAAGGTCCAATAATTATCAACTTATTTTATTTTGAGTTGATAATTACTGAGACTAAGTGACAAATATGTTCATTGTTTTATTTTGTCTCTGCTAATATTTTTCAGTACTAAGCATTTAACTTACATATGGGTGTTCTGCCAATTAACGATATCCTCAGCCCTTTCTTTTTTATTTTGAGACAGAGCCTAAATTGCTCAGGCCTATGCTCAAACTTGCAATCCTCCTGCCTCAGCCTCCTAAGTCACTAGGATTGTAGGTATGTGCTTGACTGTTAAATTTTTTCATAACAAAAAATTAGAAAAAATATAGACTTTAAAAGTTTAAGAAGTAAAGATACATATTTTATAGTTTTTATATCATTTCATGAACATTCTCATATCATTATAAAATAAAATATTTTAAATACTGCAATATATTTTATAATTTAAATATATGAAAGCAATAACTAAAGATAATTAAAATGTACTATAGGGCTGGGGTATAACTCAGTGGAAGAACACTTGCCTAGCATTCAGCATGCTATGAGTCTGACTCCATAGGTATATTACACAGTAATATGTAAAACACTGAAATAAATATTATACATGTGTTTTGAAGAATGACTCATTTGGCTCTTATAGAGATTTTAGTCTTACAGAATTCTCCCAATTAATCACATTTCCCTGTATGTTCTACTTTTCTGGAAATCTCCATAGCAGCTAACCACAAAGACTTTTTGTTTTTTAGCAGATTTCTTTTCCTAGGATAAATAATTCCTAAGTACAGATGGATTTTTCTCAAATTCTCACAACAAAACCCTCTAGTTCTACTTTTCTTAACAAAATATGTTTTTTTTTACAATTTATTATTTACTTATTTATTTAACAAATACATAAAAGTGAGATAGCTAAGGTACCTGTTCTCATTGTTGGGCCTTCCATCAGTTTGCTTTGTGAATATAGGCAACACTTGCTGTTTTGAAGTAGCCTTGCCGTACACTTGCCTCAAACCTGTGATTCTCCTGTCTCACTCTCTAAGTCCTGGTATTACAGGCAGTTGCCATGGTGCCCAACCCTTTTTTTTTTTTTTCTATTTTAAACTTGTTTTCAAATCTTCAAAATGATGTGGTCTTAAGATCTCTAAAAAATTCTTCTACCTTTATCATGCTACAAACAATGATTTAATAAATTATTTCTATTTGTATATATTATTTTTATTTATATAATGGGAATACTTCTGAACCATATCAACACTTGTGTTATCATGAAATCAAAAACTTATTTTAGATTTTTAAAGTTTTTTTATTTAAAATTTAAAAAAAAATTTTTTATTGGTGCATTTTATTTATACATCATGATGAAGCAAAAAAAAAAAAAAAAACTTGTGTAGACATAAATGCACACATCACCCAGCCAGTCCCCACCTAGTCCCCACTCCACTCCCTCCCCATCCATCCCTCTTATGCTTGGCTTAGTGGTTGCCTATAATATGAATTAGTACATTGTACACTTTAAAGAGTTTCCTTCTCCCTCCTCCCATCCCCACAGTTAGGTTGCCTTATTTGCTCCTCTATAGGATCTCTGTTTTCAACTGGAGTTCCTCCTATGAACCCTTTCACTTTCGCTTTCACATATTAGGGAAAACATCCAATTCCTTACTTTTTGTGACTGACTAATATCACTTAACATAATGTTCTCAAAATCCATCCATTTCTCTGTAAATACTGCAATTGTGTTTTTTTTAATGGCTGAGTAAAATTCCATTGTGTATATATCCCACAGTTTTTTAGTCCATTAATTTTTTGATGGACATCTTGGCTGGTTCCATAGTTTGGCTATGGTGAATTGTGCAGCTATGAACATAGATGCACATGCATTAGTTTGGTAGTTTGGTTACCCAGATACCCAGAAGTGATATTGCTGGATCTAATGGTATATTTGTTTCCATTCTTTTTAGGATTCTCCATACTGTTTTCCAAAGTGGTTGCACTAATTTGCAATCCCACCAACAATGTTTTAGAGTTCCCACTTCTCCACATCCTCACTAGCATTTGTTGTTGTTTGTGTTTTGAATAGTTGCCATTCTAGTTGGGGTAAGGTGAAATCTCAGGGTAGTTTTGATTTGCATCTCTCTTATTGCCAATGATGTTCAGCATTTTTTCATGCATTTATTGGCCATTTGAATTTCTTCTTTCATAAAGTGTCTATTTAGTTCACTTGCCCATTTTTTATTAGATTATTTGTTTTTTTTAGTGTTGAGTTTCTTGAGTTCTCTGTATATTCTAGATATTAGTCCTCTATTGGAGAAGTAGGTAGTGAAAATCTTCTCCCATTCTGTTGGCTCTCGATTGAGGTCCTTGACAGTTTCCTTTGCTGAACAGAAGCTCTTCAGTTTCATGCAATCCCATTTATTGATTCGCCTTTTAGTTTGTTGTGCCTTTTGGGGTCTTGCTGAAAAAGTTTTTATCTGTACCTGTGTGTTGCAGTTTTGGACCTATGCCCTCTTCAAGGAGCTTCAAGGTCTCTGGTCTAATTTCCAAGTCTTTGATCCATCTTGAATTGACTTGTGTGCAGGGTGAGAAAGTGGGATTAGTTACCAACTTTCTGCATATGGTTAACCAGTTTTGCCGACGCCATTTTTTGAACAGGCCATCTTTCTTACAGTATATGTTTTTCACCCCTTTGTTAAAAATCAATTGGCTGAAAGTGTGTGAACTTGTTTCTGTGTCTTCTGTTCTGCTCCATTGGTCAATGTATTTTTTTTTTTTTTGCCAGTACCATGCTGTTTTTATTTCAATGGCTTTGTAGTATAGTTTAAAGTCAGCTATTGTAATTCCTCCTCCATGGTTTTTGTTGCTGAGAACTATTTTGGCTATTCTGGGATTTTTGTTATTCCAAACGAATTTAAAGACTGATTTTTCTATTTCTGTGAGGAATGATCTTGGTAGTTTAATGGGCATTGTGTTGAATCTATAGATAACTTTTGGAAGGATGGCCATTTTAATGATATTTATTCTGCCTATCCATTAGCATGAAAGATCTTTCCATCTTCCAAGATCTTTTTCAATTTCTTTTTTAAATGTTTTATAATATTCTTTGTAGAGCTCTTTTACCTCCTTGGTTAAGTTTATTTCTAAATATTTTATTTTTTTGTGGGATATTCTGAGTGGAAGTGTTTTCTGAATTTCTTTTTCAATGGATTTACGGCTGGTGTACAGAAAAGCTTCTGATTTTTTAAGATTGATTTTGTATCCAGATACTTTGCTGAATTTGCTGGTCAATTCTATAAGCCTTTTAGTTGAGTTTGTTGGGTCTTCTAGGTATAGTATAATGTCATCTGCAAATAGTGAAAGTTTGAGTTCTTCATTTCCTATTTGTACTCCTCTGATTTTCTTTTCTTGCCTTATTGCTCTGGCTAGGGTCTCAAGTATTATATTAAAGCAAAGTGGTGATAATGGAGGAGTATTGGCATTAGCTCTTCTCTAAAGATTTTATAGAATTCGATTGAGAAATCATATGGTCCTGGGCTTTTCTTTGATGGTAGGCTCTTTATTGCCATATCAATCTCTTTGTTATTGGTTGGTTTAAGTGTTCTATATCTTTTTTACTCAGTTTAGGAAGGTTGTATTTATCTAGAAAGTTGTCGATTTCTTCAATATCCAATTCCTGTTGACAAATTGTTTTTTTATGTTATAAACTATGTGCTCATTTTTGGAGTGATCATCTTCTGGGAGCAAAATTCTGTTCTCCAAGTGGTCTATTTGATTGTTTATAGTTTGAAATGATGTCTTTATTGCAATGACTCTCAGACTCTCTCTAAATTCTTTTCTGAAATCCTGAATTATTTCTACAGTTAGATTCCTGATTTGATCTTCTGAAAATCTCTGCCTTTCTGTGTTATCAGGTTCTGTGAGTGTGTGGTTGTGAGAGCTCTTTGCTCTGTTGTTTCTCTTTCCCATAATTTCAGAAGTTTGTACCTGTTGCTTTTGGTAGATGTTTCTTAGTCTCTAGGTGTCAGCTGGTATATTCAAGGGCAAGTTGTTTTCAACATTGAAGGTTGAGTAAGGAGGGAAGTGAAGGAGTAAATGGAAGAATAGGGTAATATCTCAGATAGGTTTGAATAATATGAGTATATGAGTTTGTTAAGGTAATATATACTAGAGATTAGAGATAGTACCAATGTAGTAGAATTCTAGTAACCAATGTATAGTTTCTGGTTATAGTGATATGAATTGGATTTAATAGAGGACTGGGGAGCAATAAAAAAAAGAAAAGATAGAAAAGGGATAGAGAGGAGAGAGTAGATTTGTACAAGGGAAGAAGCTTGGGAGAAGATTTGGTATGAGAGTTAAAAAAGCAACAAAAACAAACAAAGAAAGCAAAACAAACATCATAAAAACAAAACAAAACAAAAAGCCCCCTCCAAAAAAAAGAAAAAAAAGCAATCAGGTATACACACACACAAAAAAAAAAAGGAATAAAAAAACCCAAACAATTCCAACAATGAATTGATGCGACTCTACAAGTATGTTTACCAGTCTCTCTCTGTGTAGATACTGAGTGCTACTGACACCTTTCTCTCTGTGCAGCTGGTTCTCTGAGTCTTCTCAGTCTATGCAGATGGTCAATATCAATAGGGTTGGAATTAATATTGAGTGAAGGCCACTCTTCACACTTTCCAGCAGATTTGGAGTCTAGGTCTCTCCCTGCCTCTGTTGGTAGTGTATGCCTCTGAGACCAAACTCAATGTAGGAGTCTCGGTTCTACTCAGCTAGGGCTGGGCTAGTCTGACTTCTCCCTGTTCATCACAATTGGGATGTCTGTGTTGTTCCTGGCAATCCCTGTCATTGGGTTGAGAATTAAGCATAAGATTCCCCCTACACTTTCCACTGATCTGAGCCTGAGTCTGTCTGAGCTTCTGATATGATCAACAGCAGATCCCACTCCCACCTTCTCTGGGTTCTTCTCCAGTTCATCACGACTTCACTTATTGTGCTCTGGGTCTCTGGGAAGTGTGGTAATCCCTCCCACCACCGCTCCTTCCCTTAGTTGTATCATAAAGTCTCAGACTCAGGGAGTTAGTTGCACCTGTGCCAGACTCTGAGGGTGCTGTGCTGGGGCTTTCCTTCAGGGAACTGCAACTAGGGTGTAGTAATTTCTGCCACCCCTACTCCTGCACTGCATTAAACCTCTAGTTCTCAGACCCAGGGAGTTTATCAAAGCTGGTTGAGTTCCTGAGGGTACAATGTTGGGATTTCTCCTGTAGGAGCTGCAATTTCACTTACGATTGTAGTGGCGCTGGGCTAGAGCTTTCGTGGGCATGGTGAACTTGCCGCTGCTGCTGGCAACATGGCATCACTGCCACTCCCTCGGCCATGAGGCTGGTGTATCTCTGTTTGGTTTTGAGCTCTGCTCTGAATCCTTGGAGACCATGATGGACTTGGCCACTGAAAATTTTAGCTTGTCTTCTTGCTGAAAGAACTGCTGGATTATATCCAACTGGACTGCAACTCATTGCTTCAGCTCCTTTACTTTTCCTTCCTGGAGTCTGGTTCTGTGAGGCAAGATGGTGTTGGCGTGCGGAGCAGCAGGCCAGTTTCTTTTCTGCTTCTCTGGTTGTTCTAGTCTTTTTTTTCTTTCCCTTGTATTTATAGCTTTTATTTCTCTATTGATAGTATTTTCTGTCTCTGTAAGGTGATTTTTGATGCTATGGAGACCGAGTGTCAGCAGTACTCATAGAAGCTGCTTTACTCGGTCGCCATCTTCCCCTATCCTCAGATTTTTTAAATTTTAATTGTAGTAAAACAGGTTTCAAGCTGGGCGTGGCCACACATGCCTATAATTCCAGCATCCAGGCGGTTGAGACAGGAGAATATCGGATTTGGGGCCAGCCACAGCAATTTAGCAAGGAACTTAGCAATTTAGCAAAACCCTAATTCAAAAGAAAGGGTATAGCTCAGAGTTAGAATGCCTCTGAGTTCAATCTTCAGTATTCAAAAGAAGACTTTAAAGATCACTTATTTTTAAGATATGCAAAAATGTGGGTTAATACTGGCATAAACTACTCACCTCGAGGAAGTAAATTGCATTATCTTGATTTTTGGGGGTATAGAGGGGTTCTAATTACTATGTTATAGGATTGAGTCTCTACAATTAAATAATTCTAGAGCTTGGCATGGTGGCACATGTTTGTAATCTCAGCATTTGGGAGACTGAGACAGGAGGATCTCGGTTCATGGCCAGCCTGAGCTACTTAGTGAGGCCTTTTGCAACTCAGTGAGACCCTTTTTCAAAATTAAGAATAAAAAATAGGGCTGGGGGTATAGCTTGGATGTAGAATACCCCTGGGTTCCATCCCCAGTAGTACAAAAAAATCTAAAAATATATTTGTCTTCAAAAATAATTTGGAAATCATTTTTGAAGGGATATAATGTAGAAATTTCAACATATAGCAATCATATTGTTTGTATAGTCTAATATTCTGTCTTCCAATGCATCATGAATGTTTTCACTTCAATATGACACATTGGGTAAAATACATGACCACTGCTAGCCAGTCCAGGACAGGCAACCAGTTTAAAGGTGTTGAGCAGACCTGGCATTGAGGAAATCAATATCTAAGCTCCCTGGTAACACATTCACAGAAAAATGGCTGGGAAACTCTGATGTATTTTCTACTCTTAAGGAATAAAAAACATGTTAGTTGTTTGGATGCCAGAATTTTCAACATATCTGTCAGAAGTAAATTCATTTGCCCAGGAACTTTCATGTTGGGGCCAGTACAGTTTAGTGGTATCCTCAAGCAGGGATTAACTCATAGATTAAAAGAGCTTCAGAAAAATATGGTATTAAATGCAGAAATAGAACATCATTGTAGAGATTCATGGCTCTATCACTTAAACTACGTGAATCAGGATAAGTTTCTGTCAAGTAAACAAGTTACTTACATACCTTACAAATATATGGCTAGTCACAAAATGACTTTAATATATTCTGCAGTTTCCGTATACAATAACAAACTCTAGCAGCTTCCCAATAAAAGTTGAGTTAATAATCTTGATATGGAAAACAAAGCCTTTAACGTTGTGGGGTTGTCAAAGTGATATGATATTGCTTATATAGAGTTAGCAATAGAACTGTAGAATTATTCATATGGCCTTGCACAGTGTAGATATAGAACTTGTAATATCAAAAATTTTATAATCGCCAAACCATTTGATTTTTTCCCCTGTAGTCAGTCAGTGATGTAACCTATTATGGCTGATAGCTTCTGATAAAATGGAACACTAGAACTTGTGCTTTTTCTATTGATATTAGTCATTAGTAGTGGGTTTTTTTTTCTTTTGCTACTAGGTGTTGAAACCAGGGACATTCTATCTTTGAGTTATACCTCCAGCTCTTACTGATTTTAGAAACAGGGTCTTTCTGTGTTGCTGAGGAGCTCATTAAGTTGCTGACATTGAACTTGGAAATGATATCTGAAGGGTACTGAGCCTGTATTGATTGTTAATAAGAGCTGTATTAATTGCTAATAATAAGATTTTATACTTAGGCAAAACAATAACATCCTTTTCTCTGTCACTAAGCTGTCAGCCAAAGGCTGGAGCCAGGGTTGACTTTGGTCAGCTAAATGTTGACTTTTAGCACAGCTGAACACTGGATGTTAAAACACAGACCCCCTACACTTAGAAAAAGAGTTATGTAGACTCTCACAAAAGTTTATATTAAAGTTAAGGGAAAAAAGCAAGCTATATTAACCCAATATTAATTACTAATTACACAAAATTGTTACAGTCCCACACTTCCATACTTTAAAAGATTATATTACTGTGTTTTTCTTTTCTTTATTATAAAACAAGTTTTCAACATAATAAGTAACTTCTAGCAGACAGAGATAGGGAAAGGCTGAGAATTTATCAAAGACACACGTGGATAGTACATGCCTTAAACTTCAAAGAAGGCATATACACCAAGTAGCCTCTGATCTTATTAAACAAATAACACATTTTTATCAGTGATATAACAGAAAAGACTTACAAAGTAGAGATAATGGGTGGGCCTGTCCTGCTTTTGGTGAGAAAAGAAGACTATTGGTAATCAAGATGGGGGAAAGGGAGATAATGAATTCTTTTTTTTTTTTTGAAGATTTAAAGAAGTTTATTAAAAAGATAGAAATACAGAAAATAGAAATACAGCCCCAAGGGGGCGGGGTCACTTGAAATAAATACACCAAAACATAATGAATTCTTATACAAATGTTATGTGTTTAGAGACTTCAGTGTATTACTTTCAAGGCACTCCACGGCACCCCTCTGACATAGTGCTTTGTTTGTTTTGTCCCTTCTTTCTACCTTTGTAATACTAAAACTTTGCTTAAGCATGCAGCAGTGCAGTCCTGGCTATTTTTTTCTAAACTAGCTAAGTATAAGAACCCTTGGCAACATCTCAAACTATTACAATAACCTCTTGTCTCAGCCTCCCAAGTATAGGCATGAACAACTATACCTGTCTTAGTGTATTTTAATTTTAAATGGTATTTAATTTTAAAATGGTATTTATGGAAGGCATTGCTTCACCTGGCTTGCATAATAGTATGCCTATATTGAAAGCAATTACTAGAGGTGGAGTTATCTAAAAGGCAGATTCAGACATTAACTTTACTGTGCAGAATTTTATGGACTTGTGACCAAATATGTGAAAGAAGAAAAGATGCATAATTGAGTAGGGAGAGGAGGCAAACTGCAATAGGGCCTAAAGATTCCTCTGTAACATGAAGCTCCAGAGCTAGAATAATACCCAAGCCCTTTTATTCTGTCACATCAAGTAGCAATTAAATGTTGGTCCTTGGATGCTCAGAAAAAGCATGACCTTGGTCCAGGAAGCTTGCTGCAGATGAGATAATTCCTGATGGGGTTAGCATCTGATGTCTGCTGACACCATTCCTTGCAGCTGAGGTAATTTATTAAAAAAAATTATATTTAGCCAAGCATGGTGGCACATGCTTGTAATCTCAGTACTTGGGAAACTGAAACAGGAGATTGGCAAGGTCAAGTTCAGCATCAACAACTTAGGTAGACCTTTAGTAATTTAGTAAGAGAGAACCTGTTTCAAAAAAATGGCTAGAGCCAGGTGTGGTGGCACACGCTTGTAATCCCCGCACTTGGGAGGTGGAGACAGGAAGATTGCGCAGATTCAAAGCCAGCCACGCTGGCTTAAGAGACCCTGCTTCCAAATAAAAATATAAAATAGGTCTGAAAGTGTAGCCCGGAGGTAGAAGGGTTTCCAGGAACCCCAGTACCACCCTGCCCCCGCAAAAAAAAAAATGGATGGAAGTGTAGTTCGTAGTTAGAATTCCCGTTTCAATCACTATGACTACTACTACTACTACTACTACTACTACTACTACTACTACTATTACTACTACCAATAAATAATTTAAAAAAGTAGAAGAAGATCTAGGTATAGTGGCAACTTGTGAAGCTGAGTCAGGCAGATCTTGTGAAGCTGAGTCAGGCAGATCTTGTTCTAGGCCAGCCTCAGCAATTTAGTGAGACTCAGTCTCAAAACTAAAAAAGCCCAAAAGTGTCTAGGATATAATTCAGTGGTAGAGCACCACGTATAACAAAAGAGAGAAAGAGAGAAAATCAAAAAAGAGTGGGGGGTATCTAGGCAGCATAGTGTAGTAACTACTTCAGAAATTCTGAAGGGGAATGAGCAGTTTGAATCAGCCAGTGTTCCTCAGGCACCTCCAAGTGGACCTTCTGCTTTTTATGTTTTTCTTCCCTGAATTTCCATTCTTTTTCCAGAGAAGGTACAACATTCCTTTGAAGTTGCACACTTATTTAAAAACTTCAATGATTCTCCATACTCATAAGAATGAATTCTAAACATTTGAATTTACTATAGTTCCCAAAGTCTTTCTTCAGTTCTTTCTTGTTCTCTTCATTTTTAAAAAAAACTGTCCTTGTAATTTCACTCCTTAAACTCAAGGCATTCTGAATTGTTTAAAATACCACAAACAAATTTCTCCCACTTTTAAGTCCTTGCACATGCTATTTTTTCTTTCTTTCTTTCTTTCTTTCTTTCTTTCTTTCTTTCTTTCTTTCTTTCTTTCTTTCTTTCTTTCTTTCTTGGTGGTACTGGGGTTCCTGAAAGCCCTTCTACCTCTGAATAGAATATATTTCATGCTAAGTACTTAGCATTGTGCCCTACATAGTTCTAATTCTCAATAAATGGCACGTTATTATGAAAACTATTATTATGAGACTATTTCTTTGTTCTCGTAGTCCTCCAGTAATCTTTGTACATACCCAGACAGCATATATAATAAGAGTTACAAACTCAAATATGTATTTGGTGACCAGGCAGATAGATAAAGTGGAAAAAGCTGGCCACTTGTTTGATAAATGGAAGTGCTAGGAACTGTGGTGGATTGAAGAAAACCTGCCTCTAAGTGGGCACTGCTACTTAATTATAGTCAGGGAGAAGAAATACTCCCCGAATTTTGTCATGCTATGATGGAAATATGATTTTTTTTTGGAGAAATGTTACCATGTAAAAGTGTTAGAAATTAATCTAGTTTTTAAAGCTAGGCATGATGGCATAGCCTTGTAATCCCAGTCCTTGGGAGGCTGAGAAAGAGGATTGCCGTTTGCAGCCAGCCTCAGGTACTTAGTGAGGCTTTCTGCAACTTAGTGAGACCCTGTTTCAAAATAAAGAATAAAAGTTAAAGCTGGGGATATATCTTGGAGGTAGAATGCTCCTGAGTTCCATCCCTAGTACTGCAATAAACCAAAAAAGTACGATTTATATTTTATTTATTTATTTATTTATTTATTTATTTATTTATTTATTTTTGCAGGTCTGGAGATGGAACCCAGAGGCATTTGACCTCCAAGCTACACCCCTTGCCCTATTTTTTATTCTTTATTTTGAAACAGGGGCTCGCTAAGTTGTGGAAGGCCTCACTAAGTAGCTGAGGCTGTCCACAAACCGCGATCCTCCGGTCTCAACCTCCCAAATGCTGAGATTACAAGTGTGCACCACCACGCCCATTTATCTAAATTATTTTTAAAGTGTGAAACACTTGAGACACACCTCTCACCCAGATTCATCCATTTGTCTATAAGCACTTAATTAATTCATTAATTTGATTTAGTTTGTTCAATCTTATGTCATCATCTTTTATTCAACAAATATTTGTTGAGTTAGGACTGCATGAGAACCTGTGTATGGAGTAGGGGATACAACATAACAAAGAAAGATGGAGTCTTTATATTCTTGGTTCTTCCTTTGTAATATGTGTGCATCTCATAGTACTTTGTGTGGGGGAGGGGAGGGCAGAAAAATGTCCTGCTACTACTGCATTTTCATGAGCTCATAAACTAAGTCATCTGTGGAACAGGAGCTCATAATTCATAATAAACCCCTCTGTTGTCTTGTTTACTCCTAATGCAAAATTCTTTCCCAGCTGATATAGAAAGCACAACTCCCAACATTTAAAATCTCTAAACATATATATGTATTTTCCTAAATCTGTGACTCCAAAGGGGAGTTTATCTTCTTCAGTGCCTGGAGGTACAAATAAGAAAATGATTATGAATCATTTTCAGTTGATGTGAGAAATTTATATCACTATTTTTGTGTAGTGCCTAAAGAAAATGAAGGTTTTTTTTCTTTTTGATGAATGAGCTAGAGGAAAGGAAGAGCAATAAAATATACTGTTGCAAACATAAAAATAGTATGAAAGAATTTAATGGATTATATCATATATGAAAAATAAGCGAGTTTTGAAAAGTGCAGTTCATGCACACAAGTCAAGATTTTTGACAAGGGCACGAAGGCAAATCAACCTATGAGGGATCATCCCTTCAAAAAATAATGTTGGAAGCACTGGATGCCCCCACAAAAAATATTGAAATGAGCATGTTCTATAAAAATTAACTCAAAATGGTGATAAACTTAAATGTGATCCAAAAATTGATAAAGCTTCTAGAAGAAAATCTAAGTGACTGTTTAGTAACACATTTTCAGATACAACACCTAAAGCTTAATCCTTAAAAGAAAAAGGAGGGAAAAAAAAGGTAAGTTGGATTGTATTAGAGCTGCCATACTAAAATACCACAAACTGAGTGGCTTAAAATAAGTGATTAATTTTTTTCACATTTTTGGGAACAAGTTCAAAATCAAAGTGTTAGTAGGTCTAAGCTCCTTCTGAAGGGTATAGGGAAGCATCTTTCCTTGCTCCTTCCCAGCTTCTAGTTGCTGCTGGCACCCTTTGTTATTTCTGGCTAATAGGTATATTACTCCAATATCCATTCCTATAATTTCCTGGGATTTTTCCTTATCTATGTCCAATTCTCTCTTTCTCCTATAAAGACTCTATTCATTATAGTTAGGGCCCACTTTAATCTCAACTTGATTTCATCTGCAAAGACCCCATTTCTAAATAAGTCATATATACTGGAGGTTAGGAGTTGAACATGTCTTTTTGGAGAACAAATTGAACTTAGAACATTGACTGTATTCAATAAAAGATAGCCTCAGACTTGAAAAAATTATTTTCAAAACATGTTTCTAATAAAGGACTTGTGTCACACACACACACACACACACACACACACACACACACACACACTTTTATCCCTCAAAGATAAGAAAACAACCTAATTAAAAATGGGTAAAAAAATTCAACTAATATCTCAACAACAACAATATACAGATGCCAAGTAATATCAAAAGTTTCTTGATAATTGCCATTCTAACTGGAGTTAAATGGATTTGCATTTTCCTGATTGCTAAAGATGCTGGTCAGTTTTATATGTTAATTTACCACAATTTCTCTTTTCAGAGGTGTTTATTTAGTTCAATTGACAATTTTATTGGCTTTTTTAGTATTAAGTTTTTTAAGTAGTTCCTTTTCTGTTTTAGATATTAGTTCTTTATCAGAGAAGTAGTTGGAAAAGATCTTTAAAAATTTTTTTTATTGGTGCACTGTATTCATATATCATAATGGGATAAAAAAAAAACCTTGTGTATATATACATGCACATATCGCCCAGTTAGCTCCTACCCAATCCCCACCCCATTCCCTCCCATCCCTCCTTCCCATACTTGGCATAGTGGTTGACATCAAATATTATAGCAATTTATCCAAAATTAACAACGATAATCTCACATAACAGATTCATTTGTCTGATATCAAGATTTTGATGAATTAGAGATAACATTTAAATATTTCTTTTTGCTTTCTTACCAGAGGATATTTTTTTCTTTTTTTTTAAGGTGAAACTATCATACATTTATTTTTTTTTCACAAAAAATCTACCCTAACATGAAATATGAACTCTTTTTGAAAATTTATTTTTATTGGTGCATTGTAATCATATATCACAATGGAATACAAGGCTTGAGAGGATATACAAGCACACATCATCCAATTAGCTCTCATCCAGTCCCCATCCCATTCCCTCCCCCTCTCTGGATCCCATGCTTGTTTGGTGATTAACTTTGATACATTTGTTTATGTACCTCCTACATTTTAAAGAGGCTCCATCCTCCCCTATTCCATACCCTCTGATTGGTCACCTTAATTGCTTCGCTATAGGGCCCTTTCTATAACTCTGCCTCTTTCTGTTGCCCCTTTCCTCCTAGTTATTGCTGATTAGGGGAAGCATCTGGTTTTTATTTTCTGCGATATTTCTCTGTGCATGCCGCGTTGCAAGTACTGATCCCACTCTTGACGACCCCAGTAGTGGCCTGGCTACCCAGTGGACTAATCCAGACCTCGCTGGCTCGAACAGTGGCATTGCCTCATGGGAGGCCCCAATTCTGGCCTCGCTGGCCCCCACACCAGCCTAACCCCTCGGCTGGCTCCGATCCCGGCCTCAGAGGCCTTAGTAGCAACCGTGCCTCGCGGCAGGCTTTGATCCTGGCCTCACTGGCCCCAGTACCGGCCTTACCCCTCGGCAGGCTCCAATCCCAGTCTTGGAGTCCTCAGTAGTGGCCTTGCCTCACGGAAGGCTCCGATGCTGGCCGCTGGGCCTGGCACTGGCCTAACCCCTTGGCAGGCTTCAATCCTGGCCTCGGAGGCCCCAGCACCAGCCGTGCCTCACAGCAGGCTCCGATCCCAGCCTCGCTGGCCCCAGCACCGGCCTAACCCCTCAGCAGGCTCCGATCCCGGCCTCGGAGGCTCCAGCACTGGCCTTGCCTCATGGCAGGCTCCAATCCCAGATTTGCTGTCTCCGTCGCTGGCCTTACCCCTCAGCAGGCTCCAATCTGAGCACTCTCTTTGCCCAGCCATTTGTCCCATGTTCTCAAGGGTGTGTGGTGGTAGCATTCTGCCTCTGGGGTTATTACTTCAAAAGTTCGAGATGTAATGCATCAGATCTCTGCCTCCCCTGAGTACTGGCCACTGCCATTACCACTGCCTCCACTATTTCAAATCTTTCCCAAGCTCTTTTTCCACTCTGAATGTGTTCCTAAGCATGCACGATGGTAGCATTCGATGTTTGGTGTAATTTCTCCAAAAAATAAGGTTGGTAGGATCAGATTTCTGCCTCTCCTGAATACAAGTCTCCACCGCCATCGCGAAGACCACTTCTGACACCACCTTCCTCCTAGGTCTCTTCTAAACTGTCTCCTTACAGGTGATGTCCAAGATTCTTAAGAATGTAGAGAAGAAGCATTCCTCCTTTGCGGGGAATTTTTCCAAAAGTTCCAGTTCATTTGGATAAGTTTTGTCTGCATATCCAGTATCCTGGCATCCGACATGGTCTTCTTGACCCCTCTCCGATATTTTTCTTTTTTCTTTTTCTTTTCCTTTTCCTTTTTTTTTTTTTTTAAATAAGAGAAGACAGTATGTGTGGTTTGAGGAGGTTGTGGGATCAGGCACTCAGTAGCACTGTGACCATGGCTCGGTTTCCTGGGGGGTCCAGCGTGCTCCACATGACTCTGCCCGGGTCCCAGAGTCCTGCAACCTGGGCTCCGGCTCTTCTGGGGTCCGGCGTGCCTGCCTGACCCCCACCCAGGGCCCAGGGCCTTGTGACCGGGCCCTGGTTTCTCCAGGGGTCTGGTGTGCTCCGCATGATCCCGCCCAGGCCCAGAGTCCTGCGACCCATCCCCCAAAATATGAACTCTAAATACCCAAAACAATCTCAAAAATGAACAAAGCTAGAAGATGTACATTTTCTGATTTCAAACCTTATAAAGCTACAATAATTGAAACAGTGTAGTACTGCTAGTAAAATAAAAAGCCTAGAAATAAATTCTTCCATATATGGTCCAGTTATTTTTAACAAGGTTTCCAAGAACATTTAGTGGAGGAAATAATAATCTTTTCACTAAATATGGTTGAAAAATAATAATTACATGAGAAAGAATAAAATTAGACCCTTACCTAACACCATATACAAATATTAACTCAAAATAGGTAAAAGACCTAAGTGTAAATCTTAAGACTATAACTTTTAGAAGAAAACCTGGGTCATAACACGTCACAACATTGAAATTGGCAATGATTACTTGAATATAATTTCAAAGGCACAGGCAACAAAAGAATAAACAAACTTCCTAAAAAATAAAAAAATATTGTACATCCAAAGACAATGTAAACAGAGTTAAAAGTTACTGATAGAATGGGTAAAATATTTCCAAATGCTATATCTGAAGGTATTTTAATATTCTAAATGGAAATCCTAAAAATTAGCAACAATAAAAGCAAACAATACAATTTAGAAATAGGAAAAAACTAAAATAAATAATGAATCTCCAAAGATAACCAATCTTAGTTGTCTGCTGGATGGAAAATCTTGTTTTTCTGGTTCTGGTGTGTATTACCTATTTCTTCTTTGTAGTTAATCTCTGAGTATTTTTTCTAGCACTGATTTTGAAGACATAAATTCCTTCAGTTTCTATTTGTCATTGAAGCTTCTTATTTCCCCATCTAATTTGATAGTTTTCCTGGGTAGGAAATTTTGGGGTGGAAGTTGTTTTCTTTCAGAGTTTGGAATATGTTACTCCAAGCCCTTCTGGCTTTCATGACTTGGTTTAGGAAGTCTGGAGTGATTCTAATTTGTTTGCCTCTGAATGTCACTTGGCCTTTGGTTTTTGTTGCCTTTAAGATTCTCTGCTTGGCTTCCACATTGGTCATTTTGACAATTATGTGGCATGGGGATCCTCTTCTCCCATCCTGTCTAAAGGGAGTTCTATAAGTTTCCTGGACCTGTGTATTGACCTCTTGCTCTATGTTTGGAAAATTTTCTGTTATTATTTCTTTGAAGATATTATTGATACCTTTGGTTTCACCTTCTTTTCCCTCCTCTATTCCAATTATTCTTAGGTTAGCTCTCTTAAAATGGGCCCATATTTCTTCAGTGTCAGATTCCTGCTGTCTGATGTTTTTTCTAAGTTATAAATTATGCGTTCGTTTTTGGAGTGATCCTCTTCTAGGAGTGAGATTCTATTCTCCTTGTGGTCTAATCAATTGTTTATAATTTGAATTGAGGCCTTTTCCTCAGTGATCGCATCCTTTATATCTTTTAGACTCTCTCTAAATTCTTTTCTAAGATTCTCTATTATTTCTACAGTTACATTCCTGATTTGATCTTCTGGAGAGCTCTGAAGTTCTGTGTTATCAGGTACTGATAATATGGGGTTGTGGGCATTCATTGCTTTATTGTTGTTCCTCTTTCCCATGATTTCAGAATTTTGTGCCTTCCCTGGATCACTATGACTTCACTTAGGGTGCTCTGGATCTCAAGTCTGTGGTATTTTCAGTCACCACTACTCCTTTATTGGGTTGTATCACAAAGTCTCAGACCCAGGGAGTTAATTGAGGCTGCTTGAGACTGTGGGGGTGCCGGGCTGGGTGTTTTCCCACAGGGAGCTGCGACTAGGATGTGGTATATCTGCCACCACTACTTCTTCACTGGGTTGGACTGTAAAATCTCAGACCCAAGGACATTATCATAGCTGTGCAAGTCCCTGGGAGTGCAGTATAGGAATTATCCTTTAGGGGCTGCAATTTCACTCACAGTTATTATGTGCGCTGATCAGACCTGTCGAGGGCACGGTGAACTCACTGTCACTGCTGGCGATATGGAGCCGCTGCTACACCCTCAGCCGTGAGGCTGGCGTATTTCTTTTCTGGTTTTGAGCTTCATTCTGAGTCCCTGGAAGGCGTGATGAGCTTGGCCACTAGGAGTTTTAGACATTCTTTGCGCTGAAAGAACTGCTGAATTATACCCAAATGATCCGCAGATGCTCACTTCAGCTCCTTGTTTACCTTTCCTCTCTGGAGCCTGGTGCTGTGAGGAAAGATGGTGCCTGCTCGGCTTCACCGCGCATAGTGGGCTTGATTTCTTTTATGGTCTCTGGTTGCTCTTCTAGTCTTTTTTTCTCTGTCCCTTGCATTTACATTTTTATTTCTCTGTT
This sequence comes from Muscardinus avellanarius, assembly GCF_963383645.1. Lineage (NCBI taxonomy): Eukaryota > Metazoa > Chordata > Mammalia > Rodentia > Gliridae > Muscardinus > Muscardinus avellanarius. Next base: position 107,463,507 of record NC_137786.1, on the reverse strand, counting down.
GCTAGTGTTTTCTGGCTATGAAAAGAGCTGATTTTGTGACACTAGAGATCGAGTTTTAGCAGGACTGATAAATGCTGCTTTTCTCGGTCGCAATCTTCCTGGAAGTAATGGAAAAGATCTTCTCTCATTCTGTAGGCTCTCTCTTTATCTTGATATCTTTTTTTTTTTTTTTTTGCACGTTTTGGAGATGGAACCCAGGGACATTCAACCTCCGAGCTATCAACAGATGAATGGATTGCAAAACTCGGAAATACACACAATGGAATTCTACTCAGCCATAAAGAAGAACAAAATCATACCTTTTGCAAGAAGGTGGAAAGTCCTGGAGAGCATTATGTTAAGCGAGACCAGCCAAGCACAGAAGGAGAAGGTACATATGTTTCCGCTAATATGCCCAAACTAGGGAATCCAGAGGATACCAGTGGTACTCCAGATAATGGAGGGGAAATACCAGCAAAGCTTGAATGGAAAGATAGAGGAGGAGGAAGGCTGAACTTGATTAATGAGGGTCCACATCTGAATATATGTAAGATTATGAATATGGCATGGTTACCCGGGACAATCATTGTTTTATTGCTGGGAGGGGGGAAGGGAAAACAGGGGCAGGAGGGGGGAGAGGGCATCAAGTATAGTTTAAATGTATACCATTTATGTTCAATAAAAAATTAAAAAAAAAAAACCTCTGAGCTATACCCCCTGCCCTATTTTTTATTCTTTATTTTGAAACTGGGTCTCACTGAGTTGCAGAGTATCTTGATTTCTTGATGATTATCAAGAATACAAACAAATCCAGGTGTGGTGGCATATGCTTGTAATCCCAGTAGTGGGAGGCTGAGATAGGAGGATTGAAGGCACGGCCAGCCTCAGCTACTTAGTGAGGCATTTTGAAACTCAGGCCCTGTTTCAAAATAAAGAATAAAAAATAGAGCTGGGGGTTTAGCTCGAAGGTAGAATTCTTCTGTGTTCAATCCCTGGTACCACAAAAAAAAAATACACACACACACACACACACACACACACACACACACACACTAATGTATCCTGGCAAGAATGTGAGAAAATAGAAATCCCTATACACTGTTAGTGAGATTGCAAATTATTAGTAGAGCCACTATGAAGATCAGTGTGGAGGTTCCTCAGAAGACTGGAAATGGAACCACTACTGATTTATGCTAATATCTTTTAAAGGAATTGAAGTCAAAATTTTATAGTGATACATGTATATCCAAGTTTCTAGCAGTGTAACTCAACAATAGTCATATTATGGATGCAACCTACCTGTCCATCAACAGATGAATGAATCACAAGACTATGGTATATGCACACAATGTCATTTTACTCAGATTTAAAGGACAAAATTATTTCATTTGATGGAAAATGGACAGAATTGGAGAACATTATGTTAAGCGATATTATCCAGTCACAGGTAGTAAAGGGCCATTAAGTTTTCCCTCATATGCAGAAGTTATGGAGTTCTTGGGATACAAGAGATACTTTAAATAATGGAAAAGAAACCCCAATGGAGCCAGGCAAGTGGCATAGCGGATTGTGAGGGAGATAATTAATAAAGGAAGCATTTCTATTGACATTACATATATATGTGAGAATATCAATGCCAATCTCAATATCATGTATGAGGAAGGGTGGAGAATGGGGAGGGAGCCAGTACACAAAACAAAACAAAACCCTCACAGAAACAGACATGGGTGAATCCTAAGTGATATTGCTAAGTAATAGAAGCCATCCTAGAAACCCACATACTTTATGATTCCATTTTTATGACATCTGGGAAAGGCCAAAAATAGATAGCCAATTGTTGAATTGGCAGAAAATTGGGAAAGGGGATTGAATAGGTGGCATCCAGGGATTTTTTTTTTAGGATTGAGAAGCTATACTGTATGATCCTATAAAAATGGTTACATGAAAAGATTTATTACAACATGTAGAACTACAGCAACCCAAAAAACAAAGCCTTCAGGTATACAAATTCAAAAGTTATTTAGAAAGTTAGGGGAACTTAGGATAGAAAGCAAAGTAAATTTGTAAACAAGTGGAATCTTAAGACTAAAGACAAAGAAAATTGTACACAAGCACTTTACTTCAGTTTATAAAGTTGTTACCGATGGGTAAGTATTAACAATTTTAATGCTTGTATGTAAAGTAGATGAGTCATTAATAAATGACTCATTAATGGGGCAATCCAGTGGTCTCACTGTTTCTCATAAATATGAGAAGTCGTAGACAAATAATGGAAGAAAGCTAGAAAAATTCATGTGGTAACATATTAGAGCTGGAAACTTCAGTATTACTTCATTGTAGATTAATGTAGTATAAATGGATATCTTATATTTATATATGTGTATATACACAGTAGTATACACCCTTATTTTCTTGTCTTTTGGCTATGAAAAGGAGAAGCAAGACACCAAGTAGTAATAAACACACTTAACACTCAGATACTGGTTTATAATTTTATTCTCCTATAAAAGTACCCAGGAGTTTTTGGAGAAATGATTAATTCTAGGGTTCTGGATCATCGTGTAGTAACATAATTAAGCACTTGTCCCAAAACAAAAATAAAACACAATAATTACTTTGTATAAATTATTATAGTTGATCTCACAGAAAAAGAGAGTGGAGTGGTGTTGTGATCAGTAGAAGACAGGAAGACTAGAAGGGGAAAGGGATAGAGAAAGGTTGGTAATGGGCACCACATCCAAGCTACACCCTCAGCCCACATTTTTATTCTGTATTTTGAAATAGGATCTCACTGAGTTGCAAAGGGCCTCACCTAACAGTTGAGGCTGTCTGAGAACTGCTTTTCTCCTGTCTCAGCCTCCCAAATGCTGGGATTATAAGGGTGTGCCACCATGCCAGCTATATGTTTTAATGTTATATAGCACATCACAGTGACTGCAGTTTAAAACAATTTATTATATATTTTTATGATGAATATATTTTTTTATGATGAATTAAATGAGAGGCCTTTAAAGGCTCCCAACACAAAGAAATGATAAATGTTTGAGGAGATAAAATGCTAATTACCCTCTTTTGATCCTTGTACTAGTATCAAATTATCATGCTAGATCACAAAGATATGCAAAATTATTGTTTTAATTAAAAATAAAAAAGATAAATGTGGAGGATATGTCAAAAGGACACAAGAACTTACCAAAAGAGCTCCTAGAAGTCAAAGGTGGAATTATTTGAGCTGTAAAGTGATATTGAATTATATCCCATAGTGTAAAATACACATTTGTGAGCCTATACTGATATAGGTACATTATTATATAAATAAATAGTTGGAGGTGAAAAGACAAATCTCTCATGCATTGCTTCTCACTCAGTAAAGTCTATGCTGTTTAGGAACTCTTCCAAAGAGCCCAGTGTGGAGAAGTAGGTAAGAAAGTAACTTCACAGTGGAGAACCTTGATGGTACCTTAAGACCAAAGTTATCATTAATAGTGATAGGTTATGTTGTTTTATCTTTGATAATGTGATGAGAAGATCACTTTAAGTTTGTGGTATACATCTCCAAATCTACCACTCCATTCTGCTCATGGAACAAATCCTAGTTTAGTAATATTCCTCAAAATACCTGATGGTGATGATGATGATGATGATGATGATGATGATGATTCTTTCAGGTACTGGGGATGGGACCCAGGGGAATTCTATCTCTGATCTACACCCTCAGCCCTATTTTTCATTATTTATTTTGAAACAGGGTCTCACTAAGTTGTGCCTCACTAAGTACCTGAGGTTGTCTGTGAACTAGGATCCTCCTGTCTCAGCCTCCCAAATGCTGAGATTACAAGCGTGCACCACCATGCCCAGCCTAATTATTTTTTAAAACTGTAAAAGTCATTCAAGATGAGGAATATCTAACAAATTGTTGCAGCTAAGAGGAGCTTAAGGAAACATGTACTCTGGATGAAATTTTAAAACAGAAAAAGGTCATCAGGTAGAACTAGGGAAATATAGATAAATAATATATTAAAATTAGTTCTCTCTCTCTTGCTCTCTCTTATGCTAGGATTCTTTAGGCAATACCATTTTGACTTAAAACAACTGCATTTTCATTAAATAATTATACCATGTATGAATGTATTTTTCTTAAGAAAAGCAACTTTTTAAAAATGTGCACTAGGTCAGAAAACTTCATTTAAAGTAACATTTTCTAGAATCTATCAATTGACCAATTTTGACCCAGACAATGCGAGGTGACAGTTGATTCTGCTGTATGGGCAGATGGAAGGGAAACTGAAGAGACCTTCAGGAATGGAGGGCTCCAAAAGGGAGTGCTTCCATTCTTGGTGCTATCTTTATGATGCCCTCATAAATGGGTAGCTGCCCCAGTCTCCTTTCTAAATCCTCAAATCCCAATATCATCATCTCAATTTTGGTCCATTTTGTAGTCAGTTTCCATACATCTTCTAGTTATGTCTTACATTTAGAGTATGGCTGATGAGAGTTGCCATCTGGTTCCTTGAGACAGAGAAGGAGGGAAAAAGTTGGTACATTGTAGCATATTCATAAAGGCCACTGATTTTGATTGCATGGACCTTACTTAATTCACGTCCTTTTTTCTGACTCAGCAATCCCATGATCTTCAGAAAGCATTCTAAGCACTAGTTTTTGAATACTTAGTTCACAGAAATGTGAGGATAAAATTGCACCAACACATATAAAAAATGCTTTGTATGCAGCCAGGAAACGAATGGTTTTTACTTAAAATTAACTTTAACAAAAATACTAACAATAAATACATTGAATGCATCTGTTACTTGCTGAAATAAATTCTTTGAAGGACTCATTATCAATTTCTTTTGGAATTTGAATAGTTAAGTTTCTAAAATCTCTATTCTTAGCCAGGTATGGTGGCATACTAGTACTTGGGAGGCTGAGACAGGAGGATTGTAGGTTCAAAGCCAGCTCTGGAAACTTAGTGAGGCCCTATATAACTTAGCGAGGGCCTCCACAACTTAGTGAGACCCTATTTCCAAACAAAAAATAAAATTGGAGGTAGAATGCCTCTGGGTTAAATTCCCAGTACAAAACAAAAACAAACACAAACGAAAAGCACAAAAAAAGCTCTATTCTTAGTACAAAACTCTGATATAGTAAGCATCATCAGTAGAACCATCACCAGACATTTCATATTTACTTGATGAGAGCCTAGATAGATATGGGAGTGTGTAGAAAGAGTAGGAAATTTAAGATTAAAGAGCTGAATTTAACAATAAGCTCCAGCATTGATTCATTGTGTTATTTTGGGTGATACATTTAACCTGTTGGATTTATTTTTCTAGACTTATAAAATGGGGTTCCTCCTCCTGCTCTCAGGGTATAATTTAATTATACTCTATCAGATATTAAATAAAATATAAACAAACAAGCAATCACATAAGTTCTTGAATTTGCCATTTTCTATTGCCTCCTTACACATATCAGTTAGCACTTGTGGTCCAGCCATAATTGATGCACTTTAATGCACAGAGCACATTTGTGGCAAAAATTATTCTTGAGTCTCCTGTTATGAGTTTGCTTATGATTTCTCAGTGACAAGAGCATGTTCCTACATTTCTAAAATTATTTTGCCAACATCTCCCCTACTAGACCTCTCTAGATTGTTAAAAAAACAGGCAAAAGAAAGTGCAACCACTTCCCATTCATTTTGTGTAACTTAACTTGATATTCATGAGGATGCAGTGATCATTTTATAGATTTTAGCACTTACTGAATACATAATATGTATCAGTGTGCTGAGTGCTTCATATGCCTTAATCCTTAGGATGAACATGAGAGGGAGATATTATTAATGCCCCATTTTATAGATGTACACTATGCTACGTACAAGATGGCAAGCTGGGTTTCTAACATGTACCTCTTGGATAGTGGCACTCTTCCTTCAACCCATTGGCTTTGGGAGACTCTGAGAATTAACAAAGACAGTGAAACAACCACTATTACCTCCACCAAAAAATTAAAGTAAAAGCAAAAAGCCCAAACAAAAAGGAGGTCTTTCTAATAACAGTTTGCTGAATGCAGTGATGGTTTTTAGATAGACGTACATAATTAATTTGCGTTATTTAGATGTTAAATCTATTTAACATCTAAATAACGCAGTACCAGCTAATGGGCTCTGAACTGGCCAAACATTAAGAAATATATTGCCCCATATATTCACGATAGTAAAGATGAACAACTCGCCTGGTTACATAACACTGTTGTACAACATAAATAAAAGATTCTCTCATTTGGCAATTGTTCTATACTGTTCTAAGTTTTGCTAAATCAGACTTTTTTCTAATCTAACAGATGCCAGCAGTTTAAAAGCAGTTCAAGAATCCTTATTTATATCTGGTGTTCAACTTTGAATAAAATGGGCCAGAAAATGCAGAGGGAGAGGGGAGAGAAATGCATAACTTAAAAATGGAATTTATTTCCAGACTTCTAAACACAGATTTCCAATAAACATCCACTTAGAGAACCATTTCATTAAGCTAACTGCAGCTGAAAACAAGTTCCCTGATGTTTCTTTGAGCATTTTATTTTCTAAAATGAATCATTACTTTCTATGTTATGACTTGACAATCTTTTCCCCCCAGTTGTGTAATTTTGCATTTGCCACTCAAATTGCTTGTATTTCTAGAGAATTGTTCCAAGACATTTATGATTTGGAATGTGACTGTTAATATGGTGGCATGAGTCTGGAGAAGCCTCCAAACAACTGAGGTGCATTGCTTTGTCCTTTAAAAAACTGGAGGGAGTCTTGCCTTCCTCATTCCAATTAAGGTTTATCAGCCCCTGAAGGCGATTCTGGGGGTAGCTAAAATGAACCTGTAATGAACGGGCTGAATAACTGGCCTTAAGAGGAAGCGGGGGAAATGAAAGCAAGCCTGTTTTGAAGTTCTCTTCCATCTGTGACTTGGTAAATAATCTAGATATTTGCAAACCCATTCTCAACCACCCAATCCTCAAGAGTAAAGAGGATTTACTAATGGAGAACTAATAGAATGTGAAGAAAATTGAAACCAGGTATCAGAGGGAATATTCCAATATATAAACTCTGTGTATGTAAATTACCCTCAAGAATAACTCTCAAAAGTCAGTTCATTTCAAGACAGCTTGGCTTTGCATCTTTGGTTAAGGAGTCAAATTCAAATAAAAGAATCTATTCAGTTTACTAAAAGGCAGTCATAGTTCACATATGATAATAAACAAAGGAGATGCACAGGTAATCCCCGCGCTTGGGAGGCTGAGACAGGAGCATCGCGTAGGTTTGAAGCCAGCCTTGGCTGGCTTAAGAGACCCTGATTTCAAATAAAATATAAAATAGGTCTGTGAGTGTAGCCCGGAGGTAGAAGGCTCCTAGGTTCCATCCCCAGTACCACCAAAAAAAAAAAAAAAAAAAAAGAAGAGCATGTTTTATCTTATTGAAAAACTCCTAGTATATAAGCTACATATTCTCTCAACATTCAAAATATCAGATACAATAATGGTAAGTATAATAAGAAACCCTAGAGCAACTTTTAACATTTACTATATGTTGATATCCTAAGATAATAAATGTAAATTTGATCATTTTAATTTCAAGAAAGCCATAAAATAAGTTTTATTAATAACAGCAATAGCTAACACGTGTGGACTGCTTAACTTAAAGCAGATAATATAATTTTATGATTATATCACTTGATTTTTTTCAAGTAGGTACTATAACTATCCCCAATTTACAAATTGATAAGTCGGTTTCCTCCCACCCCTCATGGGACAGGAGGCAGAACCCCAGAAGCCAGAAGGGGAGATGTTGGAAGACTCTAGAGGTCACAAGACTCCAGAGGTTATGAGAATCTAGAGGTCGTAAGAGTACCAGCATTCCCATGCTGCTAGCCCCACCCCATGAACCTGGCTACATAAATACCCTCACTTCCTCTCTGCCATGTGACTCTGCTGACCATGACTCTACTGTCTGTGACTTTGCCAACTGTGACTCTGCTGACTGATCATTGGTCCCTTCCCCCACAGTCGGCAGACCTCGCCCAAAGATGCCAGGCTATTTTTTGCCTCCTTTGTGACCCCCAACTCAATTCCAATGTTACACAAACATGACAACTGAGTTGTTTGCCCCAGTTTCAAGTCTAGCTCAGATCATACTTCAGGTAGCCCGATTCCAGAGTTTATACTTTTAAGCACAGTGTTACTGACTCTGTTTCTTTGGTTATAGTCCAGGGTTTCTAATGGATCAGGCATGAAATTAATAAAAACACAAAATAAAAATGATATGCTGAGGAAACCAAAAGTTGTAAGATAAGGTTTTCAGTGCTTGGATTCTTAGAAAAGACTTTTGCATCCTAACTCTCAACTGTAATGTGGATGCAAATATAGGTTTCATCCTCTCTATGCTGTTATCCTACGATGCCTACAGTTATAAGACATTTCATGAGGACAGAATGCACACTTTAAAAATTCCTTCTGTGCACATGTCTCTCCTCATGATGCGTGTCTTTTCTAAAAACCAAACCTTGTGCTACATTTGCAATGGGGAGAAGAGAAAATGAATATTTTCATGTGTATTTGTTTTAATTCTATTGCCCTGAACTTCTTTCTTTATGTATACTTTTCCCCTAGAATTGGTTACTTAAAGTATTAATTCTTTTCCCAGTAGCTTTGTATGTCAATTTTGAAAGACTGGCTTTATTACTGAGGATAATAGCTATTATTTATTTTATGACTATGTGACACTTACACTTAATTTTTTCTATACTCAATCCTCATTACAAATCAACAAGGTAAATATCATTATCCCTATTTTGGAAGTGAGAAAACTTGGGTTTAGGGAAGTTACAGTCATTTAGCACTACATAGCCAAGTGGTTAAAAAATTGATAGCTATTATTTATTGAGGAACTGAATAGTATTTTAACTCATCTATTAATTGTAGGTTGAATGTTCATTTTACTATGTTGATGCTGCCTTTTCCCTGTTGGTGTTCAGAAGATACAATTATTGTCATAAGTTCTTCACAGAAAGAACACATAAATAAGGCAGACATTCAAGAGGGCAGACATGATCTCTTATCATTCTTTGTGAGAATACTGTGGAACATGTATGTTCCCCACAATCTGTTTCCTTAAAAATATTGTCATTCCTATTTTATTTTATGATAGTTACAACAAGATAAGCAACCAGTATTGACCCAGGCAAGTAACTTGCTTTATCTCAGTACTTGAGGTGAATAATTGAAAAGATAGAAGTTCCAGCATGTGCTATTTAAATTGGTTATAGACAGAAGCAAACATAATAATCACTGTAGGGTAGGGACTTATTTTAGTCAGACTTTAATTTTATTTTTATTTTTATGTGGAACATAGTGAAAATGGCATACATTCAGACTGTGCTTGGTAACCTCTCTATTCCTACTTCCCCTTTAATCACTGCTACCAAAATACCTGACAAGCACAATTTAGATGAAAAAAGATTTACCTGGAGTTCATGATTTCAAGTCAGTTCATAATCAGCCAGCTCTCAGGCAGAAATGGCTCAGAGACAGGCCTCTGGGCATGATAGAGGAGGAAAAAACTGCCCTCGGTTCAATGGTGGCATGGAGGGGCAGGTACAAATATGGTTCTTGGCCTTGCCCCCAACCATCCATTCCCTCTATTTAGGTCCCACCTTCAAGCTTGGCTGAACTATAGGGAACATTTTAAATCCAAACTGTAATAGGACCATATGATTCCTCTGCAGACCCCTCTTTAGACCTTATGATTCCTCTGTAGGCCCCTCTTTGAAAGAAGTTCCTCCTTGTTTACAGACCACATGGATCTGGGGTGGGAGCTGACTTCACTTCCAGGCCCAGGAGGCAAATAGTAGATCTGGTTTTCATGACTAAGACTGACCAAATTTCCATGCCTAGTGATTTATTCTGCACTGGACATTTAAACCTAGTTAGAATCCATGAATCATTGAATTCCTGAGAGAAAAATATGATTTTCTAGCTACATTTGCTAGGCTGATAGGATATAATCCCAATTTGCTGTTTAACAATTTTGCCACTTCTTAAAAAGACTGAAAATTAAGCTAATGAAAGAGAATGTATAATAAAGAAATAGAGTGAGAATTTAAATTTCATCATTTAAACCTCTGGATTCTGCTCTCCCTAAAGGTGAAGACCCTGTTATGTTTCCATTATATGAAATAACATATATCCTTTTCTCCTAAATTCAGCTTTATTTTTAGATTGCTGTCATTTACAACTACAATTATCCTGAGTAATCCAGCAAATCAGCCAAAATATATAGGAAAATGAACCAATCTCTTTTTCATGACTGAAGCTGTGCCTTTTTAGTAAGAGGGTCTAAAAGCAAGCCAAAGTCTAAAAAGCACATGTTCTTTCTTTCTCCATCCCAATTGAAATAGTAGGTTCAAATGAAAACATTTCCTGACTGCCTATATAGATATAGATATAGATATATATAGATATGTATATGAATTTAAATAAATTGTATATGAATTTAAATAAAGTGCCATACAGAGCTGTGTGATTATTCAGTTAATGCACACCATATATTACCACTATTTAAATTTATGATTGAGTGTGCATTTCTTAACATGAGGAAAGATATTACTTCCAGTTGCATCTTCAAAAATTGCTCTCAATTGTGACATTTATCTTTCATCCCAATCAAATATAATTTACCAGAAGGACTGCAGAATAATCCTATATTTAAAATGTATGCATTTTTTGTAACAACCCCTACCCTATTAAATTTCCCTATTAGGTAGTGTGGGTCTGGCATGGTTCAGACCAACTCATCAAAATATAATATGTCTCTTGAAGTCCACTTACTACTAAAGTAAGATGGTCAATTGTTAAGAAATTTCACTGGTTTGGTTCACAATCAATTAAAATGGCTTCAAAACTTGAGGCCATGTTTGATTTCAGGTTATCTGAATAAATAGTATGTGTTGATGTAGGATGAGTTAATCATTTACTTAGTGATTGAGATAGAAAAGGACAGTGGCCTGGGCTCTGTTACCCTGCTCTGATGGGAACTTTGTCCCCTAATTCAGCATTTTCCAAAACTTGAAATGATCAGTGGGAATCTATGATGAAATTTTCACCATGCTATGGCAAAATAAGAAAAAAAATCAATATTGGGTAGTGACAATTTTTTCTTCAATGCTAAATTTGCTTCATTTAAAAAGACTGTACTTTAAATCAAGATTATGTCCTACAAATTTTTTGTTTGATATATTTTTTTCTTTGATAAAACAGTGATGCTACCCAATGACAATCTTAAAAAATGAACTTAAAACCACAAATCACTCATCACACATTTCTTAAAATGTTTGTGAGTCTGGAAACTAAACACTGTTCTTGCCATTTGTTGTAATTTTAATTTTAGGCACTTGCATTTATACCTTACTATCCCAAAGCCAAGCTCTCTGCTGAAAGGTTCATGTATTTAATCCACAACTCATGCCTACGCACAGGAAGTATTACTTTCATTTCACAGGCGAGGAGACTGAAGTTTTGGGGGGTTACAGTGACTGAAGTTTTGGGGGGTTACAGTGCTTCTCTGGGATTATACTGTCAAAGTGGAAAAACTCAACTCTTTTTAACATTCAGAATACATGTCATTCAGAATACAAATCAGGAAAAACAACAGTGGCATCTCTGAACAAATTTGGGGAAGGAAACTTGAGAATGATAGCTGGTAAATACTGAAATAAGATTGGAGGGTCTAAAAAACCATTTAAATAGACTCTCTATTTTGGAAAACTTTAAGATATCATGATGAGTAGACTCACAGAATAAGAAAGGGCTGAAAAAATTAAGAAGTATTTTTTGGTAATAAAATGGCAACTTACTAAGCAATCTGAATATTTGAATAACAGACTCCTTTACACTGATACAATAGATTTGTTCTAGATAAGAAAGAACAGTGTGATCTCAGCTTGCATTTTTCTCTTAGTCCTCAGAGGTTAGGACAGAGCCACTCTAGTTAGGTGGTAAAATTTGAATGCTTTTACCAAAATTCATGTTTTGGGAGACTGGGCATGGTAGTACATGCCTGTAATCTCAGTACTTGGGAACCTGAGAATGGAAGATAGAGTTTTGAAGCCAGCCACTACAACTTAGCAAGGCCCTCAGTAACTTAATGAGACCTTGTTCAAAATTAAAAGTAAAAAGGGTTAGGGATGTAGCTCAGCAGCAGAATATACCTGTGTTCAATCCCCAGTACCCCCCCCATACAAATTTATGTGTTGTAAAACTTGATCTCCCATGTGTCCATGTTGGGAAGTAAATAAGTTGTATTCACATCATGAAGATTCTGTGCTCATGAACATATCAGTGCTCTTGTTGAGGAAATGGGTTTCTTATAAAAGGACAAGTGTGGGGTCCTCACTATCCTATGTGTTAATATCTCTCTCTCTCTCTCTCTCTCTCTCTCTCTCTCTCTCTCTCTCTCTCTCTCTCATCACCCTATCATATCTTTCTGCTTCTCACCATGGGATAATGCAACAGCACCTTGCCAGATGCTGGCCCTATTATCTTAGACTTACTTCTAGAATTGTGAGCCAAATAAATTTTTATTTATTAAAAATGACTCATTCTGTTTTTTTTTTTCAAAATGGCGACTGAGGGACGCAGCACTTCTCAGTAGATGAAGCAAATAAAGTTTAAATACTTAGAAAGCAGTGTCTTAATCAACAAAATAAATACATACCAGGAACCAAAACACATCCAGGAACCTCGGCGGAACCCTGAACTTGAAGAAGAAGAACAAAGATCGGACACAGGACCTGCTGCAGATACAATCGGAATGCTGATTGGAACACCGATTGGCGGGCTGCTTTTGCAGCTGCCCGAGGAGCTGCCTGCCCAATAGTACCGCGGCAAGATAATCCGGGACTAAAAACGGACTTAGGACCGCATCTTAAGCAGCGAGCAGCACCACATCAGAATTCTGTGTGCTCACCAGCGACTGGACCACAACTGCATAGAGACTCCCACAGATTCCTGCACCAAGTCAGGTACCTGAGGGTGCCCTGGTAAGTTGGGGTCCTAGCGTTTGCGCAGCCTCAACCCCCCAGCACGGGCCCAAGCCTCAGAATCGAGCACTCTCCTCGCGCACCTTGCCGGCGCCACGGTCCCCTGCTAGTAGTCAGTGCCTGTACCACTGCCACCCCTAAATTGGAGCCTGCTTGTGTGTCTAGCCCCTGCCACCTTGCCAGAGCCTGCCTTCCAGGCTGCGAAAGCCCTGTGTGACCCGGAAATCTCCTTGGAGCACCCCAGCTTCTACGTCCCGCGGGAGGCAGAGACCATTGCTGGACACCATGCACTGGACCCTTGAGCACCTACCCTGCACCCCTGGCCCACCACTGGGTGTTCCCACCCTCCTGGTAGCCAGATGCTTAGTTCTAAGTGAGAACACAGCTCAATACACCTTGGAAGAGCATACCAGCAGCAATAGACAGCTGCATCCACTCTCACTTGGGTCCAGTATTAGCAGCGCATCCAGCCTGCACTCTCGGAATAGGCAGAGCTCTGGCAGTAAGTGTGGGCATCCAGGAACCAGTATCCATTTGCCCAGGGTACATCTTGGGACCACACCGGCTAGCCCAGCTGAAATTTCCAGAGACACAGGAAAATCCATCGGGCCACAATATCTGCACAGGACCTCAGGGGGAGGTTCCAATTATACTTTGGTCATTCTCCACCCCTGCTGTAGGGAAGCACAGGCTGGAGGCTAGAGTGGTGAGTGCAGTGGTGCTGACCACAGGTTAGAATTTCGCAGAACCTGTGAATTGTAAAGAATCAAATAACAGTGAAACCAGACATCCGGACACATAAACCTAAAGCAGCTAAAGGAGAGAAAGGTGTCCAAACACCCAGAGTGACCTAAGAAGATAAAAATAGAGTACAAAGAAAACTAAGAGACATTGGATGGTATTCTTAAAGCTACCAAAGCAACCAGATACGCACATATTATATGGACCTGACGCCATATGCGTAAATAAGGAGGACTGTTTGTTTTACTTTTAATGTGGATGTTTTGTTTTATTTTACTTTTACAGTGCTTTTGTTTTGGTATGGTTATTGCTGTTTTATTTTTTTTCTTTTAACCCACACTTCTTTTACTTTAACTTGTTGATTATATATATATATATATATATATATATATATATATATATATATATATCATAGTTTGCCTTATTTTTTTATTTCACACAGCTGCTAGTTCCTTTTATTTTATTCTTGTTCTTTTTTCCTCTTTCTTCCTTTTTTTTCATTCTCCTCCTTTGATTGGTTTTCCTTCCTTTTTCTTGGATTACATAATAGTCTTGGTATCTTGTGTGGATTCTTTTTTTTTTTTTTATGTCTGTCTGCTCCTTCCATCATCCCTATTTACAAACCTTCCCACACTAACCTACATACTTTTCTCCCCCTAAACTTTTCCCCATAATATACCTCCTGGTTTAATACTCAAAGTATTTCTTATATCCATAAATACTCTACTAACGACAAGAGTCCTAGTAGTTAACTCTCTCTCATTCCTAGCAAGTTATTACCTTACCATACTTAAAGTCTTTCTCAACCTAACATATCCTCTACCTGATCCGACTCCTTTACCAATCACCCCAGCTCCTCACACATCACCCGCCCTCAACACTGGAAAGGCTCTGCTGACTAGCCAATACCCCTAAACTCCTAATATTAAGATTTGACTAAGCACATTACTCATGAATGATGGGTAGAAATCAGAAAAACAGGACAGAGAACGCTATAAATATGAGAACCAGGAGTTATGAAGAGACAGCAGAAATCATGAATACTGACCTACTAGAAATGCAAGAAGGGGAGTTCAGAATCTTGATGTTCAATATGATGAAAGGATTTAAAACAAGTATAGAGGAGGTTAAAGGTGAATTAGAAACACTAAAAAAGAATCAGAAAGAGGTCTGGAATGAAATGAAAGAGGCAATAAGTGAAATGAAGACAGCAATAGAAAGAAATTCTGGAAGATTAGATGAAATGGAAAACAGAATATCAATATTAGAAGACAGTACATCCCAAACCGAAAACACAGTCAGCGATATACAGAAATCTTTACAGCAACAAAACCTAAACATCCAGCAATTATGGGATAATATGAAGCGCCCTAATTTACGGATAATAGGCATCGAGGAAGGGATAGAAGTACAGACCAAGGGCATCTGTAATATATTCAAGGAAATAATCTCAGAGAATTTTCCAAATATGGAAAGAGACTTGAATCTTCAAGTCCAGGAGGCATACAGAAGTCCACTGAGACAGGACCAAAGAAAAACCACTCCACGCCACATAATAACCAAATTGACCAGCATAGAGGCCAAGGAAGGAATCTTAAAAGCAGTGAGAACAAAAGGACGGGTGACATATAGTGGCAAAACCATAAGAATCACCCCAGACTATACAACCCAGGTCAGGAATGCTAGGAGAGACTGGTACGACGTGATTCAGACCCTGGAAGAAAATAACTTCCAACTAAGGCTCATCTATCCAGTAAAAGTACTATTCAAGATCAATGGGGAAATCAAAGTCTTTCAGGATAAACAGAATCTCAAAAAATTCATGAATTCAAAGCCAACACTAGAGAAAATTCTTAAAGAAATAAACCATAAGGAAGAAAAAAGAAGCAGACTTCAGAATCAGAGAAGAGAGGAAGTTAATAAGTGGGCCATTTAAGTAAAGAAGAAAGATCACACCACCCAAGAGTAGACAGAACACAAAATGGCAGAAAACAAAAATCATATTTCAATAATATCACTTAATGTCAAAGGACTTAACTCACCAATCAAAAGACATAGACTGGCAATGTGGATTAGGAAACATAATCCAAATATATGCTGTCTGCAAGAAACTCACCTCACAGCCAAAGACATTCACAGGCTGAAGGTGAAAGGATGGAAAAAGATATACCATGCCACCAGTGACCAAAAAAGAGCAGGGGTAGCAACCCTGATATCCAACAAAACAGACTTTAAACTAAAACACATCAAAAGAGACAAATCAGGGCACTTCCTTTTATTAAAAGGAACAATACACCAAGAAGATATGATGATAGTAAATATTTATGCCCCAAATATGGGTGCAACCACATTTGTAAAACAAACCCTTCTGGACATAAGATCCCAAGTAGACCCAAATACAATAATTCTGGGAGACTTTAATACGCCTCTCACACCACTGGATCGATCTTCAAGGCAAAAGATGAGTAAAGAGGCTTTAGAACTAAAGAAAACCATAAACCAAATGGACCTAATAGACATTATCAGAGTATTTCAACCAGGAACTACAGAATACACTTTCTTCTCAGCAGCCCATGGAACCTTCTCCAAAATAGATCACATCCTGGGACACAAAGAAAATACCAGTAAATTCAAAAAATGTAATATAATTCCATGCATCTTTTCAGACCACAATGGAAAAAAAGTAGAAATCAACAACAGGAAACTCGAAAGAAAGTATTCAAATTCATGGAGAATGAATGATACACTATTGAATGACGAATGGGTAAGAGCAGAAATTAGGGAAGAAATAAAGAAATTTATGGAAACAAACGAAAACAGAGACACAACCTACCAAAACCTATGACACCATGAAGGCAGTACTAAGAGGAAAGTTTATTGCATTGAGTGCCCACATAAAAAGGACAGAGAACCACCAAGTAAAGAACCTAATGACACAACTCAAGGATCTAGAAATTCTGCAACAGTCTATTCCCAAAGCCAGCAGAAGACAAGAAATCATCAAAATTAGAGCAGAAATAAATGAAATAGAGAACAAAAAAACAACTCAAAGAATCAATAAAACAAAAAGTTGGTTCTTTGAAAAGATTAATAGAATTGATAAACCCCTGGCCAACCTAACCAAAAGAAAAAGAGAATCAACTCAAATTATCAAAATTAGAAATGAAAAAGGAGATATCACTACAGATAGTGAAGAAATTAAAAATATTATCAGAAACTACTTTAAAAATTTATACTTCAATAGATTTGAAAACCTGGATGAAATTGATAGATTTCTAAGCACAGTTAACCTTCCTACACTCAACCAAGAGGACATAGCAAGCCTAAACCAACCAATAACAACCAAAGAAATAGAAATGGCAATAAAAATTCTTCCACCAAAGAAAATCCCAGGCCCAGATGGGTTCCCAGCTGAATTCTACAAAACCTTCAGTGAACAACTAATACCAATACTTCATAACACGTTCCGGGAAATTGAAAGAGATGGAACTCTTCCAAATTCCTCCTATGAGGCCAGTATCACATTAATCCCCAAACCAAATAAAGATACCTCAAGAAAGGAAAACTACAGACCAATATCCTTAATGAACATAGATGCAAAAATTCTAAACAAAATACTAGCTATACGCATTCAAAACTATATCAAGAGAATAATACACCATGACCAAGTCAGTTTCATCCCAGAAAAACAAGGCTGGTTTAACATACGCAAATCAATACATGTTATTCACCACATTAATAGAACCAAGAACAAAAACCACATTATCATAGCAATAGATGCTGAAAAAGCATTTGAAAAAATCCAACACCCATTTATGTTAAAAACACTGAAAAAAATTGGGATAGAAGGAAAGTACTTCAACATCATCAAGGCAATATACTGCAAACCCAAAGCCAACATTATAATGAATGGGGAAAAACTGCAAGAATTTCCGCTACAGTCAGGAACAAGACAAGGATGCCCACTATCACTACTCCTTTTCAATATAGTCCTTGAGACTCTTGCTGCAGCAATCAGACAAGAGAAGGAAATCAAAGGAATCCACATAGGAAGAGAGGAAGTAAAACTATCCTTATTCGCAGATGACATGATCCTTTATCTGGAAGACCCAAAGAACTCAACCAAAAGACTTCTGGAGCTGATTGACAAATTCAGCATAGTCGCAGGTTACAAAATCAACCTAAAAAAATCAGTGGCCTTTCTTTATGCCAACAACAAATCCACAATGAAAGAAATAAAAACAACAATTCCATTCACTATAACCTCAAAACCAATAAAATACCTACGAATAAACCTAACCCAAGATGTAAAAGACCTCTATAACAAAAACTATAAAACATTAAAGAAAGAAATAGAAGAAGACCTTGGAAGATGGAAAGATCTCCCGTGCTCATGGATAGGCAGAATAAATATCATCAAAATGGCCATTCTGTCAAAACTGATCTATAGGTTCAATACAATTCCCATTAAAATACCAGTGACATTCTTCAGAGACCTAGAAAAATCAATCGTGAACTTCATATGGAGAACGAAAAGACCTAGAATAGCCAAAGCAATTCTCAATAACAAGAAACACGCAGGAGGCATTACAATCCCAGACTTCAAACTATACTATAGAGCAATAGTAGTAAAAATAGCATGGTACTGGCACAAAAACAGATATACTGACCAGTGGATTAGAATAGAAGATACAGAAACAAATCCACACATCTTTAGTCAATTAATCTTTGACAAAGGGGCCAAACACATACACTGGAGAAAAGACAGCCTTTTCAACAAGTCGTGCTGGGAGAACTGGCTAACCATTTGTAAAAAGATGAATCTAAACCCCTATATCTCACCTAACACAGGAATCAACTCAAGATGGATCAAAGACTTAGAAATTAGACCTGAGACTGTGAAGTTAGTAGAGGAGAACATAGGTTCAACACTACAACATATTGGCACAAGCAGTAACTTTCTCAACAAAACCTCCAAAGCTCAGGAAATTAAAGCAAGAATAAACAAGTGGGATAACATCAAACTAAAAAGTTTCTTCTCATCAAAGGAAACTATCAATAACCTAAAGAGGAAGCCTACAGAATGGGAAAGGATCTTTACCAGCCACCATTCTGATAGGGGGCTAATATCCAGAGTATACAAAGAGCTCAAAAGACTCTACACTAGCAAAACAAACAACCCAATCAAGAAATGGGCAAATTAACTAAATAGACACTTCACAAAAGAAGAGATACAAAGGGCTAATAGATACATGAAAAGATGTTCTTCATCACTGGCCATCAGGGAGATGCAAATCAAAACTACACTGAGATTCCATCTAACCCCAGTCAGAGTAGCAAGCATAAAGAAATCAAACAACAACAAATGCTGGTGAGGATGTGGGGAAAGAGGAACTCTTTTACACTGTTGGTGGGAGTGCAAACTAGTTCAGCCATTATGGAGATCTGTGTGGAGATTCCTAAGAAAGGTGGGAATAGATCCACCATATGATCCAGCTATACCACTCCTGGGTATCTTTCCAAAGGGGTTGAATTCAGAGAAATACAGCAACATATGCATACCTATGTTCATAGCAGCACAATTTGTAATAGCCAAAATATGGAACCAACCCAGATCACCATCAACAGATGAATGGATAGCAAAACTGTGGGAAATACACACAATGGAATTCTATTCAGCCATAAAGAAGAACAAAATTATATTATTTGCAAGAAGATGGAAAGCCCTGGAGAGCATCATGTTAAGTGAGATCAGCCAAGCACAGAAGGAGAAGATACACATATTTCCTCTAATATGCCCAAACTAGAAAACACAAAGTATACCAGTGGGACTCCAGATATTAGAGGGGAAATACTAGCTAAGTTTTAATGGAAAGATAGGAGAGGAGAAAGGCTGATCTTGATTAATGAGGGTCTATACCTGAACATGTATAAAATTATGAATAAGACATGGTTAACCTGGACAACCATTGGTGGGAGGGGGGAAGAGAAAACGGGGACGGGGGGGGAGAGGGCACCAAATATAGTGTAAATGTATACTATTTATGTTCAATAAAAAAATTGTTAAAAAATTGTTAAAAAAAGGGTTAAAATGTTATCCCGATATCACAGTACATGAGTAAAAAGTTAAGATGGGATTAAATGTAATTAATGCAAATAACATATATAAACATTTCTTTATTAGAAATTATTACAGAGCATTAAGATAAAAAAAGTGACTCATTCTGTGGTATTCTGTTATATACACCCAAAATGGACTAAGACAACTAAGTTAAAAAAAAAACTGAATATAGAATCGAAAAGAGTATAGTATGAGTCAGTGACTCCTGCCTCCTGGTGTAACTCTACTCATGAGGTGTGTATTATGATTAGTCCAAGTATAGAGTTAAAGATATTGGTGCAAAGACAGATTAATTAACTTTCCCAGAGTCACAGTGTTGGCAAGTGATATAGCTAGAATTAACCTGTTTGATATGATGCAGAGCGCTAGTTCTTAAACACTGCACTAAATAGCCTTTTGTAATTATTAGATAATTGTATCATTATAATTAGTTTTTTTGCAGTACTGGGGATAATTGTCTCATTATTTATTTCTCAACATACCAGGAAAGAGTGCCCACTCCAGGGCCAGCTACTTCTCATATCCTGTACTTCACACGGTAGCTGGCAATCATACTTTGGTTTTATGGTTCCCATGTGACTCCAGACTCATTCAACACCACTCTCTATTTTTCTCTTGTGAAAGTTGCTGCTACCAAGATGAAGTCCTTCTGATAAGACCCAGAGAAACTGGATCCATGAAATCATGAAGGAGAGGGGGGCATGCTTGTGTGACTGAGATAACACCATCTCAAGGGCTTTCTAAAAAACTCCACAAGAAATTCCTTCACAGCCTTTTCAAATTTCATGCTTTGCATGAATCACAGGTACACATGTGTTTCTGGGATAGAATTCATCACTCAAGATAAAGACTTCAGCAATTCAGAAAAATATGCTTCCAAAAGTACAATTGTCCAGCATACATTCCAGTACCAATGATGACCACCCCTGCCTTTGAGCCTACATGAGGAGGCTCAAACTATTTTCTTGCTCATTTGTGTGTATTTGTATATCTCTTCTTGCCTTGAAAGAAAAGAATATACATAAAATATTTTTAATAACTTTACTAGTGTTGTTCATTATTTCTAGCAGGCTGATTACAATATAATATTCCATGCCAAGGTGCCTACTTTATAACCTCTAAGTCTGTTCCTGTCTTGAACATCCATACTATCTTTTTAAATACCTGGTGTGGAAGCTATTGATGAGAAAATGAGGGGACTTCCCCAGCTGCTCTAGGGTCCATAAATTTAAGGGAGCTCTTTATATTCTTTTTGATGCATAATATTACTCTAGAAAATTATATTCAATCAGAAGTAACAACTCATATTTCTGCTGCACTGCCTGTTAATCACTCTACCTAGTATAAAGAGAAAGTCTTTAGCAATGTAAATAAGAAGTGAGCTTGGAAATGGAGCCATGGAGAAAGAAGGGATTTCACTCCTTTCTTCTATTGTCATATTCACAAGAACAAAAATAGTAGTTGTACTAAATATGACTGTTTATGGGAAGACGTCAAATATATGGAGTGATCCATTTGAACCTGATGATCTTACAAAATACCCATATGCTGTGTCCCTTGGTCCATTGTGAGTATTGACATGCATCAGATGCCTGTTGCTCCACATCCTATGGACCCTCATTAGGGTCGTCATCTCTGTATCCTCTTCAGGTACCATCACCTGTACTCACCGTGTTAGGGTCACTCCAGTTTTCTTGTTGAAGACTCCAACCGCTGACCAAACTCAGTTCCTTTGCACACTGCACATGTCATTTCCTCTGCCTGTGACCACTTTCCTCATGTTCTTGGCATTATAACTTGAGCTTTTAAAGCCTCTTTTATTGCCACCTTCCAGAAGAAGCTTTCCCTTAGTTCTCCAAGAAAATCTTATAATAGGCCCTATATGTGAATATTGTTTGGATCCTATATTTAAAATATGGCTAGCATTTTTCTTCAGAGCACTGGTCACAATGAAATTAAGTATTTGTATTTATAACTAGTAAGTCATTAGCTCTTTCCCTAATACTTGAGAAGGCAAAAACATAGGTTATTTCTTTCAGACAGTCATATACATATATCCAGAGCATCATGAAAAACATTTCTGCTTTTTTCCTCCAGTGATTTCTTACTCACACTCAATACTTCTCTTTGGGTCTTTTTTTATTCCTTTCCTTCCTGGGGTAGGTTAGCCTTATAGCCTCACCACCACCATCCATATGGCTCTGTTCTTCCTTCTCTACTTTTGGCAGTAGAGACAGTCCATTATTTGATTATATAGCCCTTTTTTCAGTATTTGGAAGTAGTTGGTAAAGTGTGGGGGGACTGAAGGTTTAGGAGATCTTCAGAACAAAAGAGCAGGATACGGAAAAGCATCTGCTTCCATTCCATTCAGGAAGGCACATCTGAAAGACAGAGAAATCTTCCTGTTGGTAATATTGGTCACTTATAATTTTGTTCATTTCTTTCCAGTCCATTCCCCACAAGAGTGATTTTTCTAAAATACAGTGATAACTCCAAACACTGTTTAAAATACTTGTGACTTCCCTTCCCCTTTAGAGTAATGTAGATAGTACTCAAATTTCTCAGCATGGCAAAAAATTTCTCTCCCATCTGATGAATATATTTTCTTTTACGTCTCTGGCATCAATTGTTGCTCCACATACTTCACTGTTCCTGTAAAGCTGCCCACTCAGCACTCTCCAAAGGAGCTTCCTCCCCCACTCCTTACTCTCCTGTCCCTTCTCTCCACGTGGCCAATTCTAATTTCACACTTAAGAGTCTTAAACTCATAAAAGCGTAAAGGAATATATTATTATAGTAAAAATTAACAATTTATCAGAAAAATTCTATCTATTCATCTATCTGGTATCTATTATCTATCATCTAAAAACTTATGAAGTATTAACAATGTCTCAGCTTCTAGTTCAAATGTGTTTATGTGCACACACACACACACACACACACACACGTGCACACACACACATATCTCTAATTTTCTCAGCAACCTTTTGACAGATGGGAAATTAGACTTTCAACTTAATGTAGCATATTCAAGATTCTACTGTTTTCTTAGGGGTAGAATGGAGACTTGAACCTAAGCAATTGTTTCCAGAGTAATATTACCACTACCTAATTGATCTCTGTGGTGCTGTATGTTGTATGAGCACCTATAAACTGTTTGAGCATGAATCACATCATGTTATAATAATTTCCTTGTTTGTGCTTCTTATAAAACTAAGTACACCAAGACCAGTATTATTATATTTAATTTTTGTAGCCTAGTTTTTCAGGATAAGCTTTGCTTTTGGTAAAATTACCTTCAGGGCAGATTGTATAAATTTTCAGACCTGGCTTCCTTACCTGATCATGTCCCATGGCTTCTATGTCATTTTATAGCTAAGGACTGAAATTTTCTCAGTATAACCAAATTTAATTATTGCAGTTATGTTTCTGTAAAACGGCATGTTCTCAATAAGTCAAATCATATTTTAATACAGTATAGTTATAAGGTAGGTATGTCATCATGTCTATTACATAAAGTATATGTGAAAGGGTTTTATATATAAAATACATATATATTATGTGTAAACATGTGACATATATGTAAATATATGTAAATATTTTCTCTCATTTCACAGCTTAACATTCTGTAATCGTTTATTTGGAGAGCAATTTTGAATTTTGATAAGTTCTTATTAACAATTTTTTTTTTTTGGTGGTATGGGGGCTCCTGGAAACCCTTCTACCTCCGGGCTACACTCCCAGACCTATTTTTATACTTTTTTATTTGGAAACAGGGTCTCTTAAACCAGGGCAGCTGGCTTCAAACCTGCGCGATCCTCCTGTCTCCACTTCCAAAGTGTAGGGATTACAAGTGTGCGCCACCACGTTCGGCTTATTAACAATTTTTTTTTTTTTACCATGGCTACTGATTTTCAATTTTCTTTTAAAGAAATTCTCACTTACCTCAAAGGCACAAAGTTTTGCTCTGTGTTTTCTTCCAGAAGTTTTATAGAATTAACATCTACATCTCTTCAATAATCTGTTTTGATTTCATTTTGGGTTATGGTGTGAGGTATGGGGTTGAATTTAATTTTATTCTCTCATATGGAGCCAGTTTTCTAGTGTTATTGGTTAGAGTATATTTTCTTTTACTATTGGATTGCTTTGGTAGCCTTTTAAAAGATATATATATATATATATATATATATATATATGATACACATATATTAACAGATTATTTATACATCTATGTTGATTGACTTCTGAAATTTATATTCAATTGGTCTATTTGCTTCATATTTCATTAATAGTTTACTGACTTTGTATTTGTAGTCTTATAGTAAATATGATAACTTTTAGATCTTTGACATTTTTGTTTTGGCTGCTTTAGGTCTTTCATATAATTCCTAGATTCAGTTTGTGGTTATTATAAAAATTTTTATCAAGTGGGAGGTACATGATTATAATCCTAGTACTTAGGAGGCTGAAGCAGGAGAATGGCAGGATATAGGCCAGCCTCGCGCAACTTAGTGAGATTATGTTTTAAAATAAAAATAGCTGGAGGTGTAGCTCAGAAGTATAATTCCCTTGGGTTCAATCCTTGGTACTCCCCCAAAACTTTTGATTACATGGTCAGGGACAGCCAAAGTTACAGATGAAATTACAGTTGTTAATTATCTGACTTTAAATAGGTAGATTTTTCTGCACTAACTGGATAAATCCAATATAATCCCAGCAGTCCTCATATACTAAATAAGGAGAAAGAGTCAGTGATGAGACTGTAGAAAGACTCAACTGGTCATTGCTGGGACTGAAGATGGAAAGGGAAGTGAAGCAAGAATGTGGAGCCTCTAGATACTAGAAAAGGCAAGGAAAAAATATTCTCTCAAAATAACACTACATTGGAAACACTTTGATTTTATTTATAATTAAAAAAATTTATTGGTGCATTGTATTCATACAACTTAATGGGATACAAGATGGTGGAGACATATATGCACACATAACCCAATTAGCCCTTACCCAATCTCCACCCCATTCCCTCCCTCTTCCTCCTTCTCATGTTTGGCTTAATGATTGACATTGATATGTCATCACATGGATTAGAGAATTTCCCTCTTCCCCCTTCTTATCCCCTCAATTAGATCACTTTATTTGCTCATATATAGTATCTCCTACTTCATCTAGAGTTCCTCCTATGACCCATTTTCTCCCTAGCTTCCGCATATTAGTCAAAGCACCTTATATTTTATTTTTTGTGACTGACTAATCTTATTTAGCATAATGTCCTACAGTTTCATCCATTTCCCTGTAATTGACATAGTGTTTTATTTTTATGGCTGAGTAAAATTCCACTGTATACATATCTCATAGTTTTGTAATCCATTCATCTGTTGATGGACATCTTGGCTGGTTCCATAGTTTGGCTATGGTGAATTGTGCTGCTGTGAACATAGATATACATGCATTAGTTTGGTAGTTTGGTTTCCTTTCTTTTGTGTAGATACCCAGAAGTGCTATTGCTGGATCATATGGTAAGTTTGTTCCCATTCATCTGAGGATCCTCCATACTGTTTTCCAAAGTGTTTGCCCTAATTTGCAATCTCACCAACAATGTCTTAGAGTTCTCACTTCTCCATAGCGTCACCAGCATTTGTTGTTGCTTGTGTTTTGTGTTTTGACTGATTGCCATTATAGTTGGAGTTAGGTGAAATCTCAGAATAGTTTTTTGTTGTGTGTGGGGTACTGGGGATGACACCCAGGGCATTCTATCTCTAAGCTGCACCCCCAGCCCTATATTTTTAATCTTTATTTTGAAACCGGGTCTCACTGAGTTGCAGAGGGCCTCACTAAGTAGCTGAGGCTGTCCATGAAAGACCATCCTCCAGTCTCAGCCTCCCAAATGCTGGGATTACAAGCAGGTGCCACCATGCCCAGCAGGCACTCAGGGTAGTTTTGATTTGCATTTCTCTGATTTCTAATGATGTTGAGCATTTTTTCATGCATTTATTGGCCATTTGAATTTCTTCTTTCATGAAGTATCTATTTAGTTTACCAACTTTGCAAAATTTGTGGCCATTATCTCTATTTCTTTGCATTTTCTCTTTCTGCATTTTTTATCCCAATTATATGTATGTTTGACAATATGATTTTGTCCCAATTATATTCTTTTTTCCAATTATTTTTAATTTATTCTTTGGTTTTGATAATTTATTTTTCACCCATATTTCAGTTCTCTAATCTCTTGCTTTCTCATATCTTTCTTTTTTTTTTTTTTGGTGGTACTGGGGGTGGAACCCAGGGGCTTTTTTACCTCCAGGCTATACTCCCAGTCCTATTTTATATTTTATTTGGAAACAGGGTCTCACTAAGTTGCTGACAGTGTCACTATGTTGCTGAGGCTGGCTTCAAACCTGTGCGATCCTCCTGTCTCAGTCTCTCAAGTGCGGGGACTACAATCATGCCACTCCCGCCTCTTCTCTCATATTATTCTTAATAATTATTTCTAGCAACTCAATTTGATACTTTTGTTAGTTTTCTTTATTTTTTTCTTTGCGGGTTTGGGGATGGGCCCAGAGACATTTGACCTCTGAGCTATACCCCCTGCCCTATTTTTTATTCTTATTTTGAAACAGGGTCTCACTAAGTTGCAGAGGGCCTCAGTAAGTAGTAGCTGAGGCTGTCAGTGAACAGCAATCCTCAGGGGGCTCGACCTCCTGAATGCTGGGATTACAAGTGTGCGCCACCACACCCGGCCTTGTTAGTTTTATTTCTTTGGTGAATTCCTCATCTGTTCATGATTTCTGTCATTCTTATTCACCTTATTTTATTTGTTTGTTTGTTTCTTTCTTTTTTGTTGTTGTTGTTGTTTTGTTTTGTTTTGGTGGTACTGGGGTTCCTGGAAGCCTTTCTACCTCCGGGCTACACTCCCAGACCTATTTTACACTTTTTTTTTTTTTTTAAACTGGGTCTCTTAAGCCAATGAAGCTGGCTTAAACTTGCGCGATCCTCTTGTCTCTGCCTCCCAAGCGCAGGGATTACAAGCATAAGTCACCATGCCCGGTTTATCCACCTTATTTTAAAAAGCACATTTTTCAGTTATCTTAAAATCCCTGGAATAATCCTAACATCTGATTCATCTCTATGTTTGTTTCTATTATTTCCTCTCGACAAAAGATTGTGTTTTCTTGCATCTTTAAATTTTTATTAATTTTAATTGGATGATGAATATTGTAAAAATAAGTACTACAGATTAAAATTGATAATATTTGTCCATAATGTGGCATTCATTTTCTTTTATCAAACTACTGGTGTGTGTGAGGGATGGCAGGAGGATGGAAGAACTGTAGTTATAGTCTTTAACTGAGCTGGCTCTGACATTTGCGGCTACTTGAGTTAGATTATTATAATCATCAAAATTATTGAGGATGTCATCCATTTTTTAAGTTAAGATTTGGTTTGTGAGTATCAGGAAGGTGGATCTTAGTTCTCTTATGTAGCAATCAGCCATGAGAAAGTCCTACTCACTTGATATTCTCCTGCTTTCCTCCCAGGGAGGATTCATATCTTGATATTCTATGTTGAGGTTAGACATGCCTATGAGGTTTTCTCAAATTTTCTTCTCTATCCTTATTCTTTAGCAGACTTCACAGATATGTACCACAGTGTGTTCTCTTTTAGCTCTCCTGATTCTTCCCCAGGTTTGGATTGCCCCTTGGACGATCCATAGGGTTTCTCTCACTTCTCTTACCCTGCCCTTAGAATTCAACAGGCACACATGCTTGTGCCTCAGAGACACTAGTTTTTATTCATTCATCATCTCTACTTTTCTCCCTGACTTGGCATTATTCTCTCAAATCTGTTGTTTCCATAAGGCAAGAGATCTGGCTGTCAGCAAATCAGGACATACATACTTAGAGCTTTTTGAGCAGAGTAAAAATAATCATTACTGGCCATTTTAGTCTGGAAAATATCTCTGGAAATAATAGTGATAAAAGTAGTAGTTCAAGCAATAAAGATGATTAGTTATTGAATATGCAATATGTACAGGGCATTTTTCTAAACATCTCTTTATAAAATGCTTAATATGGCATTGTATATCATATAATTAAGTATATCCACATATTAAATATAAATATATTTTCTGTGTATCTATCTAAAATATATGAACACATATTTAATTATATATAACTAACAGAAGAAGAGTAAAAGATTTTAGTCACCTAATGCACAAGTTCTCACCTAGAGATCAAATTAGGTAACCCTGATTTCTTCTTAGTGTATATTATATATTATTTGTATATACACTTTATATATTTAGTACTTAAAATAATTTTAATGGGACAAATACTGTTAATATCTTCTTGTCTCTTTTTTTCCAAGAAATCCAGGCTCAGAGACATTGACTTGTCTAAGGTCATATGAATACTAAATGAAAAAGATAAAGTCTGGACTCAAATGCAGGCTGCTTTTTCCCAGATTCCACCCTCATAGCAACTTAATTTTACCAATTCTCTGGTTCTCTTGTGTTTTATGGTTGTCTTTGGCTCAATAACTGAGCACAATTGATGGAACACTAAACTGGCTTAGTTTGGAGCATATGCCTTCCCTATAATAGAAGAGTAGGTCGCTACCAGGAATTTTCCGTGGCTTCTACAAGGGAAGGCAGAGAGTAAGATTTAGAACCAGAGAAAGGCATCCCAGGGATCACTGGCAGATTACAGTTAGAGACTCTGAGGTGCAGAGATTTTTATAAGTTTGATATTTCTAGGCTAGGGAGCGCTGATGTTTGGAAAGGAGACAAAGACAAAGTCAAATGAGTATCTTTCCAAAACCTGAGTTTTCTATTTACAATTTGTATGGCCTCTATGAATATTACCTAATTTTCTTAGGCTAGTGTTTCATCTGTAAAATGTGTCTAATACCTACTCTTGTATAATAATTGTGAAAATCAAATAAGAAAATATATGAGGTCTTCCCCAGTGTAACTATTACATAATAACTTTTGCTTTTATGCAGTTCCTTATAATAGCTAACCACAGACTCTACCGCAATAGCATTTCCTAAACATTTGCTTCCAGTTCATCAGTCCTTTGGCAATTCTATAACTCCCGTAACTAGTAATTCAGTCAGAAAATGAGATGTGTACCTGGCTTGCATGAATAATTCTAACTTGGTTGTCACCTTGACAATTTCCTTCAAATCCAAAGGAAATCTAGTGCTATGCAAAGCTTCCAACAACATTGTTTCCCACTCTTTTGCAGCTTAATTGTCTTTATTGGTTGCAACATGTTCCTTTAGCATTCTTTCTTCAGACACTATTAAATATCTTTAATTGTGGTATGATATGGATGACATAAAATTTATCATTTTAACCCTTCTTTTAAGTACAGACATTTATTTTTGTTCTGGTAAAAATATGTAACAAAATTTATTACTTTAACCATATTTAGGTACATAGTTTATTTCTTCCTAAATGAAAATTCTGTACCTAAGTAATAATTCTTCATTATCCTCTCCCAAACATTACCACATATGAAGATAAACATTTATTAAATATTTGCTTTGTGCAAGTAATTATGCTAAGCACTTTGCAGATACTATCTAATTTAATCCTCGATAAACGTAGGAAGGGGAATTTTTAATTTGAAAAATGAGAAAATCAAAGCACAGAGAGCCTAGATAGCTTTGTCTAAGATGGCATAGATGGCATGGGGTAGAGCTAGCTAGTATTTAAGCCCAGGTTGTATAAATCCCATATGAGAAGGAATCACCTGTAACCCTTGTTTGAAATTCATGTTTTTGTTATAGAACAAAAAAGAAAAACCACATGTTTAGAAAATCTACATGTTTAGAAATCATGATGCATGGTATTTCTTAAACTTTAACATGCATGAGATTCAATCAGAGAGCTTGTTAAAAATAGAGATTCATTAAATAATTTGAAAAACATAAGGCTTAGTTCTTCCTTGAAGGCCTTGTCACATTCAAGTGAAAATCTATTAGAATCTGAGAATTTTTTTGTTGGGAGGCTTTTTTTTTCAGTTTTGCTACATTTTAATAGTAGGTTTTAAGGGGTTATATTTTAGGTCTCATCAGCAACATCAAACAAAAAGGTTCCAAGTACCCCACTAGAGTACTGACACGCAACTTAGAAACTATAGGACACAGAGGAGATGCAGTTCTTGCCCCTTGAGATGTTTAGAGTCTGGAGATTTAGCAACTCAAGAGTTCAAGAGTTGAATGAACAATGAAGTAATTTCTTAAGGCAAATTCTTCATCCCCTAGGACTATTGTGGACTGAATTATTTTGCCACTTGGAATTAACCCAGTCAGTATGAAAAACAAAACTAACTTTAGTAAAGAATCCTTTCGGGCTCATATAGTTTTATTAACATTCATCTAGTAAACAGAGTTGACCTAATAGACAACTGAAAGTCTTAAAGACTAGATTTCTTGAAGTGCAAGGGCTAAAACAATTGTGGTTACCTATTTTTAAAGGCAAACATATTGAATGGTATGACTAGGGTTACTACACTAGTTTAAACATAGGCCAAGTACTGACACTGCATTCCCCTCATGCACTGTTCATTTAAAATAGTGAATATTAAAATATGTGGGCTCTATATCTAACTCGGAAAAAGCCCCTCACAAATCTTACTGTTCTGTGTATCAAATATTTATCTTGTATGTTCTATGAAAGTTTAATTTATGCCTCATTATTAAGTCAAAAGTAATATAAGTAATCAAATTATAATAGGCTGATGACCTGTATATTTTCATAGGATGAATGTCAATATATCTAAATAGGAAATAAATGACAATCCTATCTACCTATATTAAAAAAATAGAATATCTTTCCAGATTTTGCATACTCATCATCACTATAAGAGGTATGCAGATTTTAAAGTTTCACAATCAGTTGTCAGAAAAACAGCAGTTATTCCTGCAGTATCTCATTAACATCTGAATCAATGATTTTTTAGATATCTAAAAAGTTTTAATTATTCTGAGATGGTTCCAATGTAAACCCTAGAATAATTATCAGACAGGATAACAATGATGTAGAAGAACAGCTGATCAACGTGACAAAAATATGCTCACTTTCAGAAAAACTACCTGGTCATCTGGAAACAACCTGGGGAACACTCCCCTATGTGGTACTTATCTGGCCAAGGCACACTATTTCTAAGCAGAACTATCAGATCGGGGTGAATTTAGGCCACCTCTGAGGAGCACCCTTTTAACCTCTACACATACCTTCTCAGGCAACATATCTTGTCCAGTTCCCTTCAAATCAATTTAATAATGTCCTACCCACCTCAACCCAGAGTTTGAAGGTCACTCAAACTAAAACAGTATTTTGGAGCAGAAGTGAGCAGTTGTGTAAACTCTAGCACATTCTTATTGCTGCATTAAGTTTGAAGATGAGCATACCTACCACAACAGTGTTGTTCCAGGAAGCAAGGTAGGAGTAGTGGTAAATTAGAAAATAGACTATTAATTGCACAATCAATAGAAAAGTAAAAACGTTCAAAATCTACAATAAACCTGTATTCAAAGGAGTCTTAAAACATCCATGATGTGCTGGACTCTCTGAGCTCTGTGGAACAGCTTTGCACTGGCCTACTGGCATGGGATATGGCTCACTTGCCACCTGCTGAGGGGTGAATATGCTACACAGAGTTAGGATGGTTTCCACTCCATGTAACATTCACAGAAGTTCTAGGTTACTGGTGAGGATCATTCCTTGTGCAAAGTCTGATGTAGATGAAGATAAAGCGGTTTCTTGGTCAATAATTGCAATTTCTTTCTTTTAAAGTCAGTGGGTTTCTTGTATAGTTCTATTACATTTGACCCAGGCTTAATTTCATCCATCTCCATGAAAACAAAACACTTGGTGCTGGTAAACCTTTTTTTAGGCTTGTAGTGTTTGAATTCAAAGAAGATAGCTGCACCTTTGGTTAACTTTTCAATGTGTTTCTGGAGCTCAATGTCCACGTTAAAATGAACATATGTATCTTCCTTTCTTGAAGCCACAGGAGTATCTTGCACGGGAGTCAAGTCTATGCCATTCAGATCCTTTACACTAACTGTAATATAGGGATCGATGCACTGCCCAGCGTCTTTCAGACCAATTTTCTCAATTCTGATAGTGAGTAACGTCATTCCTGGTTCTGATGGTAACCTTGGTAATAAAGTACCAGGAATTCTAGCAGGGAAAGAATCAGGAGCTCCTGCTCCAGCACCACCCTCTTCTTCATCTTCTTCAAATTCCAAATTCTCTTCCTCACCAGGTGTTAAAATTCTTCTTAATGGGACAGGCTGAACATCAAATGGGAATTCTTTATTATATGTAAAAATATTCTTTAGGATTGGCTCTAGTTTCTTCAGGTCCTCCAGTTTAAATTCTTCCTGGGACTGTGTGGACTGTAAAGCTGCGCTTCACAATTCTAAACATGTTGCAATTTTGCCTATGGTTTTCTTTTGTTCTTCTGTGAATTCAGAATTATTATGTTGAGCTTGGGCCTCTTTTTGTAGATGTCTTGCTAATATCTGATACTCGTCTATCGCCTCCACCAGCTGGCCCCAGGAGTCGAAGTCTGCGCCTCTCCTAAAACTGGCGCCCCAGCGCTGCAGCAGACTCCGGGTCACCTCCGACATGGCCGGGCCCCACCCCGTCCCCTCCCTCCCCAACCCCAGCGCGGCCTGGCTCTAGGCTGCCATCCTACCAGGGCCGGGCCGGACATTAACAGGGCCTGGAGGAACCGCAGCCGCCGCTGCCCGCCAAGGAGCCGCCCAAGCCCATTTCGTTGGGAGGCTTTTTATTGCTGCTTTATTGTCGGTTCAATTTAGGAGTGTTATATGAGTATAGAAATGTGTTTGTTTCTTTTCTCAGCAACTTAGTGAGGCCCTGTTTCCAAATAAAATAGAAAGTAGATTGGGAGTGTAGCCCCAAGATAGAAAGCTTCTGGGTTCCATCCCCAGCAACACACACACACACACACACACACACACACACACACAGATTTCCAATTTGTTGGAATATAAATATTCAAATCAGCTGATGATGATACTATAGTTTTTTGTGGTATTTGTGGTAATTCCCTTTTTGTCTCTAATATTATTAATTTGGGTTATTTCTCTATTTCTTTTGGTTAAGTTAGCTGTGGGTTTGTTATTTTTGTTTATTTTCTAAAAACCAACTTTAAAATTTTTTTATTGGTACATTATATTCATAGATTTTCATAGGATGCAAGAGGGTGAAGGCATACATGCACACATCACCCAATTAGCCCTTTTGCAGTTCCCAACCATTCCCTCCCCCTCCCTCCTTCTCATGTTTGGCTTTGTGATGGACATTGATATGTTTGTTAAAGTATATCATGTGCATTAGAGAATTTTCCTCTTTTCCCCTCCCATACCCTCAATTAGGTCACCTTATTTGCTCATCTACAGAATCTCCTTATTCACCTCAAGTTCCTTATTTGACCCATTTTCTCCATAGCTTCCTCTTATTAGGGAGAGTATTTGAGTTCTCATTTTTTGTGACTAACTAAACTTATTAGCATAATGTCCCCCAGTTCCATTCATTTTTCTATAAATGATGTTATTGTGTTTTTCTTTATGGCTGAGTAAAATTCCATTGTGCACATATCCCATAGTTTTGTAATCCATTCATCTGTTGATGGACATCTTGGCTGGTTCCATAGTTTGGCAATGGTGAATTGAGCAGCTATGAACATAGATATGCATGCATTAGTTTGGTAGCTTGATTTCTTTTTTTCAATATTTTATTGGTGCATTGCATTCATATATCAAAATGGGATAAAAATTTTGTAGATATACATGCACACATTTCCCAGTTAGCCCCTACCAAATCCCCACCCCTTTCCTTCCCAATCTCACCTTTCCATGCTTGGCTTAGTGATTGAATTCGATATGTTTAAGTAAATCATGTACTTTAGAGAGTTACCTTCTTCCCCCTCCCATCACCTTATATAGGTTGCCTTATTTCCTCCTCTATAGGATCTCCTTTTTCATCTAGAGTTCCTCCTATGACCCATTTCTCCTTAGCTTTCACATATTAGGGAAAGCATTTGATTTCTTATTTTTTGTGACTGAATAATCTCACTTAGCATAATGTCCTCCAGTTCCATCCATTTCCCTAGAAATGATATAATTGTAATTTTTTATGGCTGAGCAAAATTCCATTTTGTATGTATTCCATAGTTTTGTAATCCATTTATCTGTTGATGGACATCTTGGCTGGTTCCATAGTTTGGCTATGGTGAATTGTGCAGCTATGAGCATAGATACACATGCATTAGTTTGGTAGTTTGGT
Source organism: Muscardinus avellanarius (assembly GCF_963383645.1). Classification (NCBI taxonomy): domain Eukaryota; kingdom Metazoa; phylum Chordata; class Mammalia; order Rodentia; family Gliridae; genus Muscardinus; species Muscardinus avellanarius. Next base: position 107,429,261 of record NC_137786.1, on the reverse strand, counting down.
TTCCTTTCTTTTGTGTAGATACCCAGAAGTGGTATTGCTGGATCAAATGGTAGATTTGTTCCCATTATTCTGAGGATCCTCCATACTGTTTTCCAAAGTGGTTGCACTAATTTGCAATACCACTAACAATGTTTTAGAGTTCCCACTTCTCCACATCCTCACCAGCATTTATTGTTTGTGTTGTGACTGATTGCCATTCAGGTTGGAGTTAGGTGAAATCTCAGAGTAGTTTTGATTTGCATCTCTGATTACCAATGTTGTTGAGCACTTTTATCTTAAATTTGTTGCTATTTTTACTTATAAGGTGTGTTTCTTGCAAGGAGCAGATAGATGGGTTTTGCTTTTTAATCCATTTTGCCACTTTATGTCTTTTTATTGGGGAGTTGACACCATTTACATTCAGTGTGATTATTGAGAGATGATTTTTAATTCCTAAGATGTTGAGATTTTACTTTTGTTTGAAATACTGTCTGCTAGATGGAAATTCTTGTTTCTCTGGTTCGGGTACGTATTACTTATTTCTTCTTTGTAGCTAATGTCTTTGAGTAATTTCTGTAGTGCTGGTTTTGAACACATAAACTTCTTCAGTTTCTGTTTGTCATAGAAAATTTTTATTTTCCTATCTAATTTGAGACATAGTTCTGCTAGGTAGGAAATTCTTGACTGCAAGTTGTTTTCTTTCAGAGTTTGGAATATGTTATTTCCAGCCCTTTTGGCTTTTTTGACTTGGTTTGGGAAGTCTGGAGTGATTCTAATTGGTTTCCCTCTGAACGTCACTTTATCTTTTTTTTAATTTTGGTGATACTAGAGTTCCTGGAAGCCCTTCTACCTCTGGGCTATACTCCCAGACCTATTTTATATATATTTTGGAAACAGGGTCTCTTAAGCCAGTATGACTGGCTTCGAAACTGCGTGATCCTCCTGTCTCCACCTTCCAAGCGCAGGAATTACAAGCATATGCCACCATGCCCGGCACTCAGTTTATCTTTTGTTTTTGTTCCCTTTGAGATTCTCTCCTTGGCTTCTATATTGGTCATTTTGACTATTATGTGGTGTGGGGAACCTTTTCTGTGATCTTGTATAAAGGTGTTTCTATAAGTTTTCTATACCTGTGTGTTGATCTTTTGCTCTATGTTTGGAAAATTTTCTGCTATTACTTCTTTGAAGAATACTTCTTCTTCTATATCAATTATTCTTAGTTTAGCTCTTTTAAGATGGGCCCATATTTCTTCAATGTCCAATTCCTGCTGTTGAATTGTTTTCCTGCAGTTGAATTATAAACTGTGTGTTCATTTTTGTAGTGGTCATCTTCTAGGAGCGAGCTTCTACTCTCCATGTGGTCTAAGCAATTGTTTATAGTTTGAATAAATGCCTTTACTTCAATAATTGTATCCTTTATTTCTTTCAGACTCTCTCTTCTTTTTAGAATTCCTGTATTATTTCTACAGTTACATTCCTGGTTTGACCTTCCTAAGATCTCTGAAACTATGTGTTATCAGATTCTGTATTTGTGGAGTTTATTTCTCATATCATTATTTTTATTTCATTTATTCTCTTTTTTATTGCTTTACTGTAGACATACATATTAACAGTATACAAGGTGGTAGAGGCATACATGCACACATCAATCATTAAATCTTTTCAAATTTCCCACCCCATGCCCTTCTTTTCCTTCTTTTTCTGTCTCCTTTCTTTTCTTGTTTGGTTTAGTGGTTGATATTTTTCTGAAAATACATTATGTACATTAGGGAATTCCCCTCTTACCCCCTTCCATAACCCTCAGGTTGATTGCCTTATTTGCTCATGTATTGTTTCTCCTTCTTCATTTAGAATTTCTTCTATGATTCATTTTCTCCCTAGCTTCCACAGATTAGAGAGAGCATTTGATATTTTTACCTTTTGTGACGGACTAATCTCACTTAGCATAATGTTCTCCAGTTCCATCCATTTCCCTACAAATGACATAATTTTTTCTTCTTTATAGCTGAGTAAAATTCCATGTGTACATATCCCATGTTTTTTAATCCATTTATCTATTGATGGACATCTTGGCTGCTTTCATAGTTTGGCAACTGTGAATTGTGTGGCTATGAAACAGATATGTATGCATTAGTTTGGTAGTTCAGTTTCTGTTTTTTTGGGTAGATACTCAGAAGTGTTATTGCTGGATCATATAGTAAATAAACCTAACTAAGGAGGTAAACGACCTCTATAAATAAAATTATAAAACATTGAAAAATTGAAGAAGACATTAGGAGATGAAAAAAATTTTCATGCTCTTGGACAGGCAGAATAAATATCATTAAAATGGTCATACTTTCAAAAATGATATACAGATTCAATGCAACATCCATTAAATTACCAAGGTCATTATTCACAGAAATAGAAAATTAAGTGATTAAATTCATTTGGAACAACCACAAAACCCCCCAAAATAGCCAAAGTAGTTATCATCAATAAGAATTATGCAGGAGACATCAAAATTCATGACTTCAAACTATACTACAAAGCCATAGTAACAAAAATAGCATGGTACTGGCACAAAAACAGACATATAGATCAGTGGAGCAGAATAGAAGACTCAGAAACAAATCCACACACTTATAGCCAATTGATTTTTGACAAAGGAGCCAAAAATATACATAGAAAAAAGATAGCCTCTTCAACAAATAGTGTTGGCAAAGTTGGTTAATCATATGCATAAAAATGGAAATAAACACCATTTTCTCACCCTGCATAAGAGTCAACTCAAGATGAATCAAAGACATGGAAATCAGACCAGAGATTTTTCAGGTTTTTGAAGAGGGCATAGGTCCAACACTTCAGCAAATAGGCACAGGTAACACTTATTCAATTTGACCCCAAAGGCACAAAAAACTAAAAGGTGGATCAATAAGTAGGTTTGCATTAAACTGAAAAGCTTGTGTATAGCAAAGGTAACTCTCAAGAACCTCAACAAAGAGCCAGGAGAATGGGAGAAAATTTTTGCCAACTGCTCCTTCAATACAGGATTAATATCTAGAATATACAGAGAACTCTAGAAATTTACCACTAAGAAAACAAATAACCCAATCTAAAAAATGAACTAAATAGACACTTCACTGAAGAAGAAATTTAAATGGTCAATAAATGAATGAAAAATATTCAACATCATTAACAATTAGATGCAAATAAAAACTACCCTGAGATTTCACTTAACTCCAATTAGAATGGCAATCACTAAAAAAAAAACAAATGCTGGTGGGATGTGGAGAAGTGGGAACTCTAGTACATTGTTGGTAGAATTGCAAATTAGTGCAACCACTTTGGATAACAGTATGGAGGATCCACAGAAGAATGGGAACAAACCTACCATATGAACCAACAATGTCACTTCTGGGTATCTACCCAAAATACCAAACTAATGCAAGCATATCTATGTTCATCATAGCCACAAAATTCACCACTACTTCACATCAATATAGTATTTGAGACTCTTGTCAGAGCAATATGGCAAGAGAAGTTGATCAAAGAAGTATAAATAGAAACAAAAATAAACTATCCCTATTAGCAGATCACATGATACTATACTTAAAAGACCCAACAAATTTAACAAAATGGCTTATAGAACTAATCAAGAAATTCAGCAAAGTGTCTGGATACAAAATCAGTCTTAAAAAATCAGAAGCTTTTCTGTATGTCATCCATAAATCCAGTGAAAAAGAAATCTAGAAAACATTTTCACTCACGTCATCTCACAAAAAAAGAAATACTTAGAAAAAACTGAAAGAATTCCCACAAAAATCAGGAACAAGAGAGGGTGCTCATTTTCATCATTACTGTTGAATTCATAATTCATAATTCTAGCCAGAGCAATAAGGCAAGAGAAAAAAATTAAAGGGATGAGGAAACCTAAAGAAGTAGAAATTATCTCTATTCACTGATGAAGTGATCTTATACTTAGAAGTAAATTAACTAAAGACTACTAGAGCTGATAACAAAATTCAGAAAAGTATTTGGATACAAGATCAACTTACAAAAATTAATAGTTTTCTATATACTAATTACCATTCATCAATTTTTTGAAAAATACATAAAACAATTCTGTTAATGATATCTTAAAAATAATGTATTTAAATACTTAGTTATAAATCTAACCAATGAAGTAAAATACCTCTACAGTGGAAACTACAGAACACTGAAGAAATAAATAAAAGAAGATTTTAGAAGATAGAAAGACTTCCCATGTTTTTGGATAGGCAGAATAAACATCATCAAAATAGCCAGACTACTTAAAGTGACATAAATATTTATGTAATTTATATTAAAATACCAATATTATTCTTTATATAAATAGGAAAAATAAATGTAAAATTTATATGAAAAAACAAAAGAACCAGAAAAGCCAAAGCAATTCTTAGTAACAAAAATCATATTGGAGGCATCATGATACCTGACTTCAAATTATACTACAAGGCTATGGTAATAAAAGCAGCATGGTATTGGCTCAAAAGCAGACACAGAGATCAATTTAACAGAATAAAAAATACAGAGAATACTCTGAACCTATAGTCACTTGATCTTTGACAAAGAGGCCAAAAACAGATGTTGAAGAAAAGAAACTCTTTTTAACAAATGGTGCTAGGAAAACTAGTTAATTATTTGTAGAAGAATGAAATTAAACTACAACATCTAATCCTGCACAAGAGTCAACTCAAGATATATAAAAGATCTAGAAATTAGACCCTAGACCTTGCAACTACTATAAAAGGGCAGAAGACCAATTCTCCAACATATAGGCACTAGTAGAGGCCTCCTCAATCAGACCCCCAAAACTCAGAAAATAAAAACAAAAATCTATAAATGGGATGGCATCAGACTAAAAAGATTGTATATAGCAAAAGAAAAATCAAGAACCTAAGGAGAGAGCCTATAGAATGGGAAAAAATCTTTACCAGTTACTCTTTTGATGGGGAATTAATATCTAGAAAATATAAAAAAAATAAAATACTAAAAATCAAAGAACCAAATCAAAAATGGTGAATGAATCTAAAGAGACACTTTTCAAAAGAATAAATACAAGTAGTCAACAAATACATTAAAAAATGCTCAACATCATTAGCAGCCAGGAAAATGTAAATCAAGACAACACTAAAATTCCAACTAACTCCAGTTAGAATAGTAATCATCAAAAATAGAAACAACAAATATTATTATTTCTTGATGAGGATATGGGGAAATAGAAACCCTTATAAACTGTTGGTGGGATTGTAAATTATAAACTATGCGTTCATTTTTGGAGTGATCAACTTCTAGGAGCTAGATTCTATTTTCCATGTGGTCTAATCAATTGTTTATACTTTGAATTGAGGCCTTTACTTCAATTATTGCATCCTTTATCTCTTTTAGACTCTCTGAATTCTTTTTGAAGGTTCTGTATTATTTCTACAGTTATTTTCCTGATTTGATCTGCTGGAGATCTCTGAATTCTGTGTTATCAAGTTCTGATGTTATGGGCATTCATTGCTACATTGTTATTCCTCTTTCCCATGATTTCAGAAGTTTGTTCCTGAGATGGCGATCAAGAAAAGCGGGGCTTAAGAGCCCCGCTAACAACCAATCTCTATTACCACAAAATCAGCGCCTTTCATAGCCAGAAAACACCATCATCAGAGAAACAAAAAAATCACCAGCCCCAGAGAGGAGGGGGTCTCATAACAGAGCTCAGAGCCACAGAGGAGATATGCCAGCCTCATGGCTGAGGACGCAGCAGCACCGCCTTACTGCTGGTGGCAGCGGCGAGCTCACCAGACAGCTACGGCTACAGAGCAACATACTCAACAGCCCACCAGGCTCCAGAGAGGAGCAGCGGACAGCGAGCCAAGGTGAGCCGCTGCGGAAGAGCCAGGACATTGAGCCGAGGTGAGCTGCTGCTGAAGAGCCCGATGGGATTCGGCAGATTTTTCAGCACAGGGAGCATCTAAAGCTCCCAGTGGCTGGGCTCAGCACATGCTGCAGGGACTCAGAGCGGAGTTCAAAAACAGAGAAGAAATACACCAGCCTCACTGCCAAGGGTGTGGCAGTAGCGCCATTTTGCCACCAGTGGCAGCGGCAGCAGCAGTGAATTCACCAAGTCCACGACAGCTCCATCTGCGTATTCAACAACAGTGAGTCAAATTGCAAGCCCTAGAGGAGAAATCCCAGTACTGACTCCCAGGGACTTAACCCAGTGGGGGAGTGGTGGTGGCAGAAATAACACACCATAGGAGAACGCTCAACCTGGCACCCCCCATAGTCTAAAGCAGCCTCTATTGACTCCCTGGGTCTGAGACTTTGCGATACAACCCAGTAAAGGAGTAGTGGTGACTGAGATACCACAGACTCGAGATCCAGAGCACCTTAAGTGAAGTCATAGTGACCCAAGGGAAGAACCCAGAGAAGGCACAAACTCCCAAAATCATGGGAAAGAGGAATAACAATGGAGCAATGAATGCCCACAATCCCACAACATCAGAACCCGATAAAACAGAAATTCAGAGATTTCTAGAAGATCAAATCAGGAAAATAACTGTAGAAATAATAGAGGATCTTAGAAAAGAATTTAGAGAGAGTCAAAAAGAGATAAAGGATGCAATTAATGAAGTAAAGGCCTCAATTCAAAGTACAAACAACCGATTAGACCACATGGAAAACAGAATCTCGCTCTTAGAAGATGAGCAATCCAAAAATGAACACATAGTTTCTGATCTAGAAAAAAATATCTGACAGCAAGAAACTGACATTGAAGAAATATGGGCCCATTTTAAGAGAGCTAACCTAAGAATCATTGGAATAGAGGATGGAAAAGAAGGTGAAACCAAAGGGATCAACAATCTCTTCAAGGAAGTAATAGCAGAAAATTTTCCAAACATAGAGCAAGAGGTCGATACACAGGTCCAGGAAACTTATAGAACTCCCTTTAGACAGGATCGGAGAAGAGGATCCCCACGCCACATAATTGTCAAAATGACCAATGTGGAAGCCAAGCAGAGAATCTTAAAGGCAACAAAAACAAAGGGCCAAGTGACATTCAGAGGCAAACCAATTAGAATCACTCCAGACTTCCCAAACCAAGTCATGAGAGCCAGAAGGGCTTGGAGTAACATATTCCAAACTCTGAGAGAAAACAACTTCCAGCCAAAAATTTCCTACCCAGCAAAACTTTCTATCAAATTAGATGGAGAAATAATAACCTTCCTTGACAAACAGAAACTGAAGGAATTTATGTCTTTAAAACCAGCACTAGAGAAAATACTCAAAGAGATTAACTACAAAGAAGAAATAGGTAATATACACCAGAACCAGAGAAACAAGATTTTCCATCCAACAGACAAATAAGATTAGTTATCTTTGGAGATTCATTATTTATGTTAGTCTTATTCTTATCTCTAAATTGTATTGTTTGCTTTTATTTTTAATTCTTAGGATTTCTAGTTGGAATCTTAATATACCTTCAGATATAGCATTTGGAAATATTTTGTCCCATTCTATCAGTAACTTTTAACTCTGTTTACGTTGTCTTTGGATATACAATATTTTATTTTTTAGGGAGTTTGTATACCCTTTTGTTGTCTGTGCCATTGAAATCATATCCAAAAATAACTGCCAATTTCAATGTTGTGAGGTTTTATGATCCAGATTTTCTTCTAAAAGTTTATAGTCTTAAGATTTATATTTAGGTCTGTTATTTATTTTGAGTTAATATTTGTATATGGGATTAGGTAAGGGTCCAATTTTATTCTTTTTCATGTAATTATTATTTTTCAACAATATTTAGTTAAAAGATTATTACTTCCTCCACCAAATGTTCATGGAAACCTTGTCAAAAATAACTTGACAATATATGGAAGAATGTATCTCTAGGCTTTTATTTAACTCCAATGGTTTATATATCTGCCTTTAGAACAGTACTACACTGTTTCAATTATTGTAGCTTTATATGGTTTGAAATTAGAAAATATATATCTTCTAGCTTTGTTCTTTTTCGAGATCATTTTGGGTATCTAGAGTCCATATTACATATTAGGATAGTTTTTTTCCTGAAAAATAAATATATAAATATATGATAGTTTCACCTAAAAAAATATTCTCTGGTAAGAAAGAAAGCAAAAAGAAATATTAAAATGTTATCTTTAAATTATCAAAAGCTTGGTATCAGACAAATGAAACTGTTATGTGAGATTATCATTTTTAATTTTGTATAAATTGCTATAATACTAGATGTCAACCACTAAGCCAAGCATGGGAAGGAGGGATGGGGAGGGAATGAGGTGGGGACCGGGTCGGGGCTGACTGGGCGATGTGTGCATGTATCTCTACAAAAGTTTTTTGTATCCCACTATGATGTATGAATACAGTGCACCAATAAAAAATTAAAAAAAAAAAGAAATTTGTTCCTTCTCTGGGTTCTTCCCTGGGTCACTACAGCTTCACTGAGGGTGCTGTGGATCTCACTTCTGTGGTAATCTCAGTCACCACTACTCCTTTACTGGGATGTATCACAAAGTCTCTGAACCAGGGAGTTAATTGAGGCTGTGTGAGACCGTGGGGGTGCCAGGCTTGGTGTTTACCCATTGGGAGCTGTGACTAGGGTGTGGTATCTCTGACACCACTACTCCTTCACTGGGTTAGACTGTAATATCTCAGACCCAGGGAGATTATCAAAGCTGCGCAAGTCCCTGGGGGTACAATACTGGGATTTCTCCTTTAGGGGTCGCAATTTGACTCACAGTTGTTGAGTGCGCTGATCTGGAGCTGTCATGGACTTGGTGAACTCGCTGCCACTGCTGCTGGCAATATGGTGCCACTGACATGCCCTCGGTTTTTTTCTTTTCTGGTTCTGAGCTCCACTCTGAGTACCTGGAGGGCATGCTGAGCCTGGCCCCTGGGAGCTTTAGATGCTCCTTGAGCTGAAAAGAAACGGCTGAATTCCACCTGGTTCTTCCACAGCTGCTCACCTCAGCTCGCTGTCCACTGCTCCTCTCTGGAGCCTGATGGGTTGTTGAGTGCGCTGATCTGGAGCCGTCTGGTGAATTCTCTGCCGCCGCCGGCAGTATGGCACTGCTGCTGCACCCTCAGCCATGAGGCTGGTGTATCTCTTCTCTGGTTCTGAGCTTCGTTCTGAGTCTCCCTCCTCTCTGGAGCCCGGCGCTGTGAGGGAAGATGGCACCGGCACGGCTCGGCCGCCCGAATGCGGGCTGGTTTCCTCTCTGGCGTCTGGCCATTCTTCTAGCCTTCCTTCTCTCTGTCCATTGTATTTAGTTTTTATTTCTCTGCTGGTGATGTTTTCTGGCTATGAAAAGTGCTGACTTTGTGGTAATAGAGATTGATTATTAGCAGGACTCATAAACGCTGCTTTTCTAGGTCTCCATCTTCCTGGAAGTCCTCAGTGGGATTGTAGATTAGTACAGGCTCTACAGAGATCACTATGGAGGTTCTTTAAAAGTCAGGGAATGGAGCTACCAATGACCCAGCCATATGACTCTTGGGGATCTTCCCAAAGGAATTGAAGTCAAGTTACTATATAGATACATGTATTTCAATGTTTATAGCAACACAATTCACAATAAACAAACTATGGAATCATCCTGAGTATTCATCAAAAGATGAATGGATTACAAAATTATGATATGTAAATAGAGTGAAATTGTCCTCAGTTATTAAAAAAAGGAACACATTCATGTCATTTGCAGAAAACTAAATGGAGCTAAAGAATCTTATACTAAGATTATCCTGTTATAGAAAATAAAGGGTCATATGTTTTCACTCATATGTGGAAGATAGAGAGAAACTGGTAAGCAGAGGATTTCAGATAAATGAGGGAAGACACTAGTGGAAAGGGTTGATGGGGATTTGTGGAGGGAGGTGAGAGGAAAAAGGGGAGATCTGATTATTCAAATAGTCCTTTGTTCATACAGGCAGTTATCTGTATCAATGTAAATATTATCTATGGGTGGCGGGGAAGGAAGAAGGGACTTAGAGGAAAACACACAACAAACACTATTTGTTGTATGTTTCTTTCACCCTGAATCTAACTATGATATATCATTACAATGAACCAATAATAAACAATAAGATTAGGAAATTTTAAAAAATAAATATTCTTATACATCATCCCCAGAGATGCTGATTTGGTAAATCTGGACTGAGACCTGAGATTCAGCATAGATAACAAGCTCCCAGGTGATACCCGTGTTTCTGGTCACGCTTTGAATAATAAGCCTCTAGACATTTCTGATTCAGGTGTTGTGTATCACTCAGAAAAACAGAAAACTATGGCCTACTCTTATTGCCTGCATAATTAATTGGTTATCTACCAAGAAAAGGAGCTTTAGGAGCTTCCAGTCAAAGATTGAAAAAGTTTAGACAAGAAAGAAAAGGTTGAAAGTTATTCAGTGTCACATGGGCAATAAGCCCAGAGAGATGAGAAGGCCTATACAAGTCAGTTGAGAGTTGGCTAGACTACTAAGTAAAGAGTAGGTTGTAAGCCCAAGGCTTGCTTGACTTAATTTGGAAAGTAAGTAGAGTGTTCCTTGGTATCTGATGGCCATTGGTTTCAGGATTCCCCACACATCTAAATATGCAGATGCTCAAGTCCCTTACATGACATAATGCATAATTTGCATATGATCTATCCATATTCTCTTGTTTACTTTAACCCATCTCTAGATTACTTAAAATACCGAATACAATGTAAATTATATGCAAATAGTTATATTATTTAGGAAATAACAACAAAGAAAAAATATGTGTCCTGGTTTGGTAGACACACTTACCTGCAATAACTTCCAATCTGAAGTTGGCTAAATTCACAGGCACATGTCCAATCACTATTCTGATTACACAGCAGGTCAAATGTACCATGGACTCTGGCAAGCTGAAGTGATAGGCCAGGTTGTCAATATAAACTGTGGGTACCAAACAAGGTGCAATATCCATGAAGAAAACTAGAGCCTAAACATATAGCAGAAGCAGAAAAGAGACCCCTCCTAGATATTCTGGCAAGTGGGCGTAGGTTTCAAGTAGCAAAAGTTCATGAAGAGTATTGATCCCAAATACAGTTGTTGATAGTAGCTTAATGGAGAACAAACATGCCTGGCCACTTCTTAACAGAAGAGGTGGATAGCCTAGTCCTCTGGGTGAAATGATGAAGACCAGTAGGTAATGCCTTCTCCTAGGATAAGTGTAGTTCCTGCAAGTGATTTTAGTTGGAAATTACTGCAGAAGAAGAGAACCTTACCCCTGAGAGTTTCTAACGCATGTGGTGTGACTAAAAGAAAAGAACCTAATAAAATTCTCTATTGCACAAGGTGTACTTTAACAAACATATCAATATCAATCACCAAACCAAACATGAGATGGAGGGAAAGGGAGGGAATGGGTGGGAACTAGGTAAGGGCCAATTTAGTGATGTGTGCATGTGTTTCTCCACCATCTTGCATCCCATTAAGATGTATGAATACAATGTACCAATACAAAATTTTAAAAAAGTATGCTCCAACAGCAGCTTGGGACCTTCACGCACTTAAAAATTTGCTTGAAGCTGGGCGTGGTGGTGCATGCTTGTAATTCCAGTAGTTGGAATGGGAGACTAAAGGATCACAGATTGGAGGCCAGCCTCAGCCACTTACTGAGACCCTGTTTCAAATTAAAACATAAAAAGGACTAGAGATGTATGTGGAGATAGAATGCCTCTGGTTTAATCTCCAGTAAAACACACATGCACACACACACACACACACACACACACACACACACTTACACACATACAATTTTCCTTGGCTGGTGGGGTTACCTATAATGCTACTTTGTGTTCTGTAAGTGCAAAATAACTGGGTTTTTTGGCTTTAGAAAATTAGAAACATAATTCCCTGTGCCTAATGATGCTGTTATGCATGTGACTCCAGCTTGGAATATGACTTCTACTTCTATCTGCTGCCAAGTCTTCAAGAACAGAAACTATTGAGTGAATCAAGAAAATGTCAATACCTCTCTTATCTTCTTTTCCTCATTTACCTATACATCTGTCTGGGGGAAGAATTATCTAGCAGCTATGGCTAGATAATATGGCTCTGCCATCCTATCTTGCAATTATCTCATTTTGTAGTGTGTGTGTGTGTGTATGTGTGTGTGTGTGTGTGTGTGTGTGACTACAAAAGCAGGACATGATTATTATAGGAACCAATGGAAGGGGAAAGTAGGTACTTAATAAACACTGTGCACTTGTGCCTGGCAGTATAGATGTAGTGGTGAACAAATATCATTGTTTTACATAACTTCTCATAACAGATCAACACAAATTGTTTGTTTGTTTTATTTTGGCTTACTTTACCAGAACTATGTTCTACATATTGTTTTTAGTCCAGTTTTAAGTTTAACTGTGTTTCAAGGAAACTAGTCCAGTTTCACTGCCTAAGTGTTTTATGGCTACGCAGTTCTGCATTCCATATCAAGAAACCAAACTTCTCTATTCTGTTTATGGATTGATTGTCTTGCCACTTCTCATTCAGACCATCTCAGTCTCCTGGTTTTCTCAAACCACCCCTGCCCCACATGGTCCATTACAAACGCTTTTTCATCAGTATTCTCAATTTTTACTTTTAACATCAACGATTTAATTGCAGGTAGGTTAGTCCTGTAACTTCTTTCTTTCACTAGCTCATGTTCTTATACTAATTCTGATTCTTTCTGAAAAGCCTTTGTGAAGACTCTTAAAGTCATATAAATCAAACAGAGGTGCTTCACACAAAAGATTGCCCATAACAAACCTGATAATTGCTCCTAAATAGTTCACGTTGATTGTATGTGTGCATTGGAGAATATATTTCAGCTTCAATTATTATAATCCTAAAGAGTAGTGGGTTCTTTCTGGAAAGAAGACAAAATCTAGTACAATATCATTGCCTTTTATAAACTGTATCTTCTAAAGTTAACAGCAAGCTGGGCGTTGTGGCTCACGGTTGTAATCCCAGCATTTGGGAGGCTGAGAGTGGAGGATTGTGGTTCACGGACAGCCTCAGCTACTTAGTGAGGCCCGCTGCAACTTAGTGAGACCCTGTCTCAAAAATAAAGAATAAAAAATAGGTCAGGGGGTGTAGCTTGGAGGTCGCATGCCCCTGGGTTTCATCCCCAGACCCGCAAAAATAAAATAAAATAAAATAAAATAAAATAAAATAAAATAAAATAAATAAAGTGAGCAGCAACAAAAATTCTAGATCTATGGGTAAAATATAAAGTTCTGGATTTTTAGTTAAATATACTAAATGAAACTTACCATGCATGGGGAAGGAAGAGAAATATGTGGACATGGTTTTGATAATGTATGACAGTTCTCTGCTTCAATCACCTCACCATTCATTTAGGGGAATGCCCCAAAATTTCAAATTATTTTCTAGAGAATCAAAGAGTCTCTTTAAGCCTTCAAAAACAAAGAACTGAGCCTAATAGTGGAAAGTAGATGTAAGAAACTGCCTTTTCTACTGGTTTAAATATAGCATTTTTTCTTTAAAATAATATTGAAGGAAGGTGAACCTTTAAAGATGAGTTTAACTTATCTTTGTAGCTTAACACTGTAATTTATTCATCCTGGCAATAATTGCTATGTTCTTAGATTTATGTAGAGAAGAAAAAATAATTCCTTTGCTTGAAATGGACAAAACTCTAGAAAGACAAAAAAGAGGAGTTTGAATTCCACTGCTAAAAAAGGAAAATAGAGTATGGAAATGCAACTTTCCACTGTCTAGTCCTCTGAGAATTTAGGTCGGTAATTATAGTACGGCATATATATTCAAAGTATTCAGAATTGAGTATAAGGCTACGGATGGCCAAGTGCTAACTCAATTAAAGGACTTATCAACTAACATCAATGGGTGGATGAAAAGATTTTAGAATTTAAACAAGCATGAGAGAAGTGACAGCACATGATTATGACTGAAAAGAGCTCGTGCACTGGGAAAGGGCAGGTTAATCTCAATCAGCTTCATCTCTTCAGGACTTGGTGCAAAAACAGAAACAAGAGAATTATGTTTCTCCATTCTTCAGCAAATCACTAATTGGTGGCTTTGTAATCTGTTTAAAAATGAGGCTCACATTATATTTTGTATGAAATGTGGGGATGCTTATTAAAATGCAGGAAATATGCTGACAGCAATAGGAGGGAAAAAGCTTAAATCTGAGCAAATAGCAGCATACTTCTTGAGCTTATATATAACTGAAAATCATGTGATAGCCCGAAATAATAGGCTGCCATTGAACATTTTTCCTGTGGTAGCTGAGACATTTCCTTCTTAAATTTAGTTGTGGTCATCTGATTATTTCCCCTCTGGCTTTATCTCCCTGGGGTTAAGGGAGAATGTGAGAGTGTAGGCAAACTTTTCTGATTTCACAAATAATAGCCAATAATAAATTGAGAGCAATGATATTCCTGATTCAGATTCTCTAAGTAATGAGAACTAGTTTCTCATTCTATTCAAATATATTAAGCATTTTTATAGTTATGATTATGTTGATGAAAGAAAACATGTTTATTGTATAAAACTTGAAACAATACATCTAAGCAAAGAAAACAACATAACTTCTTGGTCTCCTATTTTGCTTTAGCAAGGCCATCCCTCCAGCCCATCTCCTATTTCCCTCGTATATCAGGAACAGAAAGGAGAAAAAGAGGGAGAAGTAAGCATACTGGGATTATAATTTACTGTTATATCTTTTTTTTTTTTTTGGTGGTACTGGGGTTCCTGGAAGCCCTTCTACCTCTGGTATACACTCCCACGGGCTACACTCCCAGACCTATTTTTTAACATTTTTATGTGGAAACAGAGTCTCTTAAACCAGCGAGGCTGGCTCTGAACCTGCGCGATCCTCCTGTCTCCGCCTCCCAAGCGCGGGGATTACAAGCGTGCGCCACCACGCCCGGCTACTGTTATATCTAAGTACTTATATATGTAATGAAGGTTTTGTCGAAATATCATTATTGATGGTTACTTAATATTCTATTTTATCTTTTCAAACTCCTTCTCTGCTGTTGGAAATGTTTACTATTGCACAAGGGTTACTAGTCATGATTTTTGTCATGGCCTCCTGTGACTCTAGCTACCCACCAAGAGTTGGTGTCCTCAGATTCTATCTTGAGCTCTTCTTTATCTTTTCCCTTCACTGATTTTATCTACTGTCATTTCTCAAGACTCTTCTGTTCTCTGTATGCTCAGACCCCTCTTCTGAGTGTGAGTTTTGTTTTCCTCTGCCTTTTGTAAACGATTCCCAGTTTTCATGGGTAACACAAACTAAATAAAGTTCTTAAATCTGCTCTCTATTCAATGCATTCAGTGTGATGTTTTGCCTGGTTAACCAAGTCAGAACCCTGGAAATATCTCAGATTCTTCTCTCATTATATTTGCACTTATAATAGATTACTTTGCCTTGGAGTAGAGGCTCATCTTTGAACCACATGTTTATATAGCTGGGTTATACAGCTGGGTACAGGACAATTTGCTCAGAAGTAATTGTGAGTATGGTACAGGTCCTGTTTAATAAAGTTATATGAAACATTTCTTTGAATGCAATTAGGAATAGTAGCAATTATAGATATACTCTTTAAATATTATATGTATGCTAATTTACATATTATTATATATTAAGAAATACAATAATAATATTTTATTTTACACATAGTATATGTAACACTAGATATATATGGTCACAGATATTTCTTGAATACTCCATGTGATGCAGAAGACTCAGAGGAATGTGTAAGATTCTCTAATCTCTCGAAGTATAGACACAGTAAAGACAGATTTAATTCATGTGATACTGTAATGTAAACATATGGGAAGGGCCTTGGCTCTCATGTTGAAGAGTTTGGCCATTTTTTTTTTAATAATAGGGAGCCAATAGTGGGTTTTGGCCTCACATTAGTTAAAGTCAGTATAACAAAGAGATGTGATAAAAGCTTTCCCATAGATGTTTACAAAATTTATTAGATAAACAGAATAATAAATTTGATTTTTTCAAACAATATATTTTCACTATCCTGGCTATCAGGACATACATATTGTATTTCATTTTTTGTGAGGGGTGAGAGTTAGTCAGAAAGAATCTAGCTTTATTTTTCTTAGTGTGCTCTGATTTTCCTCATTATGGGACGGTAGAAAAAAATTGGCATTAGCTAGAATAAAACAAATTTTTTTTTACTACTCTCTTCCATGTTCTAGTTGTGTTACTTTCCAATCTAGTTTCTTTACCTCAAATTTGTGTATTTTAAGTAAAATCCCTCTTCTCTGGTTCAAAAGTCTCATAATAGCAAATGTTATGTTCTATTTCATTACGTCCCAAATAATTAAGCCAAAGATTTTGTGACCTTCCTTGTCCTCTTTCCAGCAGCTTCTTGGAGGATTAACTGAGGGAGTATAAGAAATCAAAAGGCAAAAATTTATTGTGGACTTCTGTGTTTTTTACACATGATTCCTTTAGAAGAGAAATCATTAGATATATTTTATAGTTGAAGAAAAAGAGGCTCAGAGATTAAGTGAATGTTCCAAGTTCACATAGCTAATAAGTGCCTCATTCCAAAGTCCTTGCTGTTATCTATTATTATTTAGAGTTTTGTAATCTGCTAAATTTTAGTTTCTTTCTAAGAACAGTATTTTTTCCCTTGTACACCCCCCCACCCCGTTTCCTTTTCCATCATTAATCCTTCAGGGAGGCTGAGAAATATCTTAATCGGGGCCTCTGACCTTGTCATTCATTCTTTTTCTTGCTGTTTAGTTAACTGCAGCAACTCTAAGGAGTGGAATTGTAAGTGCTTTGGACTTCAGAGGAGCAGGTTCAGAAAAAAGCCTACCCCAGAGTTCTCTCACAGCAAGCCCAGGATAATAGCCTCTCTCTCTCTCTCTCTCTCTCTCTCTCTCTCTCTCTCTCTCTCTCTCTCTCTCTCTCTCTCTCTCACACACACACACACACACAAATAATAATAATAAATGACTACCTTCATTTAACTTTTTGGCTGAGATACAGTTTGTTTCTGAGGAATTATAAGACATTTTTTCTACTGGGCACTGCAACAATTAACAATTTAAACTATAGCTTCTTGGCATTGAATCTAAATCTATGGAAATAAATCATGGTGGAAAGTTCATTATTTCTTAATTACAGGACATATTAGTATCCAGTGTAAAAAATTTTGCAGTGGGTAAAAGGAACATTTTGATTTAGAATAAAGTCTCCTGAATAAAGTTTCCTCTGTGCTATAATGGAATCAATGAAGTATCATTATCATTAGTTTAAAATAAAAATAAGACAAAAAAGTACTCGAATGAAAAGAAATATTTTTAGTACTTCTGAGATAAGCCAGAGGGGAAAAACCAATTGTTTTTTAATATAAAAATTCTCTTTTATTTAGAATAAATCCTAAGGAAATTCATAAACTATAGCGTTGATCTTATTCTAGTTGGAACTGTGGGTAGGCAAAATTTGTTTTGCATGCAAAGGAAAATCATGGTAAAGTTAACTCTGATCTGAATTGGACCTCACTAAGTTATAGACATCTAAAAAACTTTTGATTAAAATTAAAATTTATCTATTCAAATAACATATTCAATATATTATCTAAACTCATTTGAGACCTTCCCTGCTAAGCAGAAACTTAATATACTACAAGTTGAGATTAAGGAATAGTTTAAATGAAAACTTCTCTGTCTGTGAGTAGTAGAGTTGTACTGAGTTCTTGCCATTGTTCCACTACCAGGAATGTGGTCTCAGGACAACCTTTTTCTCCTGCTCAATCCCCAGCGCTGTCACTGTGACTCAAGCTACCACACCAACCTTGCATTAAGTTTGCAGATGTTTATGGAGCACTTGCCGGGCACTGTGATAACTGTTGGTAACAGAGTGTGTACTAGACAAAAGTAGCCTATGCTCTCTCAAAGCTGTCACTTTACAGAGGAGAAGACAGAGTGGGAAAATTAGAGATGAAAGTACATGTTACCAAAAATGTTTGGAGTAAAAGGTGCTGAGGAAGTAGATATAATAAAGGAACTAGAAAATAGAACCTTTATGACTCCGTGAGAAGTGTGATCTCCTTCTGAAACCCTAGGGAAATAAAGTATGTGTGAAATACTACTCCTACTAGTAATAACAATTAGCATTTGTTGCATATTTATTATTGATAAGACATTAAAATGACTGTATAAACCCCAAGTGTATACTGCTAAATAAAAGAAGCCAATCTGAAAAGGTTACTTTTTGAATCATACCTTGTATGATTTCAACAATTTAAAGTTCTGGAAATAAAAAGACATAGAGATAGTAAAATGATCCTGGTTGCCGGGGGTTGGGGGAAGGGATAGGAAGGGATGAATATTTGGAGCACAGAGGATTATTAGGACAGTGAAATTATTCCATATGATACTCTAGTGGTGGACGCATGTCATATTTTGTCTAATCCCCTAGCATGCATAGCATCAAGAGGGAACTTTAAGATTATGGATCTCAGTTAATAATAGTGTCTCATTATGGGCTCATCATTTGTAACAAATGCTAAGGGAAATTGTTAGGATGTGAATAAGAAGGTATAAAATAACTCTGTAATTTCTGCTTAATTTTTCTGTAAACCTAGAAATGCTCCAAAGGAAAAACAAATCTATTAATTAGAAGAAAACTTTATGAAAAAGGCACCAAATTTAGTACAGTTTTTTTTCAGAGAAAGAAATAAAGATTCTTACAACCAATATAGCTAATTGTTTTTCACTACCAGTAAGGTACTCAATTAGGATTTGAATGTAGGTCTGTCTAACCCTGTCCTTGTGCTCAGGAAGACCCAAAGTACCCTCACTGTTTCTCATTCCCATCTCTACTTGCTCTCTAAATGCCTATATTTAGCTCTAATCATATCATTATTCCTCTGGGCAACTCGGGATTAGAATCTTAGAAAAATATTTTTCTCCTTCTCTCTTACCCCTACAATTGTAACCTTGCATCATATCCCATGAATTCTCCTTTCACAGAGTTTTTTTGGCCCCATGCTCTCCTTTCTCCTTTCCTAGTTATTACTGCCAAGGTCCATGAAATCATTAATTCTTCCTCATTTAAATTGCTTTCTAGATACTTTTTCTGCTTCAAGGCTCCTGGCTCCCTTTCTTCTGTCCTCTATTTCCCTGTAACTCCAGACTGAGTTTTCTAAGTTACTTAGCACCATTCTAGACAATTTGTACTTAATGAATGACAAATATTTTTATAAAGATGATATACAGGAATAAAATGTCCATATCTTTCTTTAACCCAAGTTACTAAAACAACAAAGTAAAATTTGTGTGTCGACTTTTGTATATACGTGGAGGGTGGGTACTGGGTATTTAAATCCACAGACATTCTACATCCCAGCTACAACCCCCAGCCTTTCTCCAATTTTACTTTTTGAAAACAGAATCTCATTAGTTTGCAGAATCTTGCTATTTTTGTTGAGGTTGGCTTCAAACCTGCAATTCTTCTAGCTCGGCCTCTCAAGTACTGGAGTTACAGATCTATGCCCCCACACCCGACTGGGTGCCAATCTTAGTGACTATGGTGGACTGTACTCTTTGAATACTTGTACTTTCTCATTTTCCTTCTTATTTATTTTTTATGTTTATGCTTTTATTGGTGCATTACAGCCTCACAGCATAATGTAGTGCATAATGATAATGACACACATGCACACAGCACCTGGTGAGTTTTCTAATATGAGAAAGTTTTGCTGACTCATCCTCCCCTTTTTAGCCCTCAATCCTGCTCACAGCTCAAGAAGTAGTCTTTTTATTCAGACTTTTTTATTTGATTTTGTTTTCTGCTGGCATCCTTACTCATAAAGAAAATTCAGTGTCCATTTGCTAAACTAATTTAAAAGAGAAAGGTATTTTATCTCTTTAGTTGTTTTTATTGTTATATTTGTTCAATTAAACACAAAACTTATTCAATAACAAAATATGTTGAAATTTCTTTTCATTCTTATTTTAATTCTACTTTGTATTTTGTTTGGACTATTTTTAATTCATTGTCAAGAAATTATAATTTTACTCCAAATACACCATTATTAAACAATTTTGTTTTATTTAAGTGATTTGAAAAAAGGGTCTCCTAGCCACTCTTATCTTTCTAAAGTATTATAGCTCAAGTGGAATAATGGAAACAAATGGAAAGTAGGCTTTAAATATGTAAATTTTTGTTATATGACTCTCAGAACACATACAAAGGCTAAAGCATGCCTCTAAAAAGTCTAAGTCACTGTAATAGACTTGACATTTGATGTACTCTTTCCTAAATACAGTAGGCTCATTGGAGGGGGCTTAGTAGAAATCTTGCTTATCTAGTATTTTGACTAGAATTGTCAAAATAGAGTTGTTTATTTATTTATTTGCTTGTTTGTTTTGTGGTATTGGGGAATGGAACCCAGGGGCTTTCTACTTCTGGTCTATACTCCCAGACCTATTTTATGTATTTTTTTGTTTAGAAGCAGGGTCTCACTAAGTTAGTGAGAGCCTCACAAAGTAGCTGAGACTGGCTTCAACCTGCACGATCCTTCTATCTCAGCCTCCCAAGTACTGAGATTACAAATGTGTGCCACCATGCCTGGCTTCAAATAGGGTTTAAAGTACTTTCTGCAACTGATTTAGTTTTTTTCGCCCCCATGATTTTAGCTAGGAATAGTTCGAATCCAACTTATTGGTCAACTTTTTCTCTCATAGGCACATCTATAACTGCTAAATAAACTTGGTTATAGTTGTCATTTTGATTGTTTAAAAAAAAATCTCATGTGAAAATTGGAATCCACAGATCACTTAGTGGATAATTACCTGCATGGCCTTGTAGCACTGTCCAGTCACCTTGTTGAAACCCTTTAATCACTCTGAATTTCAATGTTCTCTTTTGTGGGATGAGGCAGAAAATGTCATCCTATATATGAAACAAATCATAAAGCATAATACAAATTTAAGGGGACAGACATTTTAATCTATATTTAGGAAGATACACTTGATAGTGGGGTTTTTTTTTGGTTGTTTTTTGTTGGTTTATTTTTTATTTTTGGTGGTGGTACTGGGGTTCCTGGAAACCCTTATACCTCTGGGCTACACTCCCAGACCTATTTTTATATTTTTATTTGGAAACAGGGTCTCCTAAGCCAGTGAGTCTGGCTTCGAACCTGAGCAATCCTCCTGTCTACTCCTCCCAAGCACTGGAAAAATTACAAACATGCACCACCATGCCAGGCTTGATAATGTTTTTTAATGTCCTATAGTCTCTTATGAATCAAAATACTGCCAGGTGTGGTGGTACAGGCTTGTAATCCTGGTACTTGGGAGGCTGAGACAGAAGGATTGCAGGTTCAAAGCCAGTCTTGGCAATTTAGTTAGTGAGACCTTGTTTCCAAATAAAAGATAAAATAGGTTTGGGGGGTAAAACTTTGAGGTAAATTGTTTCTGGGTTTCATCCCTAATATTAAAAAAAAAATACTCTGGAAAATATTTTAGCTAATCTGAACTGGAAGCTCTGTTAGAAAAAATATATGGAAAGTTCTTTATGGTTTATATTTGAATGAAGAACTTTATATGTATATTTTTATTATTTTCATATGTATAATATTATTAATTGTAATTATATATGTGTATATATTCTTTTTTACCTTTGGTATCTTTTTTTCCTACTCTTGGTAACAAAGAACATTTTTGCAAAAATGAACAATGTCCAAAATTGAGCATTTTTCTTTCATGTCTACAATCCTCTAGAGGAAAACTCTAAAATATATTTCTGTTTGGTATTACTTTCCTTTCGACATTTCAGAACCGTAGAACCATTATGGGGAACTTTTTTTTTTTAATGCAATAGCCTTTCTGTTGAATTTTTTTTTCCCCTGAAAAAATGTTTCCTCCTGGATTTTCTCAGCTAGTACTTTGGTATTTATGGTCTAAGTGTTTCAGTAAATGTAAGAAAACAATGCTCACTCCAAAGCTAAAATGGAATAAGAGGAATTTGTGGTTTTAAGTTAAATAAACACATTAAGCTGTATTGAGATTAACCTCTGTAGCCTAGAGCCAAAATGAGAAATAGAAAGAAGTGAAGAATTGGATAAAACACATTACAGATAAACAAATGACCCATGGACTCATATCTTATCAAGTTGTGGATTATCTGCAGCAAATACTGGGTCTTTAACTCCTTTAATCTATTCTTTCTTTATGTTCTGAAATAAAAATTTCTCTTCTTTCAAACAAATAGTATATGATAAAGGAATAATGATAAGCAAGTCAGTTAGCCCAAAAAAGTAAATTGCTAAGACAAAGCAACAAACCCCTTAAGCATAACACAATGTGCAGGTATTTCCCACCACATAATGGTCACAAGGTGTGGTTGGTGGGGTGGGGTTCTGTTCCACAAACATTTATGGATACAGGCTCCCTCCTGCTGTGTTTATACCTGCTCTCAGGGCTTGGAGTGGGCTCTATTCAGCAGACTGATAAAGAAATGGATGAGGATCATTTCCTAAAGATATTTATGAGTCAGACACTAACTCACCTCATATTCCAGTGTCATGGATGGATGGGTATACCTGTCATGGATGGACAGATGTACCAAAACATTTATTTGTATTTCTAGAAAGAAGATGATAATATGCAGCATTTATTGAATGCTTACTTTTGCCAGGTACTGCGCTGTGTCCATTTTTACAAATCTATTCATTTAATCCTTACAACAACCCTGAGAAGTAGGTCTTTTAATTATCCCATTTTTGAATTGAGGAAACTGAAGTGCAAAGAAGTTATTTAATTTGTTTGAGGCCTGGGAACTAGACAGAGGCTGAACCAGAATATAAGATCAAGAAAACTAGCTTTGAAAATCCACTTCCCAAGTATTGTACTTTCTGCTTTTTAACCTAGAGACAGGTTGTAGACAACCATTTTACTCTCTAATAAATGTAGAAAATGGCCTGGGATGTAGTGGCAAAGTGCTTGCCTGGCAAGTGCACCGCCCTGGGTTTGATCCCCAGTCCAAAAAAAAAAAAAAAAAAAAAAAAGAAAGAAAAAGATAAATAAATAAATAAATGTAGAAAACAAATATGTCAATTTTTGTTATAACATAGGCTTATAAAACGATAAAATGTCAGAGTAAAACTGGTTGTATAAAGTTGTTACAATGTAAAATTTAGGCATAAGTATCTGAGGCCTTTAAAATGGTCTCCAACTGGGCGTGGTGGCACTTGCAATCCTAGTACTTGGAAGGCTGAGACAGAAGGATCATGGTTCTTGAACAGCCTCAGCTACTTAGTGAGGCCCTCTGCAACTAAGTGAGACCCTGTTACAAACTAAAGAATAAAAGATAGGGCTGGGGGTGTAGCTTAGAGGTAGAATGCCCCGGGTTCCTTCCCCAGTACCACAAAAAGGTCTTTCTTATGTATTAATTATTCTATTAGAATAATAAAGTATTCTTTAATCACTCAAGATGAAAATCACATACATACTTGTGATGTTAAATATTTTATTAACTATTTATAAACACACAAATTACAAAATAATATATATACATCAAAAATATTTTATTTTTAAAAGTGTATATTTGCATTTAAGAAATGCCTAGGTGTGGAGGGAATGTTTAAAAAAAAAACAATAACAGATGTTCACATTGGTTACTTCCAGGTGGTAGGATTTTTAGATTTTTAAAATCCTCTCTAGCTTATTCTTGTTTACTAATGTTTCTATAAAAATATTTTACTTGTATAATGAGAAAGAGAAAGCAACTAAGCAGAAAGTTGAAATTAAAAGAAGGCATTTCCTAAAAAAGGAGTATTAGGAAGATATTCAAGTTTACTGAAGTCACACAACTTCAAACTAGTCCAAGTAATCATACACTGTATTCATTTTTATGCATCCAGTGATCATATGCTCACCCATACCATTACCTGTAGGATGCCTGTTCTGTGGCCTTCATTTTTCAGGGACTAGAAGTATGGAAACAAAAAAAAAGACAAGGGTCCCTGTTCAAAGAACTTATTAAGCATGAGAGGAAAGAATATATAGATGCCTCTAACTCTGAGAAAGAGCACTAGAAGATGTTTCCTGGGACTGTGGTTTCATGTGAAATAATTTATACAAATTGTGGAGGCTATCAGTTATGCTCGGTTGTCATAATTAACTTTAAGTCAGTCCATGGAGAAAAATCAGATTTAAATTTTCTAGATTTTTAAATTCTTTTATGTCAAATATCTGATATTATGCTAAATAAATTTCTAGAAGAATTTATTCAGCAAACCAAGGAGCTGAAGCTTATAGAATTCCTTAAGGATTCTTGTGGGTTAAAACCTTCTCAAATGGTCCCATGGATAGCTTACTGGGAAGCATTGAATTAAAAAAATGACATTTCCATTTTTCATGCTTTATATTTTAGTTTCTGGAGAGCAAGGTGGCAATTTAATTCAATTCAACACACATTTATTGTAATTGCATTATAATATTTATTATAATTGCATTATAGCATTTACCCTCAATTCAGAAGGAAACTCAGTAATTAGAGATCTCAGAAATCAGTCATATTTTTTGCCTTCCCTCAAAGTGTAGGACACTTTGGGCCTCAGCCAACCCAGAATACTGCACTATAATTGTCTGTTTATCCCACAGGACTAGTTCCTTGAGGCCAGAGACTAAGCAGGCCCACCCAGTGTTTTTCCTGGAATATGGTAGGGATTCATTCCTTGCCACTTTTTAACATTTAATTGCTCATTAGTATTTTCTTCAAAGAACTAGCTAAGGAATAGGAGGAGGAAACCTTGGTTATTCATTAACAATAAGATAGCTGAAGACATCGAAATGGAAATTAGAGGTTTATAAAATAATTTCAAAATCAGTACCTACAGCTGGGCGTGGTGGCGCATGCTTGTAATCCCCGCACTTGGGAGGCAGAGACAGGAGGATCGCGCAGGTTCGAAGCCAGCCGCACGCGTTGGCTTAGGAGACCTTGTTTCCAAATAAAATTGTAAAAATTTTAAAAAAAAATAGGTCTGTGAGTGTAGCCCAGAGGTAGAAGGGCTTTTAGGAACCCAGTACTACCAAAACAAAACAAAACAAAACAAAATCAGTACCTGCCCTCTTAGAGCTCACACTCGTATTGAGGTGTTACATATAGTCCAGGGAAAATACTTCAGATGTTAAATCGCATGTCACTAACAATGTGTGTGTGTGTGTGTGTGTGTGTGTGTGTGTGTGTGTGTACTGGATAGCTACATCTTACTTAATATCAATCAGTCCGTCCTCGGTGATTTCTAGTCTGAATCTTTTCATCCTTCAAAACGCACTAGTCATAGAAGCATGGAATTTTCTGTAGGGTAGAGAGTGACAGTCCCTCACCAGGGACTGTAGACCAGAAGAGCAATCAGATGCTGTGTAGCGATTCTGCATAAATAAACTTTGACAAGAGAATGGAGAGAGTCAAAGAAAAAAATAATGTATTTATTGAGTCAGTTCTTCAACAGATATGTATCTGTTATATGGGAAGAAGATAAAGAAAATTAGTGATAAGAAAAGTCTAAATAAATGCATTTAGGTTTTCTCAAAAAAACTTTCCTTCACTCAAGTTGATGCACTCTGTTGAAGAGTAGCAGAACTTTCTGAAATCTAGGAGCATTCAATTGAACCAAAGTGGAAGTGTTGAATAATGAAAGAAACATTGCATTGATGTCAATAAGACCAGTGTTTGAATCCTCACTCTGCTTCTTCATTGAGAAAGCAGCTCACATCTGAGCCTCATTTTCTCATCTGTAAAATGGAGGTAATAATAATTGCCTTATAAAGTTGAGATGAAGCATTAATCTCTTAGCTAGCATCCTGGTACATAGAGATATGCAGCAAAAACAAAATCACTTTTTCTTCTCATTTAATTGATGGTGTTGCTCTCTGGATGGCAAGCTAATAGAATCATGGGAAGCCATGTTTGTCATAGTGAGCTCTAGATGGCGCTCTAGCAGTGTAAAAGTGGTTTGCTGGAGGGTTATGGTTTGTGAAAAGGAACACAGCATATACCAGGTGCCTAATTACTACATAAAATCTGTCCTTGGTCCACAGTTTGATGTCCCAGCCTAACCCCAACTGAGCTAATAGAACTGGCAGAAATGGGGCTTTCACAGATACCCATATTTGCCTCAGCTCTAAGAAAAGTTGGATGTATTTTGCATCAATTGGTTAGAATATCAGTAAAACTCACCACTTCTTTCAGAAGCATAGGAATAATTTCCACGTTCTCCACATATGGCAGGTTACCCATGGAGAAAAGAAGCCTATTTCTTCTCATATCCTACTTTACTATTGGTGGTGGAAGAAGATCAGCTTCATTTATTGTCACACTCCTGGGTACAGTAACCAAAGATATGGCAGTCCCATGATAGTGAGGGACAGTTAGAAGAATTCGGAGGAAGGCAATGGATAGAGATAAAATTGTGATATTTATTTCTTTGAAAGATAGGAAGGGTGGGAGAAATTGTCTCCAAGTCAACAAACATGCCATCTGTGTTACTACCTCTCAATTCCATGCTCATGGCTGACTTTTTTTTAATAGATTATACAGTTTTCCTTGTTGAGATTGGATATGAAAACACAAACATTCTTGCATGGACCTTCAGCTAGCCATTTCAAAACCAGTAACTGATGCATGAGATGTAAACTGAGCCCTAGGCATATATAGTTATTCTATTCAAAGTTTTTGTTTTGTTTTGTTTTTGTTTTGTTTTTCCCTTCTATGTCTGGCATTAAAATCTGAAGCACTTTATTAGAAATAATGCTATTTGTATTTTCGGCAGCAGCAAACAACCCAGCATATTGGTGAGTTAGAATAACAATGTATTCCTCGCTTACATAGCATGTTGGTTACTATAAATCAGCTACTGTGACCCTGTTCTACATTTCCTCAGTTCTAAATTTCAGGTTCAAGGACATGCCTTTCTTAGAGCAGAGAAAAAAAGAGAGCTCAAGAGGACTGGCACAAAGTAAGTGATGCCTCTTAACACCTGTGCCTGTTGTGATGTATGTCAAATTCACTCACATTTTAGTGACCAGATCAAATCACAAGGCCAAGCCGGCTATCTGTAAGGTGGGGAACTATACTTTTTACAGGGCAGGAATACTGTGAGAGGCATAGGAATGGTCAAGGATGTATTGTCCTTTTACAAAAAGGAGAGAAAATGGTAATGCAATAAATCATAGATAATTCCTTTCTTGTGATATTACTAGGACACCATGAAGTACTCATGGCCATAGTTGGTTGGCTTCTCAGCACCTTTCAGCTTTCTTCCTCAATCACAATAAAGACAGTGAACCTACTGAAAGCTAAAGTCAAGCATTAGCTACTAGCAACTCAATCCAATTCTTAAATATTGGGACAATCCCTTCTTTGCGAGAACTTCTACACTCTTATTAATTAGGAAGATCTGATTAGATCATCTAGCTAAGTCCAAAATTCTGAACATATGTGTACTAGTCTTTATTCACTCCCTATATGTGTGTGTGTGTGTGTGTGTGTGTGTGTGTGTGTGTGTGTGTGTGTACTGGGGTTCCTGGAAGCCCTTCTACCTCCGAACTACACTCCCAGACCTATTTTATACTTTTTTAGTTTTGGAAACAGGATCTCTTAAGCCAGCGGGGCTGGCTTCAAACGTGTGAGTGCGGGGATTACAAGCGTGTGCCACCATGCCCAGCACTAACCTCATATTTTTCTACTTTTCACCAAGCCTTTATGACTCAGGAAAAATTTTGTTTGAAGGAAGAAACATATCATGTTTTCTTTGCATATGCTGTTATCTTTATTAAAATGCATGTCCTACTATGAAAGATTAATCAGGCTTAACAAATTAACTATGTACACAAATAAATGTGGCATTTGTCATTCAATAATTTCTAAAATGGTGAATCTACCACTTTGCCCTAATAAGATGGTCATTTTAACCAAGGAAATGCCCCTTGTTGTCAATCCAAAAAAAAAAAAAAATGAACTGTTTCAGCAAAAGCAAAAGAACATTAATCCTAATTTCCTATTCTCACCAACATCAGTTTGAATCCAATTGACATTGTAAAGAAAGCACTGACTGTGTATTTTCCATGGTATCTTTGCAGCAAGGCGGTAGCTAACCTGCACCTCTAGGCTTGTCAGCAACCATGGTGGGGAGATGCAAAGGTACCCTATACTTGTTTAACTAGTGAGTAAATTACACCATTTAGAATATTATATACAAATAAAAGAACATGCTAGCATCACAAGATTGAGGGGTTTTATAAAATGAATACCAGCTTGTGGCTCTCTTTTTTATTATAACCTGAGTGTATTCATTCTTAAGTAACAGTAAGAACTTTTTAGCATGTTGGATTAATATCGCTAATTTTTAATTTTCTCAACTATAAAACAGGGGAAATAATTATATCTATTTTATAGAGTTACTGTGAGAAGTAAGTGAGATTTTTGAGTGTTTGGACCACCAGAAATACTCAATATTTGTTAATTGTTAAACTTGATATTATTAATTAGTTTTTTTCTGATTTATCTGATAAATAAGAGGCAGGGAAATAAAGTAGAGGGATAGCGCTAAACAGAGGATTTCACAAAGGTCATATGATTAGAATTTGTTGACAGCTCAATTCTCTTGCATAAACTTCCCACTTCTCATAACACGTTAAAAATCAATGCAAATATAATCACTACTCAAATAGGACTAGTAAAAACAACTGTAAAGACTCTCAAAGCAGAATGGCTGGTAAATATTATGCTCCTCTTACTTCTCATCCTATTCAAATCCTAAGTTTGGTTATATTTTATTTTATTTATTTTTAAATTTTTTATTGGTGCATTGATTTATATATCATAATGGGGTAAAAATCTTGTGTAGACATAAATGCGCACATCAGCCAGCCAGCCCCCAGGAAGTGCCCAACTCCCTCCCTTCCCATCACTCCCTCCCATGCTTGGTTGGCTTAGTAGTTGACTGCAATAAGAATAAGTACATTGTGTGCTTTAAAGAGTCCCCCCCCACAGCCCCACAGTTAGGTTGCCTTATTTGCTCCTCTATAGTATCTCTTTTTTTAACCTGGAATTCCTCCAATGACCCATTACACCTTAGCTTTCACATATTAGGGAAAGCATCCGATTTCTAAATTTTTGCGACTGACTAATCTCACTTAGCATAATGTCCTTCAGTTCCATCCATTTTCCTGTAAATGCTGTAATTGTGTTATTTTATGGCTGAATAAAATTCCATTGTGTACATATCCCACAGTTTTGTTACCCATTCATCTGTTGATGGACATCTTTGCTGGTTCCATAGTTTGGCTATGGTGAATCGTGCAGCTATGAACATAGATACACATGCATTAGTTTTGTAGTTTGGTTTCCTATCTTTTGGGTAGATACCCAGAACTGGTATTTCTGGATCGAATGGTAGATTAGTTCCCATTCTTCTGAGAATTCTCCATACAGTTTTCCAAAGTGGTTGCACTAATTTGCAATCCCACCAACAATGTTTTAGAGTTCCACTTCTCCACATCCTCACCAGCATTTGTTGTTTGTATTTTAAATGGTTGCCATTCTAGTTGGAGTTAGGTGAAATCTCAGGGTAGTTTTGATTTGCATCTCTCTGATTGCCAATGATATTGAACATTTTTTCATGCATTTATTGGCCATTTTAATTTCTTCTTTCGTGAAGTGTCTATTTAGTTTGCTTGCCCATTTTTTGATTGGATGATTTGTTTTTTTAGTGTTGAGTTTCTTGAGTTCTCTGTATATTCTAGATATTAGTCCTCTATCAGAGGAATAGGTGGCAAAAATCTTCTCCCATTCTGTTGGCTCTCGATTTTTCAAGTCATAGAATGGTAACATCATCAACCTCATTGAAGAAGTAGTTTCTCTTTTGAAAGAAATGTTCTATATCAGGATAGGAAATAAGCACATATCTTGTATATTGAGAGACAAGACAAAAGTGTATTAGTACTACTATTATTATGCATACATGGTGAAATCAATACTTCACATTCTGGGAGGGAGAGAAGTGTGGAACCTTGTTTGTGTTATGGCCTATATTTTAGAAGAGATGACACTGGCTTTGGAATCATATGAATCTCTTGCACATTAGAACTGTTTAATCATGGACATGTTAGCTGACCTCCCTGAGTCCCACAATCTAATTATTAAAATTAGTAATATATAGCAATCATATTTTTATCTAACAGTTAGATACTAGAAATGTAGTTATTATTATCTTAGGTAGCATAATTGACAGTATATTCATATATAATCATATATATCTCATTTACATAAAATATTTTTATCCAATGGAACTTGTACATTATAATAATGGTAGTAATTTACATTGAGTGTCTACTATGTGGTAGATTGTGTTAATTTATTCATATAGATTCTCTCATTTAGTTTTCTCCTTACTATACTTTAAGAGATGGATACTACTATGACAAGACTCTGAGAAATAAAGAATAAATTACTGAACAGCATAAAAAAGCAATGTAATTTCCTGAGACATCTGAGAGTTATGTGACATTATGGTTTGATCAAGAATGTCTCCCAAAACTTGTGTGTTGGAAGGAATATAGCAGTATCCTGAGGTGGAGCTTTTAAGAAATGACTGGATCACTGGGGCTTTGAACTCATCAGTGGGTTAATTCATTCAATGAATTTATAATTTGAATTGACTATTAGGTGGAATACTGCAGGCAGGTGGGGTTTGTTTGGAGAAAGTAGTTTACCAGGGTGTACACTTGAGGACTATTTCTTGTCATTGGTCTTTTCCTTCTATTCTATTCTTTTATTATATTCTATTCTTTCTCATTTTCTCTACTTCCCAGCTGTCGTAAGCTGAGCAGCTTTCCTCTGCCACACTTTTCCACTATGATGTTCTGCTTTACCTCAGGCCCAGAACAACGGAGGTGGCTGACCATAGACTTAGACTGCTGAAACTGTGAGCCCAAATAAATCTTTCCTCTACTGAGCTGTTCTTGTCAGAGATTTTGGTCACAGTGATGAAAAGCTGACTAACACTTGGCTTGCTTTTCTAGTATAGAGATTATTTATTCAGCACTGCATACTCAGGAGGGAGTAGAGAGCCTCATAAAGTCGACTTCATTGCTGAACTGTCAGTCTTACCAAGAGACAATTGCAAATGAAAATAATGTATAATGAGTGGTCAAGCCTTGTAGTTGGTAGTTCTGATGCTGTTAAGAGATAAAAAGTAAAGCAGGTCTTAGTGCTTTCCCTTCTTCATCTGCTTCTTCTATTAATGGTTCAGAACACTCATTCTGGCTTAGGTCAGTGCTAAGTACCAACCTAGAATATGGCTTCATACTTCCTGGGTGTAATCCATGCTTTTTCACTTATCAACTGACTGACCTCAGGCAAACCACTGGATTCCTCAAGGCTCAGTTTCTTCCTTATTCAAGTGGAATAAAATATTCTTTGCTTTTCAGAGTTGCTATAAGAAATAAATGAGATAAATACATCAAGTTTGTAGCATAGTTCTGGAATTTCATATAGGCATCATCATCATCATCATCATCATCATCATCATCATCATTATATCATCATTGTTGTAGTTTGGAAAAGTATCTCCCAAAGTCCCATGTATTAAAAAAGCTTCACCACAAACCTGTGGTGCTTTTGGGAGGTAGTGGAATCTTTGTGAAGTAAGGCTTAGGGGGAGGAGTTTAGTCACTGGGACTTGAAGGTGATTTTGGAATTCCAGTCACTTCCTCTTTCTGTCTTTTGCTTTCCAGTCATAAAGTGAATGGCTTCGTTCTAACATGATATACTGATATAACATGATATACATGATATAACATGATATACTAAAGGCCCCCAATTTGCTAACCAAACATGGACCGAAACCTCCAAAATTTGAGCCCAAATAAACCTTTACTTTTATTTATTTTTACCTTAGGTATTTTATCACAGAAATGGAGAACTGACTAACACAATTAACATTCCTTTTGAAAAAATATGTCCAGTTCTCCTAGGAGGCTAGATTTATAATTTTAAAAATTTTATCGGTGCATTGTAGTCATACGTCTTAATGGGATAAAAGATGGTGGAGACCTACATGCACACATCACCCAAAGAAAGGAGGGAAGAGAGCACTCACTGGATGATCTAATCAGAACATGCCATAGGAAGAGAAGGCAGATAAGAACATTTTATTTTGGGATCCACTATCTCATAGAAAAAAAATTTAGCAGATTTTGACCTTAAGTGTCCTGACCCACAGGGACAAGAAGACACCTTTTATCTTTAGTTTTTCCCTCAGGGAATAACTTAGCTAGCTCTTGTTCCACTTCTCCTACCAAAATGTCAATACATTGATTTCAGCTTAGCAGAGAGGAGAAGACTGTAAAAGTGAACATGCTCAAATAAGTGTGGGGGAATAGAAGGCTGACTGCCCAGTGCTATTGTATTCTTGGACATTCTGAGACAGGAGTCTAGTGGGTGACCAAATTGTCCACGAGGGCTGTGACTGTTCAAGCTGCTTACTTATTTTCACAAACTTTTATGAAATTGCCAGTGCTCATTTCCAACCTTTTTAAAAAGCCTTGTCAAATAGCTGAATGCCTTGCATTGTCTCTTGATTCCTGAGCCTCTGCGTCAGTGAAGGCTGGCAGTACATGTACGCATAGCATGCATAGCATCAACACTATTCTCTTAAAAGAACAGATCATCTTTAGGAGTTGCCCTGACTTGTAATGCAGGGATTGTAAAATAGGACAACCTTTTAGAAAAGATCCTGTGATGGTTTAAAAATATGTCAACAAATTGTTTGATATCCTTGGCTTGGAAAGATGGACCTGAATTCCCCCATCCTTCATTAGGCGTGGGTTGAAATTAGTACCACCTTTGCCTTCTTCCCTCCCACCTCCATTGGTACTGAAGATTGAACTGGGGGAGATTCTGTCTCTAAAGTACACCCCAACCCCTTTTTATTTTGAAACAGGATCTCGCTAAGTTGCTGAAGTTTTCGCTAAGTTAACAAGGCTAGCCTTTAACAGGAAATCCTGTCTCAGCTTCCTGAATTCTGGGTTAGTGACCTGCTTTAATGGATAGGTAGTAGAGGTGAAGGAGTATAATAGTTAATGTTAGAAAAAATGGGCCTTCCTTTTTGTTCTCTCTAGGAAGAATCTAACTGCCATGTCACAAAATTATTCAAGCTGATCTAAAGAAAGATCTAAGAGGTAAAGGACTGAGCCCTTCTACCCACATCCCTGTGAGTGAGCCCTCTTGGAAATAGATCTACCAGTTCCATTCATACCTTCAACAGATGGCAAGTTCGTCTGGCCTCTGAGTGCAGCTCATGAGCCAAAATAAACTACCTAAGCTGCTCCTGAATTCCTGACCTACAGATACTGTAATATAATAGTTATTGTATAAAACTGCTATGCATGGAGATTTTTAGAAATCACACAGCAATAAAAATCACTGTCCCATTTTGGCAACCTTTTCAAAGGACCCTCTATTCCAAAAAGTTATTTAGTTATTTCTCACACCAAGAAATTGATGAGGTTGCCAAGAGGAGGGACTGCATGTCACTTTGTTAGGATTTGCTGCTTCTAACATTTTTTTTTTGTTTTTGTTTTTGTTTTGTTTTCCTGGGCTGCCTTGAGGTGGGATGCAGGAAGACTCTGTGGTATGGATGGAGAAGGTACTGGCTTGGAAGCCCATATAGTCTTCTGAACAACATTCAAGACTTGGTCTTTAGCTGATGAATATAGTATCTTGACTCTAAGAAAAAAATTTGAAGTTAAACAACATGTATCTTTTCTTACATGGCTGACAAACACATAGACTTCTTGTTTATTTTCTTTCAAGAATTCATAAAAAGTCAACACACCTTTTTTAAAGTGGTAGGAATAAGTCAAATATTGCGATTGGGATCCAGTCTGTGGCACCTAAAAAAAAAAAAAAGTAAGAGAAGAGGCTTGTTTTTAGTAGATACCTCTCAGTGGATCCCTGAAGGGACAGTGTAAATGGAGACTAGGTGGATAGAGAGAATTAGTTTCTAGAGCTCTGCTATAGATAAAGCTTTTGTGATCTCTGAAACATCTTCGTCAACATTTTTGTTTGCTGGTGGTATTAAAAACATAACCTTAATCTTATAAAGTAGAGGCATAGCTTACAGTCCTACTTCCAACCAGAGATACATTTAAAATTCTGAAATATAGCCAGGTGTGGGGTATGCCAATAATCCCAGTACTTGGAAGGCTAAGACAGGAGGATTGCAGATTCAAGGCCCAAAATGAAAAGTACTGAGGTGTAGCTCAGAGGTAGAATACCCCTGGGTTCAATCTCCAGTACCAAAATAAATAAATAAAACAAAATATGAAATAAAAATTTCCAAAGACTATTTTCCTCACTTTTTTTTTTTTTTGCAGTACTGGGGATAGAACCCAGGGGCATTCTACGTCCGAGCTACACCCCCAGCCTTATTTTTTATTCTTTATTTTGAAACAGGATCTCACTGAGTTGCCAAGAGCCTCACTAAGTAGCGGAGGCTGTCTGCAAAACGTGATCCTCCTGTCTCAGCCTCCTGAATGCTGGGATTATAAGCTTGTGCTACCACGCCTGGCTCCCTCACTTCTTAATGCAATAGAAGAATAGGGTTATAACTGAAAAATATATTTTTCACGGGAACTATACAAAAACAATTCTCATCATGACAATGATTTAAATGCATTTTTTAATCTCAAGGATGATTCTTTTGTTCCAGGAAGTTATGTTATGATCAAATTAATTCATCTTTGCAATGAGACCAGTGGATGAAAAGGTCTGTAAAGTGCAAATTGTTATTATTAATTTATAAGATAAAGTGCTTGTTGTTTTGGGAACCAGTCCCAGAGCTCATTGCTATCACATAATCTTATATTGTAGGTAATTATACACAGACATTAACTTGATAAAGATAATTACAAGAATCTATCATTACTGGGGTTTTGGTTTCTTTGATTCTAAACTTTTGGGTACTTTAGATCAGAACATTAACTTACCCTAGATTTGTATTTGTTGGTGAGTGCCTGAAATAGTAACTGAAATTAATATAGAGTACATTTTTACCATTTTACAGTGAATGTGTTTGACTAACAGCACTGTATTTGTTCAGATGGCGATCTTAAATACCAGATGAAAATTTCAGATAAGCACTTGAACAATCAAGTTCAAATATTTAACAGATTGATGCAGAAAGAGATTCTGGGTTGTGGTCTAATAGCCGCACATCTTTATTTTTAACAAGTTCCCCAGGTGATTCTGATGCAGAGCTTGTTACAGGAAGTACTAAATTAAGGCATTCCTGTGGAAGTCCACTGTCAGCTAGAAACATGATATCATATTAGTTTGCTCTTAAAAATCATAAACAGGAGAGCATAAGAAATACACACACATACATACACACACACACACACACACACACACACACACACACTACTCTCCTCCACTGATCAAGGCTTTTCCCCAACTTTACATGTCTTCTTTCCTTATTGCCAGAGACATCTGTCACCTTCAAGCTATGTATTTCCCAAGTTTCTTAGCCGAGGAAGAAAACATTTAGCCATTTCTAACCTTGTCTCTGAAATTTAGAGCCTCTAAGTTAGCTCTGTTTATAACTGAGCATTTTCCTTGCTCCCTGGGTTCTACGGCCATACTGTGATTCATTTTATACTAGATCTCTGGATTATCCTTAAATCCAAGTCTTTAAAGTCTGTTTAGTACTGTTGTCACTCTAGAACTGTGGCTCCACTTGATTTCTCTCTAATGTTCTTTTAAATATTTAAGACTTGTTTCAAAGTGTTGGTTAAAAGGCTGGGACACAGTCACAAGCTGTTAGATTTTCCCCAAGTAGTCTGGCATGTTCGACTCCATAAAACCTATTTCTACTCTGACGTTGTGTTCACTCAATGTGCACACCAAGATATTTTGTTCTAGATTTTCCTGATAACCACTGACCCAGGGTCTGGCCTACCTGAAATAGGCTGATAGTTGACTTTCTGTGATTTGGATCACTGAGACCAGCTAGATATTGTCTGAGACATAACCTAGCAATGGAGTTTCTATGAACCTCTCAATACTCTGTAAATGGACTAATACAGAAACTTACAATATGTGGCATTCTTTTGGTTTTCTTTTCCTCTGTCTTGATCATGAGGCATTAATTTGAGACTGTTGATTTACTTTCTTTCTGATCTGTATACTATGTCTATCCTGCCTTTATTTCAAACAAATTAACAGCTAGAGTCTATCTCTTACAGAATATTATTTAAGTGAATTATGATAACTATCTTTAAGCATTTTTAAAGCTGTTATGCACAAAAGGATTTAAGTAGGACATAGGTAAAGACCAAAGTATGGCCCATTAAAGCTCAGAATAAGGGAGCATGCTCTTCTAGCTTAACGACACTGGAATGAGCAATCTTTGAAAATAAGGGCTTCCTCTCAGTGTGTGTGGGGGATCAATTTTAAGTCGAATGACATGGTACGGATCTCATAGGTAGAGCCTAAAATTAGCATTTCATTCTGTTTTGAAGACAGAAACTCATGATTCATTGGCATATTAGTAGTCATGGGTTCAGAGAGTGTCAGTTATTGTTCTGTGGAGTGGTGCATAGATTATACTGGGTGGCTCCGAAGAGGGTGATGGGCCAGGCTGGCACAAGAGAATGTGATGAGTGTCTTAATTATATGACATTTGATATAATTTAGTCTTCTTCCTATTCTGAGTTCAAGACACTAAGACCCCTTGCTCTGCAATTTGATAAGTGTGTTCTGAAAAGATATCTTGTCATAGGCCTAGGAGGTCTGGGATGTTCATTTCTGTAATGACTCCTCAGAAGACCTTGGAAGTTTAATCATTAAATAATAATCTTTTATTAGAAGCTAAGCCAAATTTGGTTAAATTTTAGGGTTATCTATGAGTCTTAATGGTTCATTTGACCGTGTATCTTAACTAGCATATGACTTTTACCAGCCAGATGAAAAAATTTGATTATGGCACATTGGATATGTCACTCTGGGAACTAGCCAAGTTCAGCAATACATTCTGGAGCAAAAAGGGTGGATTCCAATAGAGACTGACCTTCTTCAGACCAACCTACATTTCAAGGAAAGTCTCAGTGTCTAAGAAGATTGAAAGAAAGTTTCGGGATTTACCCCTGGCTTCCAAATCCATGGGCTTGCATTTAGGGATAGACTGCAGCAGAGTTCATCTTTCAGTCAAGCCTGATGACAGAATGCTAGATATCGATGCCCAATTTTTCTCCTTAGATGGGAATTTATACAAGTGAATGTGAATCTAGGGCTCACTGGAGCTGAACAGACTTCTGCATTAACATTCTTGTCAGAAAGCCATGAAGGTCAGGTGGATAATGGAAGGGTGAGTCCCATCTGTCCCTGTTATTATGCATCTGGAAACTGCCAGCTGGGCTGACCCTCCTTCACGATCAAGACTGCATCTATTTTCAGATTATATCAAGGAGCCAGAACTCTGTGTAAGCAGAATATCGGTCTAAACCTCCACATTTATCTGACTTGGTCACCTAACATAGAAAAAGATAATTAAAATAAATACCTAAAAATTACTTTATGCAAAGATCCGCAATGTCAATTTAGAAAACTCTAAGTTCTGTACAGTGCAGATTAAATACTTCTTTTCCTTTTTTTAAAAAAAAAATTTGAAGGGAGTTCTTATGAGTAACTCTTATGGGAAGTGATTACAAAGTGCTAAGAAGACTCAGAGATGTTAGAAGAAGTTGAGATCTTGAAGTCTTTAGGCTAAAAAGAATAACTTTAAAACATTCTCTTAAGCTAAGTAAAACCATAAAAGGTCATAGAATTGAGAATTTTAATATTAGTGAATATCAGTTGATGTTCACAAACACCTTGACAAACATACCCCCATATTCTTATGTTTTATCTACTATTCCTTTTGAGTTTGTGGGGGTTGACATATCTATGCTATATCTATTTATCATCTATCTATCTATCTATCTATAATTTGCACATATATTTTAGCCAAGTTTAGACTTCCATCAGATATGTAAGATATGTTGTAATATTTAAAGCCATATTTACCTGTTTATACTCAACTTTGGTAATATAAAAAATATCAAATAAAGCAGGTGCATATTGTCCTCTCTTGACTAAAAATACACATGTTCAAAAATTCCAATGTCATTGCTCATTGTGATTCAATAGAGAAAGAACCAAAAAATTAAGGTCAAGGAAATGTGGTTGGTAGCTTGATCAGGACCAGAAACTACACAGAGATTGTAGGTACTTTTCTAGAAAGCAAAAAACAAAAAAACAAAAACAAACAAACAAAACAAAACAAAGATCAGGCAACTTGCATATTCTAGATATACAAGTACAGGGGTGGTACAAAGATAGCCATATGTATAGTGGATAGAGAGATACATGATAGGCAGGTAGGCAACCACAAGGAAATTATAGATTTTTACTTCCTCCCCTCCAATTAAATATCTAAGTGGATATCTAATTAGATATCTAAAGCTATTAAATATGGGTAACATATTTTAAAATGTCAAGAAGCCATGAAAGAGATATGATATGCCCCAGCAAGAGGAACTACCTAAAATGTGTAAAAGTCTTTATTGTGTTTTGCCCTTATTGTTTTAGGAAAAATCCAAACTCACTCAAGTGGCTTCAAAAGCTGATCTTGATTAGATTAGGTGTCTATCTATATCTATCTATCTATCTATCATCTGTCTATCATCTCTTCAGCCACATTCATACCTTCTTTTTTTCTCATTCTGCTCCTGTTAGATGGGCCTTCTTTTTTTGACATGATATATACTCCTGGAAACTGACTTTTCACACAGCTGCATATTTATGACTCAATGACCCTCTCATATTGCTAATTGTTTCTTGTGCTTCTTGTGTATCGGATGTCAGCTCAAGTGTCACTTCCTCCAGGGGCCCTCCTCAATTTCTTCACCTCCGTCATGAGTCCTGATATCCTCGCTACATATTTCTATAGTATATTGAATTTCTTTATATCACTCATTAATGCTGGACTCACTTGTTTAATGTTTCTCCTTATTATTCTATGAACTCTATGTCTGCATTGTTATATGCAAAAACCTAGCCTGATACCTTCCACTTGGTTTTAGACCAAATTTTATGGAAGTTTTAATAAGTAAAGCTGACTGCTAAGTCTCCAGAGAAGTGAATACTTACCTGTAAAATGTGAGAAATAATTCATTTTTGTGAACTAAGTCATGTAAAGCATCTACTAAAGTTTCTGCCATCTAGCAAAGATTGATATGTACCTTGTATTCACTTGGAGTTTATTGTTGGACATAAATAGTATGGAAATTAATAAATAATTTCATATCTATTCCTGATTTTATCAAAGTCTTAAACTACACAAATTCAAAACCAAACTAATGATATTTTCTTCTAAACCTGCACTGAGTCGCCATTTCCAACCTCAGTGAGCAGAACTACTTTACTTAGCATGCATATCCACCACCCTTGATACTTTTGTTTTCCTCCCCAATAACCAGTTCTTAGTAAATTACAACAGTTACATATTTCTTCAATCCATCCATTTCTCATCCAACTTCCAGCTTTCCACTTTAGAATCTAGCTTTGTCTTTGTGAATTATCTATTTTGAACAATAGCTGCTATTGGTTTGGCAGACATAGAGAGGGATAAACATCTACAGCCTACTCTTAGAATACACTTAAGTTTCAAAGTGAATGTGGATTTTTTTTTTTTTTTTTTGGTGGTACTGGGGTTCCTGGAAACCCTTCTACATCCAGGCTACACTCCCAGACCTATTTTATATTTTTATTTGGAAACAGGGTCTCTTAAGCCAGCGAGGCTGGCTTCGACCTAGCGCGATCCTCCTGTCTCCGTCTCCCAAGTATGGGGATTACAAGCATATGCCACCATGCCCGGCACCCTTGGGAAATTCTTTAGGTCAGTCATAAAGTTGAACTCTATTCCAGTAGAAGTCACCAATGAAATGTTGATATAATATGGGGAGATGGATCTAGTGAAAGGATTAAAGAAGAAATATTAGCACAAAGAGAACAAAAATGGCTTTCATATCTAGTATCTAATCATAAAAGAATCATAAACATATTTTTAGTACTGGGGATTGAACCCAGGACCATTCTACCTCCAGGGTATACCCTCAGCACTTTACTTTTATATAGTTGTTTTGAACAGGCTCATTCTAGGTTGCTGAAAGTCTCTCTAAATTGCTAAGGCTGTCTTTGATCCTACGATCCTCTGTCTTAGCCTCCCAAGTACTGGGATTTCTGGTGTGTGCCACTACATCCAGCTGGGATCATAAATCTTGATAAATCTTTTACTTTTTTTTTCAAGTGTGGTACTGAATACTAAACCTAAGGGACTTCTGTCTCTGAACTACACCCCTACTCTAGTTTTACCTTTTATTTTGAAACAGGATCTTGCTAAGCTATCATGGGTTGGGCTAGAACCTGGTATACTCTTTTCTCAGTCTCCCAAGTACTGGGACTGCGCTGTGGGCTACCATGTCCAGGAATACTCTTGCTTTCTTTGGAAGGAACTGTTTGGTTAGATATGCACTACTCTAGTACCATGTGGCAGGAATAGTAGCAGTTTTTGCACAGCCAACATGTTGGCTACCCAGGTGTGAACAGATGCAATTGTGCACTTGAGCACAAATGAGATAAAAAAATTGAAACTCTGAGCTAAAAATGGCTATGGTGCATGTGAATATAATTCTATGGAAAATGCCACAGAAAATTAAATTCAGAAGTCTCCAGGCTAGTACCTGTGTCTTTACCACTTTAAAAGAGTACAGTGGTTATACTTGGGGATTCGTGCTTTTTCTTAAGAAAGGGCCTTTCCCTGAAGCATTCTTATTATTTCTTTTAAATAATAAAGTACCTGGCCCTATCCAGAATGTCAGTAAAGGACAAGATGAGGAATGATATTACTGAAAACACCTTTTTGACTATGTATACAGATATAAATCACATTTTCTTTTCCCTGACCTCAATACTAATTGAGTCCATCATTATGATGAGACAGTAGTTCTACACCAATGTGCCTCATCCAACACCATTTGAGATGAATTCTGACTCCTTTTGTCACAAAGAAGAACACTCACTAGATGTACTCTCTGGAAGAAGAAACAGTAGTAGGTGTGACACAACACTAACTAACATAAAATATGACACCAAGAACAATAGAGAAATATGGAATTTGGAAAGAAATAAAAGACTATGCAAAGTTAATGATCACTTAAGAATAATTATTTATTAATCAGTTCTTGACTATGGGAAAAATAACCCCAAGTGTTTGAACAAATTGCAGACAGTCATTTGTGATTATGGGAACTATAAGAATCCTTCCAAAATATTTGTGCCAGAAATTAAAAATCAGACACAGATTATTACACATTTCATGAAGCTTGAAAAATTATGTTGTAACAACTTAACCACTTTGAGAACACATCAAAATGCATTTTCTTCCTAGGGTGACACTGGTATCCCACACTATTTTGGTTGAGCCACTTTCAACCCCAGGTTCACTGCAGAGTGAATCTTCTTTACAGGTATTGCCTGGAGTACACACACACACACACACAGGTCTAGAACTCGTGTTCTGGGTCACCTGCTTTCTTGTTGAACCCCATTGCCCTCCAGAAAAGTAGATATGCAGTCATGTGCTACCGCCACACATGACCTAAGCTTCTTTTGTACAATCATAACATGCTTACTTTATCTTTCAGTCTTGGATGTTGTTAGCCCTTTTCTTTAAGATGTCCATTCTTGTACTACTATTGGTGAAATCTATGTCCATTTCTGTTATCAATTATGGTCCTAGAAATTTATGCCTCCCCTCAAAAATACTACCTTCCAATTTGGCTTGGGCTTCTTATAGTGTGTTATTGTTATGGTTTTCCATTTTGCATAGAATAAATTTAGACCTTTCCACACTCCACAGGCCTTGAAAGGCTTTGGCCTCTAAGTACCCCTCCTAGTGCATTCTCTCTCCCTCTCCTCCTTTATGACTGTTCTCTAGCTCTGCTTTTGATATAAAAACTCTTTGTTTGCTATCTCAGTGCTCTTGGACTTGCTATTTCCTTTACTTGGAACACTATTATCCTCACTTTCTCATGTGATGTTCCCAGTAAAATTTAATATTCTCAGGGATACTTCTCTGGACCATCTTGCCTAAAGTAGATTTACTTTTTGGAGTACTAATAATGGTACTTATTATTGATGAATTAACGTTTTTATTCACCATTTTGGTCTAAGTCCCCTAATAAAATGCAAGCCAAATAAGTTCAGGGTCCTTTAATGCTTGGCCATCACTATACCCTGATATCTATAGCAGATTACACTAACAAATGAATGGGTCTTATTGGGAATAATTTTTTACCTAAAGATAAAATGTTCTTCATTTGAATAAAATTCTCTTAACCAAAGATCAAATTTACAAAACAAAATGCATAATGAAATACATTTTTTTCATCTAGAAAAAGGGGATATAACATGTACGACACACAGACCTCTGCATGTACATTTCACCATTGCTTATTAAATGCATTATACTTCGTAGAAAAACTAAAACATGGGAAGAAGAAGAAAGCGCATCCTAAAAATTAGAGACCAAACGATATGAAACTTGGCCCTTTGTATGGGAAGAAATTCTCTTGAGTGAGGTGTGAATGCAAGCCTTGGGAAATGCTTTGAGGTATGACATATCGTCTTGGTGCCTGTCTATTTCATCCTCAGCCCCTGATACCATGTCTGGCACCTGGGAAGCTCTTCAAGATCTGTGGATGAATAAATGAACCCACGTCACATGCCACAACCTGGCAATCTTTGTTTATATTTAAGCTATTTTTATCACTCAAGTTAGTCTTTTTTTTCTTGCTAAAACAACATATTGCTGATTTTATATGAAAAGTCTGTAGGGAAACAAGATTCATTTTATAGCCAATTTTGCTGAAATGTATTGGCTCTGCAAAGCAAGAGACATTTACGCTTTGAAATATGCATTGTCATTTACCCTTCAAAAACAGTAGTTTTCCTTAGCTGTTTCTTGGTTAAATCGGTCCCCAAAGCTAAATAAATGAAATAAATGGAATGTGTGTTAGCATTAAACTACACTCTAGCAAGGTGACTTTTACCTAGTTCATGGAATGTCATTATTAATGGACTACTATTTTGTTTAGATCGTTGTTTTCCTCATAAATTATTACTATTACATTATAAAATAGAATTCTAGGAAACAGGAACACATTTCCAGTGTTTCCAGATTAAAGGATAATTAACAAACATTATTAAGTAAAACTGAGTGATGTAAGACATCACTTCCCTTGTCAGATTTTTAAAAGTAAAACAAAAAACAGTTCAAAAAAATAGTAAGACTGCTAGAGGGGTGACGTCTTTAAACACTATTGGTGAGAGTAGAAATTGATAGAGTGATTTTCAAAATAATTTAGATATATGTACCTTAAAATAATTTAGATATATGTACCACTGTATTTTGAACCAGTAACATAATTTCTAGGAGTGATAGACATAGAGACTTTATGCAAATATTTATAAATAAGAATTTTCACCACGGCATTAGTAAGAATAACAAAGATGAAATAATAAAATAGTCAAGTGCTAGGACTGTGGCAGTATAAACAATGACATATGCCTATGACTGCCATTAAGATAATGTTTATAATAATAATAAGTATTTAATGACCTGGGAGAGATGCTCAGTTCATAAAAGTAGGTAAAAAAGACAGGAGTTGAAAAGGTGATGGCAGAAAACGTAAGGGGCTCTTTGGATATAATATAGTCTATGGGTTTGTTTAGTTTGGCTTACAAGGTGTTCATTTTTTCATGGTAATTATTTAAAACTCACAATAGTTCACTCTAAAATAACTGTATTTTCTGGTCCTCGCTAAAATCCTGGAAATCCGGCAATGCTTATGGTACACCTATGGAGCAGCACCAATCAGCTGGTGTCAGGTACTGCGCCTTAGAGATGGAGTGCCCTCTGGCTGGACACACTCCCCAGGACTCCTGACTGTGAACTCCTACTCAAGAGGGACTCACTGATGTCACTGTCTACACACTGAAATTTATAGCCTCTATGCAGCACGTGGGTTTTGCAAAATACACATACATATGCGTGGCATGTTAGCAAAACTTCTCCCAGGGTGGTAGGATAAAGGGTTATTCTCATTTTCTTCTTTATAGGCTTTATATTTTCAAAACTGTGCAAGGTAACATACTATTGCTTTTCTTATTAGAAAAGAGTAACCATCATCTTAAAAATGTAAAATCATTAAACACCATGGAGCTCCATGCTAAAAGATTACAAAAAGCAGATGTTAACATTAATCTTGGGGGAAAATTACATTTCTAAATCACCTTATCCAAAGTAGTGGACCGGATTATTGATGCTTTTTTTCATTTATAGTGTTTATCCTCAGTACTTAATAAAATACAGTTTTTGAAATCTAAATGAGATGGAACAGTCTTACTGGACTAAATTGCTTTTTTTTTTTTCAAAATATTGTAACTTTACCTCAATTCTAAAGGAATAACAGTCTCAATGTTTAGAAAAAAACATTTGTTGCCCACTGTTCAAGTACTATTTCTAATAATATGAAGCAAAAGGGTAAAATGGTTATTATTCAGATCTTTGATTTTGTGGAAAATGAGTTAAACCTAAATTTTTATTAAAATACTAGTGCATTAGATAAACTAATTGTGGGAGAAGGGGCAAATAATATCCCTGAATTGGTGATATACCAATTAAAACATTTTTCTGTATGTA
Source organism: Muscardinus avellanarius (assembly GCF_963383645.1). Classification (NCBI taxonomy): domain Eukaryota; kingdom Metazoa; phylum Chordata; class Mammalia; order Rodentia; family Gliridae; genus Muscardinus; species Muscardinus avellanarius. The sequence goes on along the minus strand of NC_137786.1, from coordinate 107,384,401 downwards.
ATGAAGGAGAATATACAGAAGTGAATTCTTTACTTTTATTTTGTGGTGGGAGTAGTCAACCATATATGTTATATTCATTTTCACTTTTACCAGAAGAAATGATTATATGTCAGAGTTTTTGCTTTATTTCACAAGAACTTGAGAGCCAACATAAATCTGCTTTTGTGCCTATTTTTTTTTTAGGTGGCCAGTTACAGCAATAAGATTCTTGTAAACATTGTCCATCTAATACAAAGTCCTAAGGAAGGTCCATACAAATATGATTTTAGTCAGTTTCCAATCACACATTAAGCTGTGGCAGTATAAAAATAAAGAGCACATTATGTGATAGTAAAATAAAAATGTATTGTTCTCTTCTTATTAACACAACATATACATACTTTCTGAACAGGAGAGTGAATTAATTAAATCTGTATCTTACAGGTGATACTCAAGATCATTGAAGTGTGTTTAAGCCATAGGAGAGAGCAGAATCCCATAAGAAAGTGAATGGCCAGCATAAAGAAGTCAGATAACAACAAATGCTGGCGAAGATGTGGGGAAAGAGGCACTCTTTTACTCTGTTGGTGGGAGTACAAACTAGTTCAGCTGCTGTGGAGATCAGTGTGGAGATTCCTTAGAAAACTGAGAATGGATGCACCATATGATCCGGCTATACCACCTCTGGGTATCTTTCCAAAGGAGTTGAAATCAGAGAACTACAGTAACATATCTTTTCTTCTTTATAGGATTTATATTTTCAAAACTGTGCATGTAACATACTATCTATTGGCTTTCTTATTAGAAAAGAATGACCATTATTTTTAAAATATAAAATCATTAAACACCATGGAGCTCCATGCTAAAAGATTACAAAAATGTTCATAGCAGCACAATTCATATTAGCCAAAATATGGAACCAACCTAGGTCCCCATCAACAGATGAATGGGTTGCAAAATTATGGGAAATACACACAATGTAATTCTATTCAGCTATAAAAAAAGAACAAAATGGAAAGATCTGGAGAACATTATATTAAGTGAGATCAGCCAAGTGCATAAAGAGAAGGGACATACGTTTTTCTCTAATATGCTAAAACTAGGGAGCATTGGGGATACCAGAAGGACTCCAGATAATGGAGGGGAAAATCAGCAAAACTAGAATGGAAGGGTAGGAGAGGAAGAGGCTGAGGTTGATTAATGTAGAAGCTAGATTCAAATATGTGTAAAAGTATGAATGTAGCGTGGTCAACCAGAACACCCATTGTTGAGGAGGGAAGGGGAAGCGAGAGAGGGCACCAAGCACTGTCTGAATATATGCCCTTTTCAATATGATCCACATAAAAAAAGAAAGTGTATAAAATTACAAAGATTCAGTTCATCATGAAGGTAAAGACCTGGAAAGTTCAAAGTATTTGCTTTTAGTGCAATTATTATAGAGCTGGGTTTATTTTTATTTTTTATTTTTTGGTGGTACTGGGGTTCCTGAAAGCCCTTCTACCTTTGGGCTACACTCCCAGACCTATTTTATATTTTTATTTGGAAACAGGGTCTCTTAAGCCAGCAAGGCTGGCTCCGAACCAGCGCGATCCTCCTGTCTCCACCTCCCAAGCGTGGGGATTACAAGCGTGCGCCACCAAGCCCAGCTAGAGCTGGGTTAAAGTCCTTTATTTCGCTGATTTTTATGTTTCTTCTCTCCTTTCTTTCTTTCTTTCTTTCTTTCTCTTTCTTTCTTTCTTTCTTTCTTTCTTTCTTTCTTTCTTTCTTTCTTTCTTTTTCTTTCTTTCTTTCTTTCTTTCTTTCTTTCTTTCTTTCTTCTTTCTTTCTTTCTTTCTTTTCTCTCTTTCTCTCTCTCTTTCTCTTTCTTTCTTTCTTTCTTTCTTTCTTTCTTTCTTTCTTTCTTTCTTTCTTTCTTTCTTTCTTTCTTTCTTTCTTTCTTTCTTTTCCTGGGGTTGGGACCCAGGAGCTTTTCTACCTCCGGGCTATACTTCCGGGCTATACTTCCAGGCTTTTTTATACTTTATTTGGAAACAGGGTCTGACTAAGTTGCTGAGAGCCTCACTCAGTAGCTGAGGCTGGCTTTGAACCTGTGTGATCCTCCTGTCTCAGCCTCCCAAGTGCTGGAACTACAAGCGTGTGCCACCATGTCTGGCCCTCTCTCTGTTCTTTAAAAATCCATTTTCTCCTTTCTTCTTGATTTGTATTAATTGGGCAATTTTAGTATCACATTTCATTTTAAACATTGCATTATTAGCCACAACTTTAAGATGCCTTTAAAGCCTTTTATAAGATTCACCTTTATACTTATATTACCTTTAAATAACATTTCAAATATCCTAATTTTTTTTTTTTTTCGGCACCAGGCATGGAACCCAGGGGCATTGTACCTCCGAGCTACACTCCCAGCCCTATTTTTTAGTCTTTTTTACTTTTGAAACAGGGTCTCACTGAGTTGTGGAGGGCCTCACTAAGTAGCTGAGGCTGTCCGCGAACCGCATTCCTCCAGTCTCTGCCTCCCGAATGCTGGGATTACAAGTGTGCGCCATCACGCCCAGCTTCAAATATTCTAATTTTAAGTATTATTGTAAGTTTAAAGTATTATTGGAAGTTTCAACAGAAATTTTAATTTCTTCTTTGACAGCATTTGGCTTTTTGTTGCCACATATTTTATTTTAACCAGTATTATAAATGTCAAAATTCACTGATATTGTCTTAGATGGCAATAGCAGATGAATCAAAAAGACATTTTAAACAATTATAAATAAGACAAAAACCCATGTGCCATTTTTGGAAGCTCTTTATTGATAAAGTTTTTATTTGGTATCAATTTTCACTTGACTTCAAATTTTTTATTTAACATTGTAGTGCAGGTAAGATTATGAGAAATTCTACTTTATTTCTCCAAAAACCATTTTATTTTTCCTTTATTTTTGATGGACACTACACCTAAATATGAAGTTGCAGGATGATCATGATGATTTCATGAACCTACAGTGTTGTTTTATTATCTTCTGACTCAGGCATGAAATTTCACTTTCTTATCTTTGTTATTGTGTAAGGAATATTCCTTTTTCTTATTTAAAGTTTATTTTATTCTTCACTTCTTTTTTTAAAATAAAAGGTTGATTATGAAGTGTATTGATTTATTTTTTGTCTTTATTAAGCGTCCTTAAAGCATCCCATGCAGATTTCTGCTCTTCTTTCTCTATAGACTTGACCCACAGTTCTAGTTACATTTGTTCCTCTGAATTTTAATCTGTCTTGATTTGGCAAACTGCTGAATTTTACCCTCCTTTTACTAAGGTATGGAAAATGTCTCCATAGAAGAAACTAAGATGATTAAGGATTTATGTTGTGACTTTCACTTCTATTAGGGATTTGGGTCCTACATTGGTTGTCTTCTAGGATCTCAAAATAATTACTACACATATAATTTCATCTTTATAGTTATTTATTGGAGGATGGTATGTTTAATACCAATTACTCAATTATTGCTTAAAGATGAGATCTTTAATACACTTTTTAAGATTTATAAATCTTACAGAGTATATTTTCATGACAGCCCAATAGTATCAGAACATAGAGCTGGGCGTGGTGGCACATGCTTGTAATCCCAGCATTTGGGAGACTGAGACAGGAGGATCACAGTTTGTGGCCAGCCTCAGCTACTTAGTGAAACCCTTTGAAACTCAGTGAGATCCTGTTTCAAAATAAAGAATAAAAAATAGGGCTGGGGATGTAGCCTGAAGGTAGAATGCCCCTGGGTTCCATCCCTAGTGCTGGAAAAAAAAAATAGTGTCAGGACATATATAGCACATAGATTTTGGTTTCTAAATACAAATGTCTGATAAAAGTAAAACCACAGATTCTGGGGAAAATGTCTGATTTTAAAGCTAGGACAGAGTAAATGCAAGATAAGCCTGTAATATATTCTTTGCCAGAAAATAAGGACATGCTAAAAACATGACGGACATAAATATAAAAAAAACACAGAACCCAGCCTTCAGGGAGCCACACTAGCCAAGTGTAGGATAATTTGAACATTATGATATATAATTATAGTAAGGAACCTACTGAGTAAGATAGAGTCTAGGAGTACATATAAATGGAGTAAATAAATAAGTACATGACAACACAAAAACATACATAGAAGGTAAGAAGTTATGGCTTTGAAAATTAAGTGTCAATTACTAACTATAAGTACATGATGGAGTTTGGCAATTATTAACCTATGCTAAAACCCATGGCAGAAATTTGTCCAGAAACAAGATATTTACCTGGTTCTGTAATGTTTCTCTGCAGCACAGAAGCTTGGCAGACCATTTACAGCAAGCATTCAAAGCTAAATTTGTCAATGCTGGCAGACCAATATAATGTAACTCTTGATGTAATGCATTGAGAAAGATACAACATCACTTTGATAGCATTCTTAATGAAAATTGGTAACCTAAATCCAATTATGGGGATGCATTAGCCAAACACAAATTGAGAGAAGTTCTACAGGACAATGTGCATACTCTTTTAAAAAATATGAAGGCCAAAGAACAGAGAGAAATATTTTAAAACTCATCTGGATTTAAAAAATGACAACCAAATGCAATTTGTGATCTTAAATTTGATGCTGGGCCATCTGAAAAGTATCTCTGAAGATCAGTGCCACACAACTGAAAAGACATGAAATATTTCCTATGAAGAAAGAAAAAAGGTCTTACGTCAGTATAAAATTCCAAGGTTGAGTCAATTCAATTTCTGTCAAGATATCAATGTCATTCTTCACAGACTTAGAAAAATTAGTCCTAAATTTTATACAGAGAAACAAAATACCCAGAATAGTCAAAACAATTTTCAGCAATCAGAATCATGCAGAAGGCATTGTAATTTCTGACTTCAAATTATACTACAGATCTATAATAATAAAAATAGCATGATATTACCACTTAAAGATATGCAAAGACTAGTGTAACAGAGTAGAAGGTACTGAAACAAATCCACACACTTATAGTTAATTGATTTTTTATAAAGATCCTAAAAACATATATTGGAGAAAAGACAGCCTTCTCAACAAATGTTGTTGAAAAAACTGTTTATCCAGTTATTAAAAAAAGTTAAATACTTGCCTTTTACTCTGAACAAGAGTCAACTTGTCAACTTGAGCTGGATCAAAGACCTGGAAATTAGACCAGAGACTTTGAAACTACTAGAGGATGGCATAGGTCCAACACTCCAACATACAGGCACAAGTAGAAATTTCTTCAATAAAATCCCCAAAGCTCAGGAAATTTAAAAAGAAATTAATAAATGAGATGGCATTAAACTAGAATAGACACTACACAAAAGGAGAAATATAACTGGCCAATAAATACATGAAAAAATGTTAAACATTATTGGAAACCAGGGAGATGCAAATCAAAACTACACTGAGATTCTATCTAACTCCAATCAGAATAACAATCATCAAGAATTATGATAAATTCTGGAGAGGATGTGGGGAAATAGGAACTCTTCTGCACTGTTGGTGGGATTACAAATTAGTACATCCACTGTGGAAATCAGTATGGAGATTCCTCAGAACATTGGGAATGGATAGACCATATCACTCAGCTATATGACTACTGAGTATCTTTCTAAAGGCACTGACATCAGATTATAGTAATATTTGCATATCTCTGTTTATAGCAGCACAATTCAGAAGAGCAAAATTGTGGAACAAATGTAGTTGTCCATCACCAGATAAATAGATTAAAAAATTGTGGGTTAGCTGGGTATGGCGGCACATGCTTGTAATCCCAGCATTTGGGAGGCTGAGACAGGAGGATCCCGGTTGGTGGACAGCCTCAGCTACGTAGTGAGGCTCTTTGCAACTCAGTAAGACCCTGTTTCAAAATAAAGAATAAAAATATAGGGCTGAGGGAGTAACTCAGAGGTAAAATGTCCCTGTTTATATCTCCAGTACCACCCACCCAAAACAAAAAAATGTAGGTTATACACACAACAGAATTCCAGCAAGCAATGAAGAACAAAATTATGTCATTTACAGGAAATTGAATGGATCTGCAGAACATTATGCTGAGATTAGCCACTCACAAAAAGTGAAGGATCATATGTTGTCTCTCATATGTGGAAGCTAGGGAGGAACTGGGACAATAGAGAGACTTCAGATAATGGAGGAGAAACTCTGGTGGAACAATGATGGTGCTGTAGGGGAAGACGGGGGATGGGGGTGAAGAATCAATGAAGGGATCACTTCCACTGATATTATGTATATCATAATAGAGAGTACCAATGTGTATCTCATTGTCCTGTATGGGGCAGGGGTGTGAGAAGGAGAAGCCAGGGGAAATCCTGCCAAGTGCTCTGTGCATGTCAGTTACTACCACTATGATTTACATTATGATGTGACACTATAATACACCAATAAAAGTATAAAACTTCTATTGTTTTTATTTCACTCTGGTTATGTAAGAAGATCTCCCATTTTTAGTATATATGCTGTGAAGAGTTAAAGGGATATTTCGTTTCCTCCTTATTCTTAAATGGTTGTCCTATTATTTTTTAAATAGATGATACAAATTATCTATCATCTATCACCTACCTATCTATCTCCCTCTATGATTTTAATGTGTCTCATCCAAAATTCAAATGTTGGAAACCTAATCCTGAATACAACAGTGTTCAGAGATTGGGGCCTGTGGAAGGTGTTTAAGTTCTGAGGATCCCACCCTTATGAATTAATTACTGCTGCAATGGAAAGGGCTGGTGGAAGTGAGTTCACCCTCATCTGCTTTCCTGCCATGTAAGAGCACAGAATTCGTCCCTCTCTTGTCCCTCTGCCTTCTGTCACATGAGGACACAGGAAGAAGGTCCTCATCAGAAATGAGTGCCTTGATCTTGGATTTTCTAATCTCTAGAACTGTGAAAGATAAATTTCTATTCTTTATTAATTCTATGATATTCTGTTAGCATATAGTAGCACAAAATGAAGTAAGTCACTATCCATCTATCTACCTCCTTTTGTAGATAAAGAAAAATGAGAAATAAAAGTAATAGCAAAAAAGGTAAAGTCTACATGGAGGTATGGCATATATTTTTGTAAATTTTTCTATAAATTTAAAATTATTCCCCAATAAACTGTATGTATGTTATGTGTATGTGTTAGTAGAGATTGAATCCCTTGAGCTACATTCCCAGATCTTTATCATTTTTGTTTCAAAACAGGGTTTCTGAAAGTTTCATTAAGTTGCTGAGGCTGGTCTCAAACCTGTGATGCTTCTGTCTCACCATCTCAAGTACTGGGATTATAGATATCAGCCATCATAGCTGGCTCCAAAATAAAAGTTTTAAAAAATATTCTGGTTATAAACTACAACTTCTTGTCTCCCCTTCTGACTCTACAAGTACTGAGCTTCAGCTACATCACCTAGACAAACATGTACTTTCCTGGATCTATGCTTTTCCACACACTATTACTCTTTCTCTCAAATTTCTGTCTTTCCTTGACTATCTGAGGCCACATATTCTTCAAGACCTAGGCCAATGCTCATTACTTCTGTATGATTACCGGCTTCCCTTTAGCAAGACTTCTAGACTTAGATTTAATCAGTCCTTTCTTTAGAGGTGCACAACACCTGGTCTATGCTGCTAATATAGTCATATTGGTCAGAGTAATCTGATTGTACCATGGAAACAAGGGGTAAAAATTACTGGGGTCTCTCATGATAGCTGCGTGCCCAGTGAAAACTAGCATGTAGACTCTGCTCTTGATGGTCCCTCAGGGACTGAGGGCTATAGAAACTGCCAGGACATGTGTTTCCATGAGGAAAACGTCTTAGATGGAAAGGAAGATAGGAAATCTCAAGTTTTAAAGTCCCTTGGCAGAAACAACTTAATTCATTTCTGCTTATTTTTCCTTTGTCATAGTAAATCATATGGACGTGACTATTTTCCTACGTGGTATAAAATACAATCTGCCTAAAAGAACAGTCTCAATAGCTCTGAGGATGCCTACCCTCAAAGTTTATTACATCATACCAATTATTGTATTTGTCAGTTTTCTCCAGTGAATTCTGAGAGTAGCTTTTATGTTCTACATACCATATTCAACCCTTGAAACCTAATGTTTGATGATAAGGAGGTGCTGAATACTTAATGTCTGATTGAATGGACACTGAAAGACTTGCCCATGTCATAGAGCCTATGGGATGCAGATACATGGACACATTTTTAGTCCTGTGCACTTTCCTCTACACTATGCAATAAAATACATAAACTTTTTTTTTTACATAGTCTTTTTCTTATTAAGCTGTTATCTGCCAATAGGGAGTATTTCAACTTTACTAGTTAATATTCTATAAGCCTCTAACTATATAAAATACCCATTTTAAAAATTGCCTGCAGCCACAGAATGCCTAAGAAATACATTGATTAACATTCAATAAATGAAAACACATTTCATTTTATTCAATCTGTTATGATTTCTCACCTCTGCTTTTGAGAGTCTTTTTCCATTCATTTCTCTTTCATGGCCTTTTCATTACAAACTGGACCACAGGGTCTTTTAGAATTGTATACCTTTAATAATAAAGATGAAGAAAATTCCAAAGGACTTCAAAAGGAACAGAAAATATCAAAGTCCAACAAAATACTTCCAAAATAAAATTTACCAGGATGGCATATATTCTTGATTAGCTTATAAAATGAAAAACTCTGATTTTGGTAAAATATTCCAGATTCCTATCAATCTACAACTATTATTATTATTAATCATTATTGTTTTTATGACCTTTCATAGATCCTAGTAGAACAATAAATTACAAGTAGTCTTAGTTATATTACTTTGGAATGAGAAGAGTGGAATCGACTGTAGCAACTGTGTTGAGAATTGAGATACACGGAGAGAAGTTTATCTTTAGGTATATTGAATAATTATCATTTCAATGAAAGGCAAAAAAATAGCCAATCTTGTGTAAATAAGCATGGTTTTCAGCACAAATCAGAATTTCAGAGTGTGGCAGAAAATGAGCAGAAATGATAAATTCAGGAGGCAGTATTCAGGAATAACTCAGTATGAAGCATTTGTCCTTGCCTGGGTCCCAGAAAGCTAAGTTATATGGAAGGACCCCTTTTTCATTCTGATATAATGTCTGCCATGCTGAGGAACCTGATCAGTGATTGATAAATATTGTGGTGACTTCTTCCACCAGCAACTGACACATGGCGAGCCTGAAGTTGCCTTCATTACTCAGATTTCCAAATGCCAAATGAACTCAATTTATGTGTCCTTGATTTGGGATAAAGTTTTGATATCTCCCTATGAGGATAAGCAATCTTTAAGTGACAGATCATTTTATGAAGCTTCTAACTAAGATGAGCAAGTCTGTTTTGATAACATAAAATTGGCAGGAACTGGAGCTTGAGATTTAAATAGAGCCCAGTTGAATATCTGCACAAATTAGAAGAGGCATGGATGATTTTATGCAAATTGTTTGTTTATAGAATGCTTCCCTTGGACATATCTGTTGGATTACATAGGCTGAAAATATATGAAGAGAAAAATGTGTTTTAGTTAAAAGTGACTATTGACTTTTTGTTTGTTTTTCCCCAGTAATTAAAAATAAAAATATTAGTAATGAAATTTAAAACATTTATGGAGCACTGGCATTGAGATAGGAACTCTACTGAGTTACTTAGAGGTACTTCTATTGTCCTCATTTTACTGATGAGGAAAGGGGATATAAGGTATGTAAGTATCTTCTCCAGTGCCCCGTAGCAGTAAATGGAAAAACCAGAGTTTAAACCCAGATCATCTGTTTTCAGATAATCTGTTGACTGACTATATGGTGCTTCGAAGACAGTACAGAGTAACTCTAAAAGGTTAAGTTAATCAACGCGCAAATAGAATAGTTTGGAAGAATTGGCAGAAAACTCACAAAACTTCAGATTTTTCAACTTTACCCCCAATTTTATAGAACTTTCATTTGGGGCCAAGATTTTCCATTCTTTTCCATGGAAATGGAATAGAACACCCTATTAAACCACCAGCCTATAGGCATGTACTCCTATAATCGGAGCCCTTCAAATCAGCATTCATGAGAAAGGTGGAAAATTCCGATCTTTCCCAATCTGGTATATAAATAGAACTACTTGTGTTATTGTGGATTGTCATAGATGGCACTAATGAGCCCGATTACATGAGAATTGTGGAAATACTGAACAAATAAAAACTGAGAGGAGGCAGAATTAAGTCTCTCAAAAATAAGTAACTGCTTTGTGATGACAATATGAATAGCATATGAAAATCTTCCATGCATGACATCCTGACAAATACAAAAGAAGCAGAAGTAGAATATGTTCCTATTGATCCTGCTGATCCTCTTTCCATTTGTCATCCGGGTTCTCTGTTATGTTGTTGTTAAGCCCTTTTGTGGTATGTTTCTCCTTTTCGACTCAATCTGTATTCACAAAAGTTCTGCCAAGAGATCTGATAGCAGATGATTTCTTATTGTTCAAGAAAGTGGTACTTTTGTTGCATATTTGATCACACTTTTCTGTTGGGTACTGTGTTGTCAGCTATTTGTGCTACCAGGATAAGATGCATGCCAAGGAAAATGAAAAAAGTGTATTTGCTAAGCCTGTCAGAAGACATACTGACAATTGTATGAAAACCTCAAGGCATGGCTTCAGTAGTTAAGGCATAGGAAAGAAATATTCTCATTTTGTTAAATAAATCCAAGGTTTGAAGTCCATGCATGTCATAATAATAATGTGAGGAAATGTAATCCACATAAATAGTGACTAGAACTCTTGAAAACACCCACCTAATGTGGGAAGAATTAAATTTCTTTTTTTGTGTGTGTGGTATTGGGGATTGAACCCAGCGATACTCTACCTCTGAGCTACACCCCCAGCCCAATTTTTTATTCTTTATTTTGAAACAAGATCTCCTTAAGTTGCAGAGGGCCTCACTAAGTAGTTGAGGCTGGCTGCATACTGGGATCCTCCTGTCTCAGCCTCCTAGGTATTGGGATTACAAGCATGTGTCATTATGCCCAGCTAAGATTTCATTTTTCTTTTTTTTTTTTGTGGGTCTGGGGATGGAACCCAGGGGCATTCTACTTCTGAGCTATATCCCTGCCCTATTTTTTATTCTTTATTTTGAAACAGGATCTCACTAAGTTGCGGAGGGCCTCACTAAGTAGCTGAGGCTGTCTGTGAACTGTGATCCTCCGGTCTCAGCCTCCTGAATTCAACAAATATTGAACATGACTTTATCATCATATACTGTGTTATACATTGAATGCAAATCAGACACAGTCCCTAAATAAACATGAGCCCAATCTAGCGGGTGATAAAAATTAGCATAAAGAGATAAAGTAAGCTATATAGTAAACAATCCGTGTTTTACTTCCCTAATCCATAGATTCATTCTGTATTCTTCATTGCTCTGATTTCTGCCTCAGGAAGCTGAGTTCAATAAGTTTCTTCCTTATTAGCTGGCTTCTGGTCAGGTTCAGTGGATAGTCACTGGCCAGAGATCAGAGGAGTCAATGTTTTCTTTCTCTGTCCCTCCTGCATTGGCATCTGGTTTCTGGCAGAGGTGGTACGCCTCCATGCCTATGCCCCTCTTCTCCAATAGCATTCTCTCCATGGGCTCTGGGCAGCACTTCTTCTTTTGTCTCTTTAACTCTGTTAGTGTTGGCAACTCTCATCATTGCCACTCTTTCTGTCTTTAACTTCTGATGTTTATTCTCTTAACTGTGCACAATTTTAGAGTCTTCATTTAAACTCTTTTTTCCTCAAAGCAACTGAGTTAAAGTATACTTCCTTCCAGATCATTGGCAGGCATGAAGACAAATTCATTATACATTCATTTGGTTATAGACTATTTATTCAGTGTTTATTACATGGCAGCATAATAGGTAGAAAATATACTACTGTAGTTTCCAATTTAACTTACAAAAATATTCTATATTACCCAATATGGTAGCTACCAGTCATATGCGACTATTGAAATGTAGTTATTGTGATTGAGCAATTACATTTTAAATCTTATTAAATTCTATCTTAAAATTTTATTACGACATGGCCAGTGGTTAGTGGCTACCATTTTGGACAGCACAAGTGTGAACTAATTTTGACAGAAGCATGAATAGCTCCTGTGAAAGGAGAGCAGAGTTTGTTCTGAAAAATGGCCAGGAGGAAGGCATTCAAGCTGCTCAGTAGATGGGTAGCTCTTGTTCAAGCATAGAAAGGTGCTTTCTGGGCAAAAGAAATACTTCAGGCAAATGAAGAGTCATTGACATGTGGAAGGACAGTTAAGCTTAGAACATCACAGGGCATTCAGGGTGGTCCACTCATGATGATCAAGGGGAAAGGGTGTGTTGGAAGATGAGCTGGGAATCTTGGATTGGGGCTGCATGTTGATGAGCTTTTTTTTATATCCATACTGCACTGCTTTCTCATGTTCCCATACAACACCATTAGGTAGATCATTTTAAAATACCAATATTCATCATGATATTAATGATAGATGCATATTTGTTTTAAAATATTCCATTGAGTTTTTAGTTTTAAAATAATTGTGATTATTTACAGTCTGGTCTTTGATTGCCCTCTGATTTATGAATTTTGCTATAAAGTGAACATATTTTCCATATGATAGACAATATGTCAGTAAAATAGCTTTACTCAGTGGTGCACAAAGTGCCACAGAGCACAGAGGATGGTACATGTAGTTAAGGCTGAAGAAAAATTCCTGGAAAAGTTCTGAGGTCTGAGCTTGGTAGGGATTGTCTAGATGAATTTCTGCACCTGCGTGGAGTAGGTGTTAAGAGGTAGGGAGGCATATGCTCCCATTAGAAAACATAAAAGGTGGCATAATTAGACTGAAAGGGAGCTGGAGTAAAGGAACATATCTAAAGAGATTTAAGTTATAAAGGATTACTGGCATACTGTTTGTGTAGTGGTTTAGAAAGAGGATAAGGCAGGCAGGAGTTTCAGTTAGAAGCCTATAGTAGCATGATAGAGAAAAATATAATGGGGTTTGAACACAGGTAATATGTGTCTCAAGTTATAAAAATAATAAGTCTTATTGGTAATTTTTTCACTTTCAAAGGCTTATTTATGTTTTCCTGAAAAATAAAACAAAACCTCCATCCACTTTTTCTCTGTGTTATAATAATAATAGCTATTATTTACTAAACAATTACTGTGTGTGGGTCAGTAATTCTTTTAAGCCTTTTCATGCTGTGGATTAACTCACTTAATCCTCACAACAATCCTGTGGGGATGGTATCATTATTATCCCTTTATTTTACAGATCAAGAAACAACTCAGTAAAGTTAAGCAACTTCTCAAGGTCATCCTCAGTAAGTTACAGGGTAGCATTTCAATCCTGATCATCTGTTTCTAGATGAGACCCATGACATAACCTTCTTCTGTAAAATTCCTATAGTCACCCTGTGCTGAAACTGACCATTGTGATGAAGTTGTCTCTCCTACATTGAATACAGAGTTAACTTGGAAATATGGTTAATATAAGATAAACTTCAAAAACATGCATATCTGTCATATAGAACTTGAGCAGGAAAACATGGTCATTTTATGAAGGATGGGAAAAAATGCCAGCCAACATTGTATCATCTAGGAAAATTATTTAATTTACTGCACTACCTTCATAATATTCATATTAGTCAAAATTTTTTCAGTTTGAATATTTCAATATGAACAGTTTTAAGTGCTGAACATTAATTAATTTAAAGAGATTTTAAGGAGACATGGTTGACAGATTTGAAAATTATCCTTTTTTAATAGATTATATTGTTGCCAGTGAGGACTAACACGCATATGTGTCTGGAAGCTTGATGAATATTTGTAGTTTAATGGGAACTTGTGTTTATAGGACCTACCTTCAGATCATTCATTTCAGCGTGGTGTCATCAACTCTCATCTTTTTACTTTATAATTACTTTTTAAGATATCCTCTAAGAGATTGACTTTAGAGATGTCCTTGAAGCAGACAGTCCTACAATTGCATTATTTTTTGTGAAGGTATTTTTTTTTTTGCAGTATTAGGGATGGAACTTAGGGGCATTCTATCTCTGAGCTACACTCCCAGCCCTATTTTTATTCTTTATTTTGAAACAGGGTCTCACTAAGTTGCAAAGGGTCTCACTAAGTAGCTGATGCTGGCCACAGACTTGCAATCCTCCTGTCTCAGCCTCTCAAGTACTGATTACAAGTGTGCACCACCATGCCTGGCTTATGTGAAAGTTTATTGTTAGATCAGAAAAAAATGACTTTGTATAGAATATAGAACCTAAGTATATTCTCACTTCAAATATGTTTTGCATAGAATATAATTTGGTTAGACGTGGGAACTTATTTGACTATCTCCAAAGCCCATGTAATGGTTTGGATTTAGAATGTCCACCTAATCTTCACATGAAAAGGTAGCAACGTTGAAAGCAGGGTTTAGTTGCTAAGACGGGATCCCTGGGGGTGTGGCCTTGAGTATTATATAGGATTCTATCTTCCCTTGCACGCTCTCTGCTTCCCAGCTCTGTGATGTGAGAGCAGGGCTATGTGTGCTATTCTTCTCTTTGCTTACACTCACTGAGCTCCATAGGTGCTGGCCTCACACATGAGCCAAAAACTGTGAGCAAATAAATCTTTCTTCCTTTAAGGTATATGGTCAATTGTTTAGGATTATAGCAGTGGGAATGTGGACCAAGACATCCCAATAGTTATTTAGCTCCCAGCTTAGACAGCTAATAACTCCCCCTTCAATGGCATTTACTTACATACCCTGGCTGCTTACTAGTCTTGTAGAATTCTTTTAGAGTCACATTAGGTGGTGCTCATTGAAATACAATATGCCCAAAATTTTGACCTTGTGAATTTCCTATTTTTCCATTAAATCTGACCTCATACAGATTGCTTCTTACAATGACCTGTCTTCTTAGGAATATATTAGCTTGCATTTAAACAGACATATGCTAATTAGATGAAATGGTGTGGGGGAAGGCTTATGATATTGGGCATATTTTGACACTTTTTCTAATTGAGTGCTTAGGTTCGCATTATTTAGTTCAGGGTTATATAGAAGCAAACCATAGAATGTACTAGTGATTAGACTAATAATAACAAAGCAAGTCAGTGTTTACAGACATACTTACTTTAGGTGCAAAAACATGGGACAAGATAACAGGCCTGAGAATCCAGGACCATAAGAATTTTAGTTATTTTGAAACATAGGGAAGGTTAGTTAAAGATGACACTCTAAAAGGATGTGGAGTTCAAGTCATGAATAGTCTAAATTAATGCTCAGGTGGTTGGGTTCTGTCTGCCTTCAGTGGGCATATGCTGAATTACATTGAGAAAAATTATATAAACACTAAAAAGACTTGTATTAAAAAATCCAAAATCAAGAACTTTGTTATCATTAGACCTATATAGCAGGATGAGAATTTGAGACTCCTCATTCTTTACTGGATCTGTGTGCTTTGGATATTATTTAACTGAAGAAATAGTCTCTCACTTCTAAAGCAGGCCAGCAGCAATGTTGCCAAGTTTGGCACATGCAGATCATTGGTTTGGTTGAAGCTTAGAATTTGGATTCTTTTTCCAGGAAGCTTGATGCCAATAGAAATCAGTTGAAATTGAGTCTATTTTTCATCAGTGATATGAAACCAGAAGAGTAGCTAATCAACTGTTGTCTAGAGAAAATTCCAAGTCAAGCATATGGAAAACAAGGGTTATGAATCACAGCATGGCTTGGCTTCAGCCCTGAGGCAAATGAAATGAAACTAGTAAAAATATAATATATTCAGTAGAATTGTGACCTGTTCTAATTCTGTTTAAGGCACCTCAGTTCCAGAAGCAGAGCAAGCTCCACAGATCTGATGAAAGCAATTCTATTCCCAGAATCCAACTATGGATTTAGTCTTGGCCTCACTTGCTTCATTCATCATCATCTTTATCTATTTTATTTGTTAAAGAATAAATTTTTATTTTCTCTGATCCATTAAAAATATTTATTTCATATTACTAATTAAAGAATAAAATGGGTTGAACCTGCTCAGAGGGCTTTTAAAATTCATCAGGACAGAGACTTCATCTCTCACCTGCGCAGGTGAATCAGTGAAGAACATGGAATCAGGCACATGGAAGCATCTGGAAGATGTCTGGGGAAGGGACAGGTTATTGAGGAGAACTTAATAACAAAGCCCATCATGCCAATGCCTTGGAAACCCTAGAATGCAGTAAGTATGGTGACATGATTCTAAGTTCAGTAAGAATCCACCAAAGTTCACATCAAGCATATACCATATATAAAAGATCTCCTATCAGTTTTTACCTTCACATTTAAAATCAATAGCTAAACTGTCTATTATTTATAGACTGCCAAGTCAATTTCACATGTTATTGCATGTAAAAATCTAAGAAGTAGAAACCATCATTAACCCAGTTTATAGATGAAGAGATCTGGCCTGAGGTAGGGTAAGTAAATTCCTCAGGCTAAAATGGCAGTTATTGGTGGTGCTAAGACACAAACCAGGCCTGCCTGATTCCAAAGTCTGTCATCTATTCTGTTTTTCAGTGAAAACTTCATACTTTCTTTTTATTCTCAAATATACTGTAGTTAAAAACTGTCAACTCCTACTGAATGAGAATTATATTACAGCATTAAATAGAGTATCATATTTAATTCAGTAAATGTCTTTTCAACCTCCAGCTCTGAGACTCTATTAATATAGTTTCTTTCTAAGGACTGGATTTTTTTGGCTTTATCTATGTAAAATCAGTGTGAGAAAGATGGTTGGGCTTTTCATTCCTAGACCTGGATTTTTTTTTTTTTTTTTTTCGGGTCTGCAGATGGAACCCAGAAGCATTTGACCTCCGAGCTATAGCCCCTGCCCTATTTTTTATTCTTTAGTTTTGAAACAGGGTCTCACTAAGTTGCGGAGGGCCTCACTAAGTAGCTGAGGCTGTCCGCGAACCACAATCCTCTGGTCTCAGCCTCCCGAATGCTGGGATTACAAGTGTGCGCCACCACGCCCGGCTCATCGACCTGGATTTCTATGGTGTGTGTTAGGGAGAGAAATTTCACATTTTACCTATTACCTTTCATTTGAAAAGCATAGAATTCTTCTGAAATGATCAATGCACATCTGTAGAATATGATGATGTATTTTTATCTAATTAATATATTTTGGATACCTTTAGGAGTTGCATATATTAAGAAGAAAAATGTGAAAACCACTGCCAAAAGGCCTCAGTAAGGGATTCTACTTAAAGTAGTAAAAGTTAAGCAAAAGAGAAGTTCTTTATAAAGCTCGGGGAAAATTCACCTTTTTCCAGAGTTACTGCCTGAATTACCTACTTGTTGTCACTTTGGTTTCCCCTGATTTTAACCACTCTTTTCCAAACTAATTCATTTACTCATGGACAACTCTGGCTGCAATAATGGCAGACTTATCTCCTAAATCTATCTTTCCCAAACTAATATGCTCAATCTTTGAGGTATTGTTTCAAAACCATGGGAAAGGTAACTTAGCTTGGGATCTGCTTTATTATAATCATGTGTGTCCAGGGTGTCTGGGTTCATCTACCATACTTCATATGACTATATATATATATATATATATATATATATATATATATTCTGAATATAAATTTTCAACTTCAGAAACAACATTCATATCAAGTTTAAATGAAAAAGAACCAATATATAGTAACCTTTTAGTGCATTTTTCAAATTATACATTGAAGGCACATTGACCTTATTTGGAAACTGCAAACAGGTTTCCAAATAATGAGAAAACCAGTTACCAAATTAACTTAGTTTATTTGACAGCTTCACAAAAATATTTAAAGACAGTATTATCTGAAAATATAAGGAAGATTTTATTTTAAATTTATAATTGGTGTGGCCTTTTTCCCCTTACTTGTAGTTCATAGGATCAGAGTCGTATAATTCATTATTGTATAAGTTATAAAAATCTGCTTACCTGTTAGCATCTCAGTAAGTGGTCAATAAAAATAGGAGCTTATCTAAGTGTTGTTATGGAATATTTCTGTCCTCACTCACCCAACATCTCTGTGTTTCATTTCCTTTCATATTTTGAATACCTAGTAGGTGCAAAGATGGCACTGAGCTGTGTGTTTGGCTTGAGCATTTCTTAAAGGTTTTCTTGAGGGTCAAAAGATCTGAGCTGTGACATGACTTGGAAAAGAACAAATTGTAATGAACATATAAAACGCTGTTATTTTCTTTTCATGGATCCTGTAGAGTATCCAAGAAAATATAAATGTCTTTCAGTCTTTCAGGCAACTGAAATGGAAAGCTGCCACAGGAAGAATAAACTGCACAAGTAGTGATTAATACTAAATAGCTAATTGGACTGAGTCCCTGGAGAGAAGAGAAAGCTGAGAGATGGAGATATGCATATTGCTCTGTTTATTTTAGCAAAATGAGAGTCTTCTCTCGTTTACATTTCTTCTTATTAATATGCTAGATAGACTATTGGCAGAGCCCATTCTACTCTGTTTGTAGGGCTTTAAGAAGGTGACTTGGGGGCACCTAATGAAAAATGGCAAGCACCTAATATCAGGCAAATGTTTCATTATTCATTTTACATTAATCTCCCCTTCCCCTTCTGTAAAGATTAGTCAAAGTACTTAACTGGAAAAACTAGGAGGAAATATGGGCAGCATGAATATCAAATTAATCCTGGCCTTTTGAACACAAGTAAAGAATTTGAGTCTAGAAAAAAGGAATACAAACAGATTGTGCTTGAACAAGAGCAATTTAATCACTACACAAAACAGAACAGTCTATGCATTTGGGCATCTATGACTTTAACTGAATTCACGAAGCAACATATTCTTTGATTCTTAGTCTACATCTAAGCTGGCAAATAAAATGTCCTGAATTCATTTTCATTTCAGCCTTTAAGGTTTGCTAGGAGATACAGGAGATCAGGTCAAGGATGGAGAAATATCTCTCAGTATTTGAGAAATACTCAACTGCATTGAGTTTAAGATGATAAGGGTGAAAATCTTGTACATTCTTCTGAGACTTTAATTTAGGGGTGCCTAAATCTTTCCAAAATTATTCTTTTGTTCCTCTATTCTATTTTGTTCGCTTTTCCCATACTCTTTCTCTCTATATACCCTCTAAATATTTATTTATTTATTTATTTATTTATTTATTTATTTATTTATTTATTTATTGGTGGTACTGGAGTTCCTGGAAACCCTTCTGCCTCCGGAATACACTCCCATACCTATTTTATATGTTTTTTTTTTTTTTAATATGGAAACAGCATCTCTTAAGCCAGCAAGGCTGGCTTTGAACCTGCGCAATCCTCCTGTCTCCGCCTCCCAAGAGTGGGTATTACAAGTGTGCGCCACCACGCCCGGCTCTAACCATTATTTTAAAAGAGGAAGAAGCAACATAGAGTATTGGTAAGAACACATATTTTTCTGTCTTTTTGGTCCTCTCTCAAAGTTCTGCTTCTATGGAGGGAAGAGAACCATGAAAGACTAGACAACCTCCTTCATGCTTTTTCTTTTTAAATTGGTGTTCTGAGAATTGAGCCCAGGGGTGTTCTACCACTGAGAAAATCCTGACTCTATTTTACATTTTTTTTTAAACAGCTTCTCATTAAATTACCACATGGTGGCTTAAAACCTGTGGTCTTCCTGTTTCAGCCTCTCAAATACTAGAATTACAGGCCTGTGCCACCACACCTGGCTCTCCGTGGCTTATTTTCTTCCACAATAACCAGTACAGGTCTAAACATTTTGCTTTTAACGTATTTTGCCTCATTTTTGCTGATAGTGACTATGAATCAAAACATGATTTCAGAATGTACACATTTCAAAAGTGGTTTGTTTGGCAGTTGAGTCTGAGTACTCTCTAAGAAAAAATAGTTAAAATATTTATTAAAATAACAATGGGATATATTAACTCATAAACCTGCTTCTACTTATAACTATAAGTAGGCTTCTACAATTGTAATTACTTATGGATTTGTATTTGTATCTGTGAAAATTTGTGAGCTCTTGATGTGGAATTATTTTTTTCTTATTTTTTTAATGACTTTATTTAAAAGATAGAAATATAGAAGACAGTTACAGCCTCACCTGGGTAACATGAGGGGGTGCTTCGAACAAAATCACCCTGGAATCTACTTTTCTAAAACTACCTCTGGAATTTCAGAGAGAAGGATCTTATAAGAACGTGTCTTTGGCAAATATACTTTTCACTATTTTACTTTTCTCTCACCCTTAAAAATGATTTCTTGGCAATGTTTATATTAGTAGCTATCATTTTAATAATGTTTATTTTTGGTATCATGTGTTTCAGGGCCTCTGGGCACCCAAACAAAATTTACTCAACAAAATGACAAAAATTAAACAAATAAGACAATAAGCCAAAATAAAAAGTGCATAAGCCTAAAGCAGAAAATAAAGTTGTAAATAAAATATAATACTGACTTGTCCCTCATGGTTTGGAGCTGAAGCTGTCAAATTTTGGGCGTGCAGCTGCTTGTCCAAGTGCAGAATCTTGCAGTCAGTTAGTCAGAGACTCCGTCATCCAGATCTTTTCTGGGGCTCATTTTATTCTCTTCTCATGGTAATTTGTCCCCTTAATGGGCTGAATTTTTCAGTACACACATGGCTACTAATCTAGAGATAGTCAAGATTTGGATGGAGTAGAGGGAATGTCAAATTATGCTCTGGGTTCTAATTCCAACTCTGCCACTCTCCAACTTTGTCAATTGAAACCCAGTCTTCGACCTCAATGGTAGAATGATATTTGTATCATATGGTTGCTGTTAGCAAGTAATGCTATTGCTCATAAAAAGTATTCATGAAAAGTACTTATGATCAGTATTGTTATTTTTTGTTGTTGTTACAGTCATTGGGGGTGGCAGTAAAATTGATAGCAAAATAATTCAGGATCTGATGTCATGGGCCCATTTAAAAGCCACAGCCAATCTGATGGGGTGGACAGAGGACAGTGTGGGTATGAAGGAAAGAGAGTGCTGTGGCACGGTTCTTAGAGTTGGGTGAATTTTCTGGCATGTTTATGGAAGGCTGACATAAATGCATTTAGAGTCACTATCTAAATTGTACTTGAGAAAAATATTATTCAATATTGGAAACATTTTAATAACAAAAAAGAACGATGTTGGATTTCTAATACTCCCTTTAATTAACTTTTTGCATGATGATGTACAATTTCTCATTGCACTTTAAATCTAATGAAATTCTACTATTCAATGAATGGCATTTGGGCATATGAAGGGATTAGGATTGTAAGAATTATAGCCAAGCAGAACGGCTAGTTATAGAAGAAACAAATTCCAGGTGAGCAATCAGAACTTTAGCAGAGGTGATAGAAGTAGAAGGACCTCAAAGGGATTCCCTTCTAGTCACCCAGACTATCTTCCCAGTTTTCTTGATTCTCTACTGTGTTCCACCCATGTTCTCCTAGAGTCTGCCTTAGCATGATCGCCTGAAACCCAAGCTTATCTTCAATTCACTTAGGCTTATTGGACACTTGTTTCTTAAAACACATCACTTATTATTTCTAAAGGATTATATTTTTGAGCGAGGTCAAGTTGCTTCTGCATATGTTTCTAGATTTGATTCTAGTTCCGTTTTAGGCCTATATTTTCAATTGTTGGATTTGTTTGTTTATCCTTTCATTTTTTAGTAAACGTTAACTGAGTATTTGTAATGGGTTAGGCCCTCTGTGAGACCCTGGAGCTGTAGAGTGAGCCTGCGAAACATGGCACTTTACTGGAGGTCAGCTAGATATATAGGATGATAATTGCAGCAATAATAGCAATGACCCCTTAGGCACCTCCACTACCTCACAAAGGGAGTTATATTGCAGGATTTAGAGCCATCACTTTTTAACAATACAAAGTATCCTAGCATTTTCTAGCAATAATAGATATTTCAATCTGCCTAATAGCTCTCACTGAATATGGCATAGAGAACAATAGCCACTTCCTATCCACTAGTGCTCACAGAGTTGACTGCAGACGATAACATTTTTCTACGTGTATTATACTGCAGTGTAGCAGGAAGAACACTGAATTAGATTCAGACTTGCTGGACTCTGTCTTGTCACATATTTACTGCATGGACACAGCAGCCGTTTCTGGTCTTCATTTTTAATTTTTTTTATTGGTGCATTGTAGTCATACATCTTAATGGAGTACAAGATGTTAGAGGTATATGTGCACACATCGCTTTAGCCTTTACTTAATTCTTACCCCATTCTCTCTTTCCTCCCTCCTCATGTTTGGTTTAGTGATTCATTTTCAATGTCATTGAGAGGGGAAAATCATACCTGATAGCATACCTCCAAGGCTGATGTATAGATCAAATAAGTAAATATCTATAATGAATCTTTGTTCATAAACTCAGATGTGCAAAAATGCCTGTATTTAAATTAATTCCAACGATACTTTAATCCATACCTGCATCCCTGTGGGCTGAGAGGAAAGTCACTCTCAGTCATTAGGGGGCTCCCCCTTCCTACGGCGGTGCCAAGGGCCTATGGGAGTGCTACAGCACTGCAAGAACAGGTACCTGGTCTTCATCCACTCAAGGGTATGATGAGATAGATCAGTGGTCCCTACCGATGTGCTTCGTGCTTGGCTGCCTCCCAGGAGCAGTGGGACCCTTTCTGGGTCTCAGGGCTCTATGTCTAGAGTCCAGCTTCCCTGGGTGACATGTAGGTGTCCCCCTCCCCACACACCTGCCACTTCTTGGCAAGGGTGGAATTCTTCTTTCTCCCCTCCTTCTCTGGAATACCAAACATAGTAATAATTTTTAATGTTCTGAGGCTTTTGACAAAAAACAGGAAGGTCTATTGATCTTAAGCAGCTTTCTCTTTGCTTTCCGCCCTGAAAAGCCTGCCTAAGGCAAGGGGCTCACAGATACAAATTTGTGATTCTTCCAGGATTATTGCTCAGAAGATGAAGAAGATAAAATTATGAAGTCTTCACATCTTTGAGACAACCACGACACGTTCACGTATTAATAAATTATCCTGTCAAAGGGCATTTGAGACACAAAATCTCCAATATATACATAAGGATTTGTTGTTAGAATCCATCCTTCAATCACAGGCACCTCTGTGGATCAGTGTGTAACTAACCAGAAAACAGGCACAGCTTTCACCATTCTCTTCTCGTTGAGGTTCATACCACGGTCATTCCATGGTGGATTTAAGCTTTGAAGAGGCCTCCAGAGCCAGAACAGATCACTGAGTCTTTGATTAAACTCTGCTAAGGCCTGCTAGTCTGGAATGTTTCGTTATTTTCTTGGCAGGACATGTAGGTTATCTTTTTTCAGGCTATAGAAAACAGAAGTTGGGGAAAAGTATATGTTGCTATTTGGGGACCCACAAATGAAAGGTCCATTACAGTGCCTTAAAATATATATTAATTTCAGTACATTATCTGCTTTCTATGTCTGTGTCTGGAACCCAAGTCACTACCTTTCTTATAGCCCAATAAATGTCCAACAACATGGTCACTTAATGGCAATTATATGCTTAATAGAAGAATAGCCACAAGTAATTCAATACTTTCTATGTGTCAGATAGGTAGTTATAACTTAAAATATATTTTAACCGTCTAGTGGGTTGAACTATGCTTTCTCCTAAAAATTGTGTCCTTCCAAAATATGACCAAATTTTCTACAAATAGTATCTGTGAATGTGTCCTTACCTGGAAATAAGGTCTTTGCTGATGTGTAGTAATGTTGAATAATATCCCTGCAAAAGTCATGTCTACCTGAAATCTCACTTATGTGACTTATTTTGGAATAATGTTTTTGAAGATATAAAAATGATCTCATTCTGGATTACGGTTGATACTAAATACAGTGTTAATGTCCTATAAGAAAAGGAGTGATACAGACCATGAACAGAGGAGGGAGGTGATGTGAAGACAGAGGTATGCTCCCACAAGATAATGAGTTCCAGGAGCCACCAGAAGCTAGGAGAGGTTAAGTAAGGCTTCTTTCCTAGAGGACTTGGAGGGAGTGTAGCCCTGAAGTCAGCTTAATTTCATACCTCTGCTCTCTGCTGTTTTTTTTTTTTTTTAATTTGGAAACAGGGTCTCTTAAGCCAGTGCAGCTGGCTTCAAACCTACACCATCCTCCTGTCTCTGCCTACCAAGCGCGGGGATTACAAGTGTGTGCCACCATGCCCGGCTGCTCTCTGCTGTTTTAAGCCACTTAGTGGTAGATTGTTGTGGCAGCTTCTTGGAGACTAATATAAGATAGGATGTAAGATATTGAGATTATTTTGGAGTTAAAGTGAACTCTAATTCCACTGATCAGTGTTCTTATGAGAGAATAAAGGGGAAGACTTGAGACACTCAACTCTAGAGGGGAAGACCATACGAGGACAGAGGTAGAAATGATGTATTCACGATCCAGAGGACAAAAAGACTTTCAAACAGCCACCAGAGCTATGCAAGTTGTAGATAAAAATTTCCCCAAAGCTCCTGGAAGAAACTAATGTGACCAATGCTTTGATGGAGGACTACAGCCTCCATAACTGTTAAAGAAGAAAAATATATTTAAACTATCAAGTTTGTGGCAATTTGTTACAGCAACCCTAGGAAACCAATACAGTCATTTGATTTTGACAATGCCATTGTGATGAGCAATATTAAACCAATTTTACTGAAAAAGAAATTAAATAGAACTGTGGTTGAGTACCTTGCTGGCATCATAAGAATTTTAAGAGCACAACTGGAATTCAAACTAAAAGTTTAAACCTAGCTCCTCTCAACTCTGAAGTCCATGCATAAATTCTGTCAGCAAACCACTTTCTATTGTTAGATTTAAAAATTATGATGGTTATTAACTAGAGAGCCACTAAAATAAAAGAAACAGTTCACTTTGCTAGACTCACTTAAAGGAAGAGAGAAAAAAATCTATTCCCCATCTCAACACACATTTAGCTGATTTGGTTTCTGCTTCATTCTAGGCACTCTGCTGAATATTGGGTAGAGATATAAAGGGGGATAGGATACTGTCCCTAAGACATTTACTATTTATAGGTGGGAAAAACAAATGATTCCCAAGATGCTCTCAGGGTGAACGAGATACAGGTATCAACATTCTGGACGATGGTGGACAAGTGACACTTCATAAAGGTAACGATGCTTTGAAAAGTGAAAAGCTGACTCAGGAAGAGGGGAAATATGGCAGGGTCGGGTGGAGGGTAGTGGAAGGCATTCTAAACTGAAGGAATGTTTGAAGCTAAAAGAGAAAGATTCTGAACCCTGACGTTGTGTGTTACTTGGTTCCCAATCAAGAAGTTAAGAATAGAGGAGTCAGCTTTCTTAAATGCTGAGATGAAATTTGTTTTCAAGAAAGAGAAAAGCTATGGGAAAAAAGGTAAGAATATGCAATATTTTAGTGAGTTTTGTGTGTGTGTGTGTGTGAGTGTGTGTGTGGTACTGGGGGTAGAACTCAGAGGCTTTCTACCTCCGGGCTATACTCCCAGACTTATTTTATACTTTATTTGGACACAGGGTCTCACTAAGTTGATGAGAGCTTCACTGAGTAGTTGAGGCTGGCTGTGAACCTGTGCGATCCTCCTGTCTCAGCCTACCCCCAAGCACTGGGATTACAAGCATGTGCCACCACGCCTGGCTTTTTAGTGAGTTATTTTAAATAAGCAATATCCCAGTCTTTCAGCAGCATTGAGCTAAAAGAGCAAAGTTGTGATGAATATGAAAATATTCCTCTTTTTCAAACCTGACATTCAAAATTATGGTACATACCCAAGCAATAAAATTCTCCTCAGTAATAAATAAAAGTAAAATTATGTAATTTCAGGAAAATGGATGGACCTGGAAAATATTAGAGTGAAGAGTGATTTTTTTTTCTCATATGCAGAAGATAGGGAGTGATTGAGATCCAAGAGGGCCTTAGATAACGGAGGAGAAACTCCAGTGGAGACAGGGAGGTGGTCTGGAGGAAGTGGTGGGGAGAGGGAGAATTAATGAAGGAAATACCTCCATTGATATTATGTATATAAGTGAGAATGCCAATGTCAATCTCAGCATTATGTATGGGGAGAGGAAAATAGGAAGGGAGGCAGGAAAAAAGCCCGCCGAATGGTGAATGGCTGTATGCCACTATCACCATGAACTGTATTATGATAGGGAACTATAATGAACCAGTAAAAGTTTAAAAAATCTAGTTTGGTTTTACATCACAGTAAAAAAAAAATTTAACCTTCATATCTGTCATAGAAAAATTGCACTGGACAAGTTAAACAGGATTTCTTGCCATAAGAGAAAGAGACTGAACTCAATTCCTCAGAAACAAAAGGCAGGAAGGTTTTTAAGAATGTGGGAAATTTCTGGAAGACATTAAAGGACAAGACCATCTGCCTGTGCTAGTTGACACTTATGGAACTTGGGTTATCTTGTGAACTGCATGCTTGTGTCCTTCAAAATATGAATATTAAAACTCTGCTCCTCAGCGTGAGGGTATTAGGAGGGGAAACCTTTGAGAAATAAGTAGGATTAGATAAGGTCATGAGAATGGAGCTTTCATGAATGAGATTAGTAACTCTGTAAGAGTCTTGAGAGGTCTTGCTTCTCTCTGCCCTCTGTCATGCGAAAACACAACCAGACATCAAATCGGCAGAGGCTGGATGAGGACCCTCACTAGACCTCACCTGTGCTGGTCCCCTGAGCTCAGACTCCAGAACAGTGAGAAATAAATTTCTGTTGTTTTTAGGCTGTCCAATCTATGGTATTTTGTACAGAAGCTTGACCTAAGACAGGCTCTTCTCTTTCCACTGGGTTTCATCATTATACTTCAGAATAGTGGACTTCAGTTTCTAGGGAAAGATATTTCTGGCTTGGGAGACTTGCAAGAATCTGGGAGAATATTTACATCTCAAAGAGTCAGAGGAGATACAGTCTATTAAATTTATTGATTTCTAAAGTAAGTGACTAAAAAAGGGAAGAACTTATAGTTAGCAAGGAAACTGTGAAAATTACACAGATTAAGTGAAACTGTAACACTGTTTTGGTCATATGGAACAAAAGCAATATTTTTTGAAGCTGCCAAAAAAAAAAAAAAACCTAAACAAAACACAGTAACAAATTAAATCATTTGGCCTTCTGACTTTGTCAACAGGAGAGATTCATATCTCCACAATGCAACTACTTGACCATCAGTGAATTGCTTAGTCTCTGGACCATGTTTTCTTAGTTCTAAATGAGGGAACAACAGGGATATATTATGGGATTGTTTTGGGAATTTGGAAATCATGCAAATAATATACTTACTAAATAAAAATATCTCTTGTAATTTTTTCATCACATAAATATTTGTCCAATTTAGGTTAGTGTCTGATTGAGGTTTTTAGTCTGCAACCAACTGTATATACTCTGTGGTACTGAACTTGTCACATGACAGTGCTCCTCAGTATTTGTATGCTATGATAATTTGGACATTATAACATCCAAACACACAGCACAAGGAGAGACACAGTGCGTGGAGATTGCACGCGTTCATTTCAGGTCAAGTTTCCTGCTTGTCAGATTCAGACTGTAGTTCACTTTGGCCATGCTACTGGCAGACGTTTGTCCAAGGGTACAACGAGAGTAGCTGAACACAGACTTCTGTGGACTCGTTTGTGAATTCCCTGAGATGACAAAAGTGAAGAGAATTAAAAACAAGTAGAAGGCTCATTGATTTCCCAGCTCTACTCCCAACTTTTATCTTTATTGTTTGATACCAAGAACAGAACACTGAAGCCAGTCACTGGCAGCGCATCCATTTGCAATAATATATTCAGGTTGCATCACAACAAGTTTCAATGCAGTTTTTCTCCAAAGAGAATTTGCAAGGCATAAGCAAGAAAAAGAGCAATTAGGGATTCAGAATAATCCCCGTGCTGTCCTCAATAGCGTTCAAGTCCCCGAGGGCCACATTTCCCTTTTCAATCTTCAAACTCAAGCCCCTTTTACTCTTATGCCTTCAGCTCTTCTCATTCTAACAGACTGACTATTTCACTACATCTTAAAATACACATCTCTTAAAGATACAACTGTCTTCTCTGCTTGGAATATTTTCATTACATTTTATTGCCAGCTTGGTTCAGGAGAAGTTTTATACCTAATTTGAAGGACCTGCCCTGTCAGTTTCATTTTCCTCCAGGACTTTTATCAGGCTAATTTGATTCAACTATGAATTCTTTGTAAGTCCAAAGCTCTCTGTTATCCCCCTTACTTTTTAAGAAAATATTCTTTCCAAAGCACACTCTATATTCCAGCCTTCCTTCTCTTATTCCTACGGAATTTCATTTACCTTGAGTTATGTAATGTCTAGTTAATCCATTCAATAAATATTTATTGAGCATCTCTAATGTGCCAGCAATATGAAGATGACTAAGAAGGCATACCTGACCTCAGGGAGGTCATTGCTTAATGGTAGAGGATGCTATGCAAACAAATAAATGCATGCATGGGTATGAATGCAACAATAGAGTTATAATCAGTGTTCTTGGCACACTATCATGAAGGCGAGAAGTCAGGAGATTTATAAATTGGAAACTATTAAACTTCACCAAGAGAAAGGCAAATTTGAGTGTTTACAATGAATATTTTAAGCTAATTTATTTTAATTGACAAAATTGTATATATTTATCCTGTGCAACATGATGTTTTAAAATATGTATACACCATGGAATGGCTAAATTGAGCTAAATAACATATGCATCACTTCACATATTTATCATTTTTTTGTGTTGAGAATACTTCAAATTTAGTTTTGTAGCACTTTTCAAGAATGGAATGTGTTTGGTATTAACTATAATCACTACATTGTACAATAGATCTCCTGAACATAGTCTTCTTATGTAACAAATATATATATATATATATATATATATATATATATATATATATATATATATTTGTGTTTCTGTGTGTGTGTGTGTGTGTGTGTGTGTGTGTGTGTGTGTGTGTGTTTTGGGGATTGAACCCAGGGCATTCTATTTCTGAGGTACACTCCCAGCCCATTTTTTTATTCTTTATTTTGAAACAGGGTCTTACTAAGTTGCAGAGGCCTCACTAAGTAGCTGAGGCTGTCTGCAAACCCAGATCCTCCTGTCTCAGCCTCCAAGTATTGGGATTACAAGTGTTTACCACCATGCCTGGTTTTAATAAATGAGTTAATCTGTGATAAACATATATGCATGCACTATGCATAATATAGTTTATTATGTATAGTGGGTATATATGTATATTTGAAGATGTATACAGATGCATTAAATATTTATCTTTGTCTTTTGACTTTGATATCTTAAATTTACTTAAGCTTAGATGTCAATCTTCTTCAAAATGTATTGCTTTAAAGTCTTGTTTAAAATGAGTTCCACAGTCAAGTAATTTGAGAAATAAAGCATACTCTATTGATCCAGTTATGGGTAGATTTCTGTGCTGCCTTATGTTTCTGCTGCAGGCAAGCTACGCTGAACAACAGGCTGCTTCCTACTTTTCCCACCCGGGAAAAAAATTTTAAAAAAAAGTATAATACCTACTTTTCCTGCCCAGGCAGCTTCTAACTATACCCTGCAAGCAGGTTGTTACCATAGCAATGAAGATAAGCTGAGTCAGCTGTATGCTGCTGGGTCAGCATGACAACTAGATAAGATAAATGGACACTGAGACCTAGAATGTTACAAACTCCAGGACTTGAAGAGAGGGACACATAGTCACTGACTAAGCTTGATGCTCTTGTAAAGATTAAAAAAAAAACAAAACAAAAAAAAAAACCTAAATATAAGACCGGGGTTTCAGGAGGGTGGCAGTGTCTCCCTAGAGTTTCCACTGCATCCTCTCTGGTTACTGGCTGTGTTTTCTCTTCTGCTTCTAATAAATCCTAACTTACCTTGGCAACGACTTGTCCCGGCTTATTATTTCTATATGGGGCTGAGGAAAAGAACTCACAGCATGATCACCAAGCCATAACACTACGATTAGCATGTGAATATATAATGAAAATTAGTCTATTAAAACTCTTTAAAAGTTCTTGCCAGGCGTGCTGGCGCACGCTTGTAATCCCCGCACTTGGGAGACAGGGACAGGAGGATGGCGCAGGTTCGAAGCCAGCTATGCTGGCCTAAGAGACCCTGTTTCCAAATAAAAAGATAAAAATAGGTCTGGAAGTGTAGCCTGGAGGTAGAAGGGTTTACAGGAACCCCAGTACCACCAAATAAATAAATAAATAAATAAATAAATAAATAAATAAATCTCTTTAAAAGTTCTTGTGTGTTTAATTTGGGTAACTCAGCATTTCCTAACTTAACCACTAAAACTTTTTCTTTCCAAAATAGCTATTAACATCCCAAGAAGTATTTTGGGATGTTCCCAGAAATACTCTTTGAAAAATGATTTTTTTACATTAAGTACTTAATTTAAGGTCAGAGGAAACACCAGTTTAGGCAACCAAATACAGTAAGCCTTAACAAGGCATCAGTTAGTTCATTCTTACCATTTTAAAAGTAAAAATTTTGGAAAGTGCAAAAGAGAAATCAGCAACTGCCTCTCTCTAGAAGTATCTTCTGTAATACTGTGTGTACATCTTTGCAGTTATTTTGCTGTTAACATTTTCAAATCTAATATAAAAATATAAACAAATGTTTCTATGTTATTTTTGTTTATTTTACTGATTTTAATAATGTATCATTTATCATTTTTATTTATCAATATTTAGAATGTTTTATTAATTTCAATATACTTTTATTGGTATCACTCTGAACTATATTATGATTTGAGACTACTGATTTTAAAAATAACTGTCCACTATAAAGATATAGAGTTTAAAAAATAAAGCAAAATTCATGTGAGAGTTCTTCACCTACATTATTTACTATTAGCTGATGCAAAACTATAGAAATCATACACAGTGTTTTAATAGATGAATACATTGTATAATGTTTATATCAGACTAAATATATCTATCTCCTCATCTACATTTATGTCATTGTTTTTAATTGGGTGGTTGGTACATGTACTTTTATACTTTTATCCCAATAAGATGTATGACTACACTGAACCAATAAAAAAAAAAAAAATATATATATATATATATATATATAACAAATTCTACTAAAATAAAATTATCTTTTTGAGATTCAATTCAGTATATAATTAACCAATGAATGAATGAGATCCTTAAAATGTTGATATTAAAATATAAGGAAGGAACAAGGGCATAATGGCTGCTGTGAA
Organism: Muscardinus avellanarius; assembly: GCF_963383645.1. Classification (NCBI taxonomy): domain Eukaryota; kingdom Metazoa; phylum Chordata; class Mammalia; order Rodentia; family Gliridae; genus Muscardinus; species Muscardinus avellanarius. Next base: position 107,353,115 of record NC_137786.1, on the reverse strand, counting down.
CTGTTTGGCTGTGTACTAAGGAATGAGAATGGGCTGGTGGTAAAACACGGTGAGACCCTACGTGCCGGCATTTCCCTATGGAGTGAGGACATCAGAGGTGTCTTCTACCTAAAAGACTTCTGACAAAGATAGGCTTGCTGAGGGATGGTCTAAGAATAATAGGTGGACAACTGCACTGTAAAATCTTAGGCAGTTTTCTGTTTACATGGTCTAGAATACAGAATACTCCTCTCAACAGCCAATCCCTGTTAGGATTTCTCCTAGGCCTGGTAATCTATACTCATCTGCATATGGCTATCATTTAGTCTTGCAACTTAATTGTATTGCTCTTCTGAAATTAGCATCACTGTGCCATGAAAGTTCCTGGGCAGCACTTCCATTTGCTACTGTAGCTAGATGTCTCTCATTGGCCGCAGTTCACATTCTCGCCTGGTCTCTTTTGATTTTTCCATTTGCTCGGCTGGTTTGCAGGCATCACTTAAACTACCACTGCTAGCTGTAGTTTAAGGCTTCTCAGACCCTTAGCTTTCCAGCTTGGTGTCTCCACTACCCTCTCAGATCCCAAGTGTGTCTTCCTCCATTTCCAAAATCCTTGATTGTGTAAACAGAGCCAAAGTTAACTGAATTCAACACTAATCCTTTGCTGTTCTGTGTGGAGTAGAATGAAACATCTAGCAGTTTGGAAAAAAACACTTCTTGGAAAGATATGAAGCCGGAGGGACTACAGCTCAGCAGAGTGATTCTAATGACCAAACATTCAGGCCATTTTCATTTGGATTTAACTTTTGGGGGAGTATAAAAGTGTCACACAGAGACCATGTCAAACGAGAAGGCGTTAGATAATATGACAGTTACTGGGGCAATTAAAGGAAAAGGACTGTGGGGGAGGCTGGCAATCCACAGGGACCAGCACTGTGTAAACAGTTTCTAAATAGTGTGCATTCATTTTTCCTGACACGGAGAACCGCATCCCTTCCTTATGCTAAGCAGGATGACTGAGCATCTTCTCTTAGGAACCTGACAAGTACTTATTGTCTTATAAGTTCAGGAAGTCCGCTGCATGTCTTCTTAAGGTTATTTCCACGTTTACAAAGATTTTGAAAGGTTGCTATTATTTTAATTTTACAGATGTGGAAAACTTAAATTTCAGAGAACAATTAATAATGGAAATTTGTAGTAACTGATAGACCTAAATTTGGATGGGATCTTTATGACTCTGAATTCCATATTCTTACCACCAGAAAAGGGGGAGGGGCATAGACTTTTAGAGGATTTTATAAAAAGTTTTCTTTCTTTTAGCATAGAAAAAAAATATGTGCAAAAATATTCTGAGTGGGAAGGTTTATAACCTTCATGGTTAAGAATCCCTTAACTTTGCACTGTTCTTTCTACCAAGTGAATATATATATATTTTTTCTTTTCATTTTACTTGTTTTTTTCCATAATACTATAATTTTGCATAATTCTATTGTATTGGTTTGAGTTGGCTTTACAATGTCCCTCTAGCCTTCACAAAAACCAGATAGCAATGTTGGAAGTGGGGCTTGGCTGCTAAGAAGGGCCTCGTGGGGGTGTGGCCTTGGGAAGTACATTGGCTCCCCCCAATGTATATATATCATATTCATATATGGCGATATTTCAGAATATAAATACTTCTTTCCTAACTAAAGTAGCTCCCAAGCAGTAATGAGTTGAGAGGAAGTGATGAGAGTTATGTTCTGCTTAACTGTATTGTCCTCTAGCACCCCTGAAAGATGCACCCCAAACATTCCTATAAACAAGTGTGTCAGAGCCTTTGCTACTGCTGTCAGTGTTTCTTATTCCTCTAGTGTGTTGGTGCTGAAAATCAAAACAGAGATGTTAAAAAGTCGCTGTCATGACAATAAAATATCTAGTTAAGTAAAAATTTGCTTTAATGAACATCACATGGTACTTTTTTATTTCTCATATATCTCAGAAAGTTAGGTAAAAATAGCCTTTATACAACAGTTTCTATTCCTGAAATTTCTACATCTATCTTTTCTTTTTAAAAATTTTTTTTTTCTGCTTAAAGCCCATGAAATGTATTTGCTGTCAATCTTATCACATTCTGTGTGGAAAATGAAAAGTTTTCTTTCCCCTGTGTGATGATTCGTGTTCTTGCTCTGTCTTCCTGGAATTGTTAGGGGGCGGGGTCTGTTATGATAAAAGCAGGCAGATAATACAAATGCTTGCTTATCTTCTGAAGGGGATATTCATCAATTGGGTGCTCTGAGGACATGGAGGTGATTTGGGGGGAAGTTGCTTGTACAACTGCAAACTTCACTCTAGAGGGAGTCCTGGGAGCCCCTCCCCACCCTGACATAAGTTATTCATGAGCTTAGGGATGAAAGGCATGTGATGGGCTTTAGAAATATAAAATGCCTAATGTTGTCTTTGTGTCAAAGAGAAACACTTTTATCTTCATGAAAGAGAAAGCAGCAAGAGAATGCTTAAAAAAAAAAGCCACTTTTGTATTTTCTATGGCACACATAGTACAAAATTAGTTTTCTTCCCTCTCCCACTCCCTAAACTCCACTCTCAACTGTAAACACCTTGGAATCCTACTATTGTGGAGTTAGTTTTCTTTCTTATTTTAAAAAAATGAATTAAATGAGAGACTAAGTTCTAAATATACACGGTGATTCACAGTGATACTTATTAATACTTATTTACTTTAACAAAGTGTTTGCTTTTCATTTTGCTTGGTTTTCTTTTTCCATAATGCCATGATTTTACACCATATTGGTTTGGCTTTAGAATGTCCCCTAGCCTTCATGAAAACAAGGTACAATGTTGGAAGTGGGGCTTGGTTGCTAAGGAGGGCCTCCCTGGGGTGTGACTTGGGAAGTACATTGGCTCCTTCCCCAACCCCAACCCCCTTTTCTCTTTGCTTCCAGCCTCGAAGATGTGAAAGTGGAGCTTTATGAGCTCCCCATCTCCATCTGCCCCCTCTTCCCTCTCTCTCTTTGCCTGCTTCCTGCCATCAAGCCCTGAGTTTCAGACCCTGGCCTGACATGGAACTGAACCCAGAATCTCAAAAAAGTAAATCAATTAAAAAAAAACTGGAAATCATATCCAAGAAATCACTGCCAATTTCAATGTTGTGAGGTTTTATGACCCAGATTTTCTCCTAAAAGTTTATAGTCTTAAGATTTATATTTAGGTCTTTTATCTATTTTAAGTTAATATTTGTATATGGGATTAGGTAAGGGTCCAACTTTATTCTTTTCCATGTAATTATTATGTTTCAACAATATTTAGTTAAAAGATTATTATTTCCACCACCAAATGTTTGTGGAAACCTTGTCAAAAATAACTTGACAATATAGGGAAGAATTTAGCTCTAGGCTTTTATTTAACTCCAATGGTTTATATATCTGCCTTTAGAATAGTACTACACTGTTTCAATTATTGTAGCTTTATATGGTTTGAAATCAGAAAATATATATCTTCTAGCTTTGTTCTTTTTCAAGATCGTTTTGGGTATCTAGAGTCCATATTCAATATTAGGATAGATTTTTTTTCTGAAAAATAAATATATAAATATATGATAGTTTCACCTAGAAAAAATAGAAAAAAAATATCCTCTGGTAAGAAAGAAAGTAAAAAGAAATATTGAAATATTATCTTTAAGTCATCAAAAGCTTGGTATCAGACAAATGAAACTATTATGTGAGATTATCATTTTTAATTTTGGATAAATTGCTATAATACTAGGTGTCAACCACTAAGCCAAGCATGGGAGGGAGGGATGGGGAGAGAATGGGGTAGAGATCGGGTGGGGGCTGACTGGGCAATGTGTGCATGTATGTCTACAAAAGTTTGTATCCCACTATGATGTGAATACAGTGCACCAATAAAAAATTAAAAAAAAAACTGTGAGCAAATAGTCCTTCCTTTGAGTTATGTGATCAGTTGCTTTCGATTATATCAGCAAGATGTTAATGGAGACAGAAATTGTGGTAAACAACCACTTCAAATTTTGATATTTATTGATGCTTACTGTGTGCCAAGCACTGCACTCTAAGCCCATTATTTAAGTTACTGCTGGAAAAAGTACTAGGAAGAAAGAACCAGTCTCTGTCCTTCATTTTACTGATGGAACAACTGAGCCTATGGAAATAAGATAATGTCATATCAATTTATTCAACCAAACAGAGTGAGATGTTACTCCTTAATAGGCGATTTGTTTAGGTTATATGAGTTACACTGTTTAAGAGAGAGAATCAGAACTTACTCTTACATCAGTTTGACTTCAGTGCTCTCATTGTTTTCTATTCAAGTGTAGCCCAGGAACTGGCAGCATTCACAGACCTGGGAGCTGGTTAGAAAGGCATAATCTCAGGCCTCAGCTTTTTGGAGTTTTTATATATAGAGAAGGCATCTTGTAGTGTGTGCTGACTTCCAGTTTAAATACTACTGCCACAGTGGATTCCATGTGACAGTTCAGTGACCACAGACTTGGGAAGAGATAACAGTTAGCTGTGTGGCAGAGATGCACACCGCTGCACCTCACACCCACTGAATCAGAAACTCCATTTCAGCAGGTTCTGTAGGCTATTCATGTGCTTAAGAAGCACTGGTCTAAGCCGTTGCTTTATATTGGCTCATTTGTGGATTCCACTGAGACCTTTGGTCCTGCTCTGGTGTTTTGCTGCCTCTTGATCTCCCACTATAGAAAAATAAGTTTTTAGGACAGGACTTTGGTTGACAGAGCTGAAAGAAAGCACTACTGGCAGTCTGGCCCTGGTCTCTGGAACTCGCTGACCGGGGCTTGGTGTAAAACAGTAGTTTTCAGGGAAATGACCTGTTGTGACTTATTAGAGACTTTGACATACACTCTAAGAAATGTTCAGAAGAGCTGAAAAGCAGCACTTCATACTATTATGCAAGCCTCCTCCTGGAAGAGAAGAGAATGTGTATTGCAAAACATTTGGGGATCAGAAAGTATCTTTTGCTTTCCTTTGCTATTGCTGAAGACATTTTTCATGCCTGGGTGCCTTTATCCCACATGTACAATGGATAGAATACATTGTAATAAGAAGGCTTATGTTTTACAGTGCAATACATGGTTTTTATCTGGAACGCAATTGAAAGCAAGTCTATTTATTCTTGCTTTTCATGTGGAAACATTTATTTAAGGATGTGTTTCATGGAATATGAATTGTGAGTAAGGTGTATCTTGCCTGATTCCCTACATTTCCTCTACCTGCAGACTTAAATATAATAGCTAATGAATAAAAAATATGAAGAAAGAGAGAAAATGTGATCATTATCTAACTAGATTTTTTTTTGAAAGATTGGGAATCAAGGGCCCAGAAAGCTAGAGAAATGTAATAATGGCAAACCATCATGAAGCTTGGTAGTAATGGGGACAAGAATGACACAAGCCACTTCTTGGATTCTATCACATCTCACTTTGTTAACTCTTACAATACCCCCAACTATACTTCTATCTTCTCATACATTCTTATGACTTCTAAGACTGTCTACAAAGTTATGAATCCCAAATCAATTCTTCAGCCTCATCAGGCTACTAGAATTCTTCATTTGAAAACTGTAGCAATTCCTCTAGCTCAACTTGTATTTCTCATATTTTTTCCCAAAGGCAGTATCTCTTTGTTTTCACTTTTCTCCTTTAGAGTATTTATGATGCTGGATATAATGCCTGGCTGCTTGTCATATGTAGCATTGATTCTGGGCTCACGAGATACAGTGGCTCTGTTTGTTTTACTGTTTTATCCCTAGTACCTCACACAATATTTTGTATGTAGTAAGTGACCACAAAGTACTCAGTATAACACTGGTACATTTTCCTAAATTCTTCAGAAGGCAGACCATTGCAAAGGATTATTGGTTCTGCTTTGTGAGAGCATGTAATCCCATGGGCTGAAAGTGAGAATCAAAACTACAGCAGAGAAGGAGTGATCCCGTGCAAAGATGTGGTGTCGAACTGGCCACTCAAGAAGTTACTTAAACTGGATCCCAGAACCATTCATCTGAGGAATAAAAGGAAACAATTTGTCCACTATTTTCCTCCTCCCAATGGTTATAGATTGCCTGGTGGAGCGCACTAACACATCTTCCTGCCCACATTGTACATGGGTGGGTGTCAGGGTGGGGATATTTTGCTTCCCACACCTCAGAGGCAATGAGGGAACCCCAAATAGGAGGCAAAACACAAGCAGAATGGCAAATGAGGAGATGATCAACTTGGGGCCAACGGTTTGTTTTGAGTCCTCTCTCCTTTAGTCACCCACCAGCCCTTAGTTAATATGAATTTACCAAAATATCTCTGGAATATACTCTTTAATCTCTTTTGCTCTTTCTCTTTTAAAATGCAAAGACTTCTCTGTTTCTCATTTATGTTTATGCCATAATATCTCACTTGATATCCCCACCTCTGGTCTCATCCCATCTATGTCTCTGATTCTAATTCTGCAATGGTTCTTCATTCCTTTTGAGATACAATTTAATCTTATCAAAGTTTACAGGACTTTTCATCATCTGCTCTTCTGCACTGCATTTGTCTGGTTCCTCCTTACCAGGATTCTGTAACTTTGAACACATTAATAAGTTGCGATTCCCTGAAGCATCTACTCTTCATTGCTGGGGCTGGCAATATTGTGTTCTTTGTTTGGAACACTGGTCTTATTTTAGATCATTCTCTTCATCCTTAAAAACTCAGCTCAAGTCAAGCATGGCAGCGGACACCTATAATCCCAGTACTTGTGAGGCTGAAACTGGTTAAAGGCCAGCCTCAGCAACTTAGTGAGAACTTCAGCAACTTACAGGATCTTGCTTCAAAATATAAAGGGCCAGGGGTGTAGTTTGGAGGTATGCCCTTGGGTTCAGTCCCCAGTACCAAACAAAAAATTCAGTTCATAGTGTCAGACTGTCCAGAAACTCTGTTGCCATGTCTCTGCTTTAGACAAGTGGTTACTGAAATCCTGTGTACCATAGTCACTTGGAGGGATTGTAAAAACACTCAACGTAGGGTCCCACCCCTAGAACTTCTGACTCAGTAAGTGCAAGATGGAGCTCAAGAAGTTTCATTTCTAACAAGATCCCAGGTGATGCTGATGTTGCTAGTTCAGGACAACACTTTGAGGACCACAGCTCTGGAGAAAGCATCTGCACTTTTCTCTGGGTAGCATTTCACACAGTTGAGGCAGATAGAAGTTCATTGTTTTCTTTTCCAATCAGTGTATGTTCACAAGAAGGCAGAGGCAATGACTTTTCCATCTCTATGACATGGTGTTTGTCACTTTGCTTCACACATAGTATTATGTAAACATAAGGCAGAAGAAAGGAAAGGAAAAACAAGACATTCTGAACAGAGAATGGAAAATAGAAAGAACTAGATGCAGATATCTTCAGAATATTCTCCCAGACTAATATTCTACATTTTGGCATCCCACCAAGTTAGTTTATTATTCTGAATATAGTAAAAGCAGCACAGATTAGTGACTACAGTGTAGTCTCTAGTACCATATAGATGGTTTTAACACCAAGTTTAGTCCTATTATTTTTACACTCATTAAATGTGAATAATTAAAATTAAAATTCAACCTCATAAAGTTATCATGTTTAACAGAGGATATATATATATATATATATATATATATATATATATATATATATAGTCCCTAGCATATCATAGAGCACTCAATAAATGTTAACTACCACTTTATTATCTTTTTCTTTAAATGGCATATTTACAAAATAATGGATTTAAGCAATTTAATAGACATGCTTAAATGTATAAAAGTACAGATGTACTTTTATAAGTACATGTAAGTTGCTTATATTCTATGTACTTTTCTGCTATGCAGTATTTTGTTTATTGTAAACACAATATAGTTTAATTCAGATGATGTTATCAGGGTGAAACAACAGATTCAAAAGTAAACTGATTTTACTTTTGAAAGATATATTTTCTATTCAAAATTAATATTTAATATTCCATCACAAAAGAGGAAAGTCTTCAAAAGTACCAATCTACTAAAAGAATATTCTCATTGAAATGACTTATGGCTAGAGAGACAGTTTTATCCACAGTTCTCAAAAGACTGCACAGTCATTAACTAAGTATCCCTCTGAAATCTCATGCCATATGCTATGCCAATTTCATGGTTATAAAATGCCCATCAAATGAAAAAGTTCAGAGGCAGAATCCAGTGCTCCCATCAGCAGGATAAGAGAGAAGGAAAACGCAGCAGAGACAGGATGAGCCTGGAAATGAAGAATGTGTAGGTAACTATACTGTGGCATCATTTGCATGCCTTAAATGGACACTATCTGCCAAGGACTTGAAGTGTAGAGAAAATAACTTCTAATCATTTGAACAGTCTTCCTCCTTCTGTTCACTTTTTCATTTGGTTGGTCATTTACTTGTTCAATACATATTGTATACTCCAGTTAAATCATTGTACAATTGTTTCCCTTGTATTATTTTACTTAATTTTTATAGCTATTTATGAAGTAAGTACTATAATTTTACCCATTTACAGAAAGGAAGCTTCTAAATGTTAAGAAACTTGCCAGAATTTCACAGTCATGGAGAAGTGAGGGTTTTGAATTCTAGATTCTGATTAGAGAAGAAGGTAAGGATTCCAACTGCAGGCTTCTCCAAGGTATTCCCTCCATGATCTTCACAGAGCGGAAGATGCCCTGGCCAGAGGGAGTCTTGAAAATGGCCATGTGATGTGAGTATGTAAACTGTTAAGTGTGGGAGAAAACATACAACTATTTCTTTTTTAAGACAGGCTAATCTTGCTTAGCATAATATTTTGAAATTTTGCCTATTTTCCTAAAAATGACATAATTTTGTTTTTCATTATGGCTGAGTCAAATTCCATCATGCAGAGACCTAAGATAGAGGAGCAGAGACTTAAGTAACGAGATGGAGGGGGAAAGGGAGAGGAAGAGGAGGTATAGAGACATATAGAAGGTAACATTTAAAATACTATGCATGTATATCAAATTACTAAAGTCAATTTCAGTGACATGTACAAGGAAGGGGAGGGAAAGAGTTGGGATCTGAAGAAAATGCTCCAAGTGTTATATGCATGTGTGTTCCTATCATTCTATACCTCAGTATAATGTATAATTACAATACATCAATGAAAGTACAAAATAAATAAAAATGTGCAAAATTATTGAACTGTTTTCTCTGATATTTAACTTACTAATTTAATTGTGTATTCATATTAAGAAAATATTATTTATTGAAATATAACATTTTCCCTCTCTTTTTTCACAAAGTACCTGATTTGATTACTAGATATGCATTTTCTTTGCCATCATTAGAAACAAGTTTTAAAGTGTGTGTGTGTGTGTGTGTGTGTGTGTGTGTGTGTGTGTGTGTTTACTGGGGAATGAATTTAGGGGCATTCTTCCTCTGAACTATACCCCCAGCCCTATATGATTTATTATTTTGAAACAGGGTCTCACAAAGTTACTGCACACTGGACTTATACCTGTGACCTTCCTTTCAGCCTCCCAAGTACTGGGATTACAGGTATATGTCACCATCCCTGACTATTTTAAATTTTTGAATAGTTTTTCAGGGTAAATAATACTTTGTCCAGGGTGTTAGTGTTTGTGCCACAGCACTTTTGCACCTGTGTACAATGTTATTGTTGGTAATCCCCTAAGCCACATGTACTTTATTGAATAATTAATTCTGATGGTTGCTTTTTCTTACTTATCCTTAAAGTATGGGTATTTTTAAAGATGATATGTACAATTTAATTTAAGATCTTAAAATCTTGCAAAAGTTCTTACAATGATTTCTAGCATTTGTAATTATCAAATCATACCCTCTAGTAATTACTGAACTCATATTAATTATTTTCTAATTTTATCTTCTTGTAATCAACTCTATCAAATAGCCTTTGTGTACATGTAAAACTAGAAATGATTGGTTTGCAGGGTAATATATTTTCTTTGAAATAGTATTTTTTCAAAATGAAGTATTCTTTTTGTGATCCTAGGAATTGAACCCAAAAGTTCTACCCCTGAGCTACATTCCTAGTCCTATTATATATATATATATATATATATATATATATATATATATATATTTATTTTTTAAACAGGTTCACACAAAATTGCAAAGGTTTTAGATTGCTGAGGCTGGCTGTCAACCTGCAGTTTTCCTGTCTCAGGTTCCTAAGTACTGGAATTACAAACTTGCATCACCACACCCAGTTCAAAATGAAGTATCTAAAAGGAACATTCTATAATATGAAAAACTTGTTAGAGTACTAACAAAAGTCAATGTTCTCTTCTGAGAGACATATTTTTGGACAGTAAAATCTAAACCTTATTGCCTTATATTTAAGCATATTTTGTAACCATGGTGTTCAAAGATAAAGGTTTTACATAAAAGTTTAAAAAGTGACTCAAAAGGATCAACCATTTTTACATTCTTTGTATCTCTCTGTCTCATATGGTATGTGTTTGATCCAGATGGGCTCCATTTCAGTCATGAGGTGTCCCCAAAGATGCTAAATGATTAGGAAGAGGAAGAGAGATAGAGAGAGAGAGAGAGATAGAGAGAGAGATAGAGAGCAAGGAAGAGTGAATAAAACAGTGAAGAATCCCCATACTTAAAACCATCCTATGAAAGTATTTCCTTTATTGCTACTGATGGGGTAATTTATATTAGAAACATATTAACCTAATTTGGATTACATATTAAGATTTCAATCAATTCTTGTGGCCATAGAAATGCCAAGGACAAATTGACTTGGACCAATTAGAGCTCACCTCTGAAACTTGAGGTCAATAAACCCCTATCCAAAGTCCATGAGTATTACACAGGTAGAGTGAACTAGATACTGAGGAATCAGCTATGGTTCAGTGTAGCAATATTGACTTCCATGGGGACAGTGTTTAATAAGTCTCTGAACACTGCCATGTCTACATCCTCATTGTATTCTCTGAAAAACTCTTGAGCCTTTTGGTATTAGGAAGATCATTTATATTTGATGACTGAGAACACAGTGTGCTTAAGTTGACCTCAGTGTAGACCTAATTCCAGGTTCAAAGCTTTCTAGCCACTTGTTCATCTTGTCAAAGCAACTAGAGAATAGTTCAGTCAAACTACACATTTATCATTTTGTTGCCTAGAGAGAATTGCTATGTTGAATTTTTAATCTTTCCATTGTTCCAATTCTTCCAGAACAGCAGTATGTGAGGGTGAAATATGTTGCTTATGTGGGAAGAGAGAGAGCAAACTGGTAATCTGCCTTGTAATAGGAAAATTGTACCACTATCTTTATATCATGGTAATTTATAATTGTAATGTAATTTTTGTATTCTCTTAATATATTAGTATGGGAGAAAGCTTAGATATCAATATACCAGCAGACCCAGATTCATCTAGAAAAATTTCAGAGCTCTCAGAAAGGTCAAATGCCTAGGATATGACAAGATTCTTGTATAAAGTTTAAAGAGAAAAAATTCTACATCTGGAACTAAGCCCTCAGTTTCAGTCCAACTTTCCCTGCATTTCCTAGTAATGTACCCACTTTTTAATGTGGATGCTGAGGCCAGGCATGTTGTCACTCCTGTAATCTCAGTATTTTGAAGGTGAAGAAAGAATAATCATAATTTTGAGGACAGCCTCAGCAACTAATGAGACCCCGTTTAATAATAAAAAACAAAAAAGGCAAGTGTATAGCTCAAAGATAGAATTCCCTAGCAGCATGAAAAATTAATGGTATGGTAATTTTGGATAGACTGAGAGAGAATTGTGAAAATGCCACAGTAGCCTGCTAATCTATATTTATTAAAAATTAGCTCCCCATCCAGGAAGATGGCGACCAAAAGAAGCAACACTCATGAGTCCTGCTGACACTCAATCTCCATTGCCTCAAAAACAACATTTGACAAAGTCAGAATATACTATCAGTAAAGAAATAAAAATGATAAATACAAGGGACAGAAAATAAGATTAGAAGATCAAGTAGAGAGCAGAAAAGAAACCCACCCACCTTGCAGCTGCAGGCACCATGGCAGCATCATCTTGCCTCACAGCTCTGGAATCCAGAGAAAAAAAGGAAAACAAGGACCTGAAATGAGCAGCTGCAGATCCATGAGTTGTAAGTCATCAGTTCTTCCTGTGCAAATACCATCTACAACTTCCAGCAGCTGAACTCACCATGCCCTCCAGGGATCCAGAGTAGAGCTCAACACAAGAAAAGAAACTCACACCCCTCATGGCCAAGGGCACCGCAGTGGTGGCACCATTTTGCCAGTTGTGGCCAAGCTCACCATGCCTACCAGAGATCCAGACCATCACACACCAAAATCATAAGTACAACTACAATCCCCACACAGGAGAACTCCCAGTGCTGAGCCTGCAGTGATTCATGCAGCCATGATAAACTCCCTGGGTCTGAGATTTTGTTTCAACCCAGTGAAGGATTCGTGGTGGCTGAGATTACCACACTCTCCAGAGATTCAAAGCAGCTCTAAATAACACCATAAATGAAGTTGCATTCTCCATGTAAAAACACCCAGCCTGGCACCCCCAGGGAATCCCGCAGCCTTGATAAACTCCCTGGGTCTCAGACTTTGTGTTATAACCCAGAGAGGTGGGAGAAGAGTCTGCTGCTGGACATAGCATAGGCTCAGACAGACTTAGGCTCTGATCAGTGGAAAGTGTGGGGGAAGATCTATGCTTAACACTATACCCAACTAGTAGGATCTCTGGGATCACTACAGACATCCCGATCATGGTGGATAGGGAGAAGTCAGACCAGACCAGCCCTAACTGTAGAGAAGAGAGACTCCTCTGCTTATCCGCTGACATCTCTAAATGCCTACTACTAAAATTAGATCAGACATAATATCAACAAAAGACAAGATACCAAGAAATCAGTAAAACAAGCCTGAGAACCCTGAAAATATGGGAACTAGGAACAGTGAAGAAATAATGGAAATCACAAATACTGACCTACAAGAAATGCAAAAGGAGAATTCTGAATCCTGATCTTCAATATAATGAAAGGCCTAAAGCAACTCTATAGGAAATGAAAGAGGAAATGAAGACACTAAGAAAGAATCAGAAATAGGTCTGAAATTAGATGAAAACAGCAATAGAAAGAAATTCTGGAAGATTAGATGAAATAGAAAACAGAATATCACTGTTAGAAGACAATTCATTAAAAAATGAAAGCACAGTCAATAGTATACAGAAGTCATTACAGCAATAAAACTTAAATATTCAACAACTATGGGACAACATAAAACCTCCTAAATTATGGCATTGAAGAAGGGATAGAGGTACAGATCAAGGTTATTCATAATCTCTTCAGAGAAATAATTTCATAGAAATTTTCAAACATGGGAAGAGACTTGGACTTACATGTTCAGGAGATATATAGAACACTGTTAAGACAAGATCAAAGAAGAACCTCCCCACGCCATGTAATAATCAAAATTACCAATATAGAACCCAAGGAAAGAATCTTAAAAGCAGTGAGAACAAAAGAATGGGTGACATATAGAAGCAAAAAATAAAAAATCACACCGGACTATACAACCCAAGTCAGGAATGCCAGGAGAGAACAGTATAATATGATCCAGACCCTGTAACAAAACAACTTCCAACCAAAGCTGCAATATCCAGCAAAGTTATTATTCAAAAATGATAGGGAAACAAAAGTGTTTCAAGATAACCAGAACCTAAAAAAAATTCATGAATGCAAAGCCAACACTAGAGAAAATACTTAAAGAAATAAACCATAAAAAAGATAAAAGAAACAAATTTCAGAACCAGAGAAGAGATGAAGTTGATCAGTGGGGTATCTAAGTAAAGAAGAAATAACAGGATACCAAACAGAAGATAGAACACAAAATGACAGGGAAAAAACATATTGCAATAATAACTCTGAATGTCAAAGGACTTAAATCACCAATCAAAAGACATAAACTGGCAATGTGGATTCAAAAACATAATCTAAATATATGCTGCTTGCATGAAACTTACCTTAGAGCTAAAGACATTCATAGACTGAAAGTGAAAGGATGGAAAAAGATATATCATGCTACTAGAGACCAAAAGACTGGCAGGGGTAGTAACACTGATATCCAACAAAACAGACTTTAAAACACATCAGATCTGGCCGTGGTGGTGGATGCTTGTAATCCCAGCATTTGGGGGGCTGAGACAGGAGGATCACAGTTCGCGGGCAGCCTCAGCTACTTAGTGAGGCTCTCCGAAACTTAGAGAGACCCTGTTTCAAAAATAAAGAATAGCCGGGCGTGGTGGCTCATGCTTGTAATCCCTGCGCTTGGGAGACAGAGACAGAAGGATTGTGCTGGTTCGGAGACAGCCTCACTGGCTTAAGAGACCCTGTTTCCAAATAAAAAATAAATATAAAAGAGGTCTGGGAGTGTAGCTTGGAGGTAGAAGGGCTTCTAGGAACCACAGTACCACCGATAAATAAATAAATAAATAAATAAATAAATAAATAAATAAATAAATAAATAAATAAATAAATCATGGCAGGTAATGTAGCTCAGAGGTTGAATACCCTTGGGTTCCATCCTCAGACCCGCAAAAACAAACAAACAAACAAACAAACAAACAAATAAAACATATCAGAAGAGACAAAGCAGGGCACTTCCTTTTATTAAAAGGAAAAATCCACTAAGAAGGTATAATTATAATAAATGTTTATGCCCCAAATGTGGGTGTACCCATATTTGTAAAACAAACCCTCCAGGACATCAGATCTCAAATAGAACCAAATACAATAATATTGGGAGACTTCAACACACCTCTCATTCCATTAGATTGATCTTCAGGACAAAAGATGAATACTCTTCCAAACTAAAGAAAACTATAAACCAAATGGACCTAATTAGACATATAAAGAATATTTCAGAAACAGCAGAATACACATTCTTCTCAGAAGCTAATGGAACCTTCTCCAAAACAGATCACATCCTGGGCCACAAAACAAGCACCAGCAAATTCAAAAGATGTAATATAATTACCACATCTTTTCAGACTACAATGAAATAAAAGTAGAAATCAAAAACAGGAAGACCAAAAGAAACTATTTAAATACATGGAGATTGAATGATACACTCTTGAATGATGAGTGGGTAAGATCAGAAATAAGGAGAGAAATAAAGAAATTTATGGAATTAAATGAAAATAGAGACACAAATTACCAAAATCTATGAGACACTTTGAAGGCGGTGTTAAGAGGAAAGTTTATAGCATTGAGCATCCACATAAGAACAGAGAGTTGCCAAGTAAACATTCTAATGACACATCTTAAGGAGCTAGAAACAATTCAACAGTCTAATCTCAAAGCCAGCAAGAAGACAGGAAATTATTAAAATCAAAGAAGAGATAAATGAAATAGAGAACAAAAGATAAATGAAATGGAGTACATAAAACAATTCAAAGAATCAACAAAACATGAAGCTGGTTCTTTGAAAAGATAAATAAGACTGACAATCCCTGGCCAAACAAAACCAAAAGAAAATGAGAATCAACTCAAATTATTAAAATCAGAAATGAAAATGGAGACATCACCACAGATGGTTCAGAAATTCAAAGCATTATCAAAAACTATATTGAAAATTTATACTCTAATAGACTGGAAATATAGAAGGAATAGATTTCTAAGTACACATAACCTACCTAAATTGAACCAAGAGGACAAAGCAAACCTAAACCAACCAATATCAAGTAAAGAAATAAAAACAGCAATAAAAATTCTGCCATAAAGGAAAGCCCAGGCCCTGATGAGTTTCTAGATGAATTCTACAAAACCTTCAGTGAAGAACTAATCCCAATACTTTACAACTTATTCTGAGAAATTGAAAGGGATGGGATTCTCCAAACTTTCTTCTATGAGACTAGTATCACATTAATCCCCAAACCAAATAAAGATACCTCAAGAGAGGAAAATTATAGACCCATATCCTCGAGGAACATAGATGCAAAAGTTCTAAACAAAATACTAGCTATATGCATTCAAAACCATATCAAAAGAATTGTACACCAAAACCAAGTTGGTTTCATTCTAGAAAAGCAAGGCTGGTTCAACATATGCAAATCAATACACATTATTCACCACATAAATAGAACTGAGAACAAAAACCAAACGATCATATCAATAGATGCTGAAAAAACATTTGACAAAATCCAACACCCTTTCATTTTAAAAACACTTCAGAACACTGGAATAGAAGGAATGCATTTCAACATTATTAAGGCAATATATAAGAAACCCAATGCCAACATTATATTGAATGGGGAAAACCTGCAAGAATTTCCTATAAAATCAGGAAGAAGACAAGGATGCCCACTATCACCACTCCTTTTCAATATAGTCCTCGAGACTCTTGCCACAGCAGTAAGACAAGAGAAGGAAATTAAAGGAATTTAAATAGGAAGAGAGGAAATAACTATTCTTATTTGCAGATGACATGATTCTTTATGTAGAAGACCCAAAGAACTTAACCAAAAGACTCCTGGAGCTGATTAACCAATTCAGCAAAGATGCAAGATACAAAGTCAATCTAAAGAAATCAGTTGCTCTTCTATATACCAACAATGAATCCACAATGAAAGAAATAAAGAATACAATTCCATTCACTATAACCTCAAAACCAACAAAATACCTAGAAAAATCTTAACCAAAGATGTAAAACACCTCTATATTGAAAACTATAAAACATTAAGGAAAGAAATTGAAGAAGAACTTGGAAGATGGAAAGACCTCCCTTGCTCATGAATAGACAGAATAAATATCATCAAAATGTCCATTCTGCCAAAAGTGATCTACAGATTCAATGTAATTCCTATCAAAGTACCAATGACATTCTTCACAAACCTAGAAAAATCAGTCATGAATTTTATTTGGATGAATAAAAGACCCAAAATAGCCAAAGTGACCCCCAGCAATAAGAACCATGCAGGAGGCATCACAATCCCTGACTTCAAATTATATTATAGAGCAATAGTAGTAAAAATAGCATGGTATTGGCACAAAAAAGGCATACAGACTAGTGGAACATAATAAAAGATACAGAAACAAACCCACATATCTATAGTCAATTAATCTTTGACAAAGGGACCAAACTCACATGCTGGAGAAAAGACAGCCTTTTCAACAAATGTTGCTGGGAGAACTGGTTATCCATTTGTAGAAAAATGTAACTAAATCCTTACCTCTCACTGTGCACAGGTATCAACTTGAGATGGATCAAAGACTTGGAAATTAGGCCAGACTGTGATGTTATTAGAGGAGAGCGTAGGCTCAACACTCCAATATATATGCACAGGCAGTAAATTTCTCAACAAGACCTCCAAAGTGCAGGAAATTAAAGCAAGAATTAACACATGGGATGGCATCAAACTAAAAAAGTTTCTTCTCATCAAAGGAAACCATTAAGAACATAAAGAGAAAGCCTACAGAATGAGAAAAGATCTTTACCAGCCACCACTCTGATAGAGGGCTAATATCCAGAATATACAAAGAACTCAAAAGACTCCACAATAGCAAAACAAATAACCCAATCAAGAAATGGGCAACTGAATTGAATAGACACTTCACAAAAGAAGAGATACAAATGGCCAACAGATACATGAAAAGATGTTCAACATCACTAGCCATCAGGGAGATGCAAATAAAAACTGCTCTGAGATTCCATCTAACCCCAATCAGAGTGGCAATCATAAAGAAATAAAATAACAGCAAATTCTGATGAGGATGTGGGGAAAGAGGAACACTTTTACACTGTTGGTGGGAGTGCAAACTAATTCAGCCACTATGGAGATCAGTGTGGAGATTCCTTAGAAAATTGGGAATGTATCCACCATATGATCTGACTATGTCACTCCTGGGTATCTTTCCAAAGAGGTTGAAATCAGAGAACTACAGGAACATATGCGTACTCCTCCTCCTCTTATTCTACAGTATTGCAGTTGAAGCCAGAGGTGTTCTACCACTAAACTATATCCCAGCCCTTTTTATTTTGAGATAGGGTCTTGGTAATATGTTCATAGCAGCACAATTAGTAATAGCCAAAATATGGAACCAACCTAGATATCCATCAACAGATGAATGAACTGCAAAATTGTGGGAAATACACACAATGGAATTCTACTCAGCTATAAAGAAGAACAAAATCATGTCATTTGCAAGAAGATGGAAAGACCTAGAGAACATTATGTTAAGTGAGATCAGCCAAGCACAGAAAGAGAAGGGACATATGTTTTCTCTAATATACCCAAACTAGGGAGTATTAAGGATACCAGAGGGACTCCAGATAATGTAGGGGAAATCTCAGCAAAGCTGAAATGGAAGGGTAGAAGAGGAAGAAGGCTGAGTTTGATTAATGGAGGAGCTACATTTGAATATGTGTAAAAGTATAAATGTAGCATAGTTAACCTAGACACTCATTGTTGGGAAGGGGGAAGGGAAAGTGGGGGTGGGAGAGGGCACCAAGCACAGTCTGAATGTATGCAATTTTCAATATTATTCTCATAAAAATAAAACATAAATTAAAAAATAAAATAAAAGTGAAAATTAGCTCCCAATGCTGAACTTAATAAATTGCATTATTTATTTTCATAATGACATTAGGTATATGACATAAACATTTTTCTTAAAATTGTTGTTTAAAAGCCATGTTCTTTTTGCTGTATATTATCTCAGAACCCCCAAAGAGGCTACTTTACTTGGCACAGACACAGGGAAGGGAGTCCTTGTGTAGCCATGCACAAACTTCAGTAGCATAAGCATATAATAGGTTACACAAACAGGTAGCTACAAACAGATATCCCAGTAATGTAATGGAAGAAAATGTTTGTTCATGAAACAAAATAAGTAATGTAACTTCCAAAACAAGGTCCTTTGCTAAATTCTAGGGATACAAATATGGATCAGACCCACTCTTCCATCCTCAATAAGTCAAGTACAACAGGGAGACAGATAAACAGACAAATAACAAAATACAGTGAAATTCAGGTAACAATAGGGTTTTGTACATAGTTCAAATCCAGTAGGAAAAAAAAAAGACCTATTTACTACAACTTTTGTGTGGATGATGCTGGGGATTAAATATCAAGACCTTGGACATGCTAGGCAAGTGCTCTAACACTAAATCATGCCCCCACCCCAGAAAATCTATTTGAACAAACACATGAAAAATCAACTAACAAGCATTTGAGTAAATTTACATATCAAATGAAGATTATGGTTAATACATGGAAAGAATAAAACCTCCAAGGTCAGAGGCTCTCAAAAGGTGGTCTCAGAGGAGTTAGGATTTGTGTGGGTATTTATAAACAAGAAAGTCCCAGACAAAGCAAGGGGCCAGGTGCTACTGTACTCATTCATGGTGGGATGGGCAAGGTTTATTTTTGGAGCAGAGTTTAACTTCAAAATCAGTTTTTTTTTAAAAAAAAGATCATTTAAAGCCAAACTGTAGCATGCCTCTGAGTAAAGACAGCTTTTCCAATCCTTTCTCAGTCATACTACCTGGTATTCCTTAGAACTTTTTTTCTTCTCATCATTGTCGTATTTCTCCTCCTCTTATTTACAGTATTGTGGTTGAAGCCAGGGGTGTTCTACCACTGAACTATATCCTACCCCTTTTTATTTTGAGATAGGGTCTTGGTAAATTGCCAGGCGGGCCTGGGCACTGGCCTGAAACTGCAATCCTCCTGCCGCAGCCTCCACAGTAGCTGGGATTATAGGCATGCACCCTAGCTGACACACAAAACTTTTCTTACTTGTTAGAGGCTGGAGTGTATGTACTTTTAGTATTTCCAAGGCACTTACAGCCCCCTCCCAACAACACACAGAATTTCCTACGTTATTTCCTACATTTGTCTTAGTTAAGTTTCCTCTTTTAAGCTATACAGCCAATTTTCAATTTTGATTTGTGTACTAGTATTCCTAAGCTTCATATATAGTAGTTTTCTCAGCTGGTAACTTCCATGCTTTTTTCCCTGCAAATGGAACTTTATTTACTTATTTTCTTCCTCATCTACTCTTCTCCACGTCACCGTGCTGTGACTGTAGAATTTAAATCAATGGTACATTTTAGAAGATCGTTTCTATGAAAAACACAAATCATGACAGTGTCATAGTATATCCAATTTGTGTGCACAGTGGGTGTTTGATAAAGTGCTGTAACTGAGAAGAATTCAGCTACTGCTTTATGCTCTCTTCTGATGGAGATTAAGAGAAGCAAAAAAAAAAAAACACCCACAAAACATTCATTTCTGAGAAAAGAGGCAAATATTAGTAATCATTACTAAAAGGAACTAAAACATAAAGGGGATAGTGCTGATATTTTGAAACAGATATGTCTAAGCAGAAATCAATATTTTGGTCAATCTATTAATATCAAAGTAATAAAATTTCAAGATTTACTTTTAATACTTTATTTATTTTACAGTTTTATTTTATTTTACTTTTTATTTTTTGTTGATGTATTATAATTATACACTATAGTGAAGTTCAGAGAAACAGAAACATACACACACACTGTTTTTCTGCATTTGTTGTGTATTTCCATTTGAGTCCCTTCCCACTCTTCCCTCCTATAGAGAGTATTTTTATCAATAGAGAAAACTTCACATGTAAACAAAGGATTTTTTTCATTGTTTCTGTCATCAGATCTACCCTGTTTTCTAACTCCCTCCACAAATTCTCCTCCCCGATCCCACAGTGTTTCCCTCATTTATTTGAAATTCTCATTGTTTCAGAGTTGCTTTTTAGGGTCTACATATGAGTGAAAGCATATGGCCCTTCACTTTCTGTTGTTGGCTAGTCTTATGTATATAATGTTCTACAGGTCCATCCATTTTCCTGCCAATTATGTAACTTTGTTTTTCTTCATGGATGAGTAGCATTCCATTGTGACATTATACCATAATGTGATAATCCATTCATCTATTGACAGACACCTAGACTGGTTCCATAGTTTGGCTATCATGAATTATCCTGTTATAAACATGGAAATGCATGTATCCCTATAGTAATCTGACTTCAGTTCTTTTGAGAAGATTGCCAAGAGTGGCATGGCTGGATCATATGGTGGCTCCATTCTCAGTTCTTTAAAGAGCCACCATAATGATGCACTCTATACTGATGGCTGTACTAATTTGCAATCCCATCAGCAGTGTATAATGATTTCCATTTCCCTACATCTTTACCAATATTTATTATTGTTTGTATTCTTAATGATTGCCTTTCTAACTGGACTTAGATGAAATCTTGGTGTTGTTTGTTTTCATTTGCATTTCCCTGATTGTTAATGACATTGAACATTTTTTCATGTAGCTTTCCCAGCATCATTTGTTTAAAAGACTGTCTTCTACACCATAAATATGTATGACTACAAGCCAGGTGTGGTGGCACATGCTTGTAATCCTAGCATTTGGGAGGCTGAGACTGGAGGATCGCAGTTCACAGACAGCCTCAGCTAATTAGTGAGGCCCTTTGCAATTCAGTGAGACCCGGTTTCAAAATAAAGAATAAATAGGGCAGGAGGTGTAACTCGGAGGTCAAATGCTCCTGGGCTCCATCCCAGACTCACAAAAATAAAAATCCCAGACCCCCCCCCCCCACAATTTATATATAATTTATATATAAACATATATAAATGTATATATATACATATATACATATATATGTGTATATATATATATATATATATATATATATATATATATATATATATGACTAGAGTGGGACAATAAAGAATTAAAAAAAAAATTGTCCTGTCAGGCATGGTGGCGCATGCTTGTAATCCTGGAGTTTGGGAGGTGGAGACAGGAGGATTGCGCAGGTTCAAAGCCAGCCTTGCTGGCTTGAGAAACCCTGTTTCCAAATAAAAATATATAAAAGAAAAAATAGGTGTGGGAGTTTAGCCCAGAGGTAGAAGGGTTTCCAGGAACCCCAGTATCACCAAAAAAAAAAAAAAAAAAAAAAAAAAAAGACTTGTCTTTTCTCTAGCATCTGTTTTTGGTCCCTTTGCCAAAGATCAAACGACTATAGGTGTTAGAACTTTCTTCTATATCTTCTATTTTATTCTCTTCATATCTGTTTCTGCTTTTGTGCCAATATCATGCTGCTTTTATTACTATAGTTTTGTAGTATAGTTTGAAGTCAGATATTGTAATGCTTCTAATGTAGTTTTTGTTACTAAGAATTGCTTTGGTTCTTCTGAATCTTTTGCTTTTCCGTGTAAATTTTAGGACCTTTTTTCTATTTCTGTGAAGAATTATGTTGGTATCTTAATAGGAATTGCACTGAATCTTTATCACTTTTAAAAGTGATAAAGTGTGGTCATTTTGATGATGTTTACTCTGCCTGTCCAAGAACACAGGATGTCTTTCTATCTTCTAAAGTCTTTGAAGCCAGGCGTGGTGGTGCACTTTTAATCCCAGTACTTGGGAGACTTAGACAGGAGGATCACAGGTTCGCAGCCAGCCTCAGCTACTTAGTGAGGCCCTCTGCAACTTAGACCCTGTTTCAAAATAAAGAATAAAAAATAGGGCAGGGGGTGTAGATCAGAGGCCAAATGCCTCTGGGTTCCATCCCCAGACCCGCAAAAAATTAAAAAATAAGGCTGAGAATAAAGCGTGAAGGTAGAATGCCTCTGGGTCCCATCCCCACTATCACAAAATAAAATAAAATAGCAGGGCGTGGTAGAGCACGCTTGTAATCCCCGTGCTTGGTAGGTGGAGACAGGAGGATTGCGCAGGTTCAAAGCCAGCCGCGCTGGCTTAAGAGACCCTGTTTCCAAATAAAAAGTATAAAATAGGTCTAGGAGTGTAGCCTATTGACAGACACCTAGACTGGTTCCATAGTTTGGCTATCATGAATTATACTGTTATAAACATGGAAATGCATGTATCCCTATAGTAATCTGACTTCAGATTACTTTTTAAATTCTCTATTCCATTTATTTGTGCTCTAATTTTAAGAGGTAGAAGGGTTTCCAGGAATCCCAGTACCACCAAAAATAAAAAAATAAAATAAATAAGTAAATAAATAAATAGAATAAAATAAAGTCTTCTTTGATTTCTTTCTTCGGCATTCAATAGTTCCCATTGTAGAGGTCTTTTACTTCCTTGGTTAGATTTATACCAAATTACTTTATTATTTCTGTAACTATCATGAATGGAGTTATTTTTGTACTTCTTTTTCAAAGAATTGATAATTAGCATGTAGAGAAGCTATTGATTTTTTAAAGTTGATTTTGTATTTGGCTACTCCACTAAACTTGCTTATCAACTGTACCAGTTTTTAGTTTATTTTATTGCATCTTCTAAGTCTAAGACCATATCATCAGAAAATAGAATAATTTCACTGTTTTCCTGCTTGTATGTCTTTAATTTTATTCTCTTGACTTATTGCTCTGACTAGAATATTGAGTACTCTATCAAAAAGCATTAGTGATAGTGGGCATCCGTGTCTTGTTCCTGATTTAACAAGAATTCTTTCACATTTTCTCCACTCAGTATAATACTAAATAGATGATAAACCTTGGGTTTATCTTTATTATATATTGCATTTGTGATGTTGACATGATTTCCTTCTATCCCTGGTTTCTTTAGTGATTCAGCATAAAAGGGTGTTGAGTTTGTTGAATGCTTTTTTTTTTAATGTACTAAGAGGATCATGTGGTTTTTGTCATTTGTTCAGTTTATGTGATGAGTTACATTTATTGACTTGTATATATTGAACCATCCTTAAATTCATAAGTTGCAATTTACTTGCTCATGGTGGACAATCCTCTTGATGAGTTTTGAATTAAAATTGCTGCTATTTTACTAATAGTTTTTATTTCTATGTTTTCCAAGGGAACTTGTCTGTATTTTTTTTCTTTGAGGTATCTTTATTTGCCTTCTATATCAGGGTGATGCTCACTCCATAGAACAAATAAAGGAGTATTTACTTGTTCTATTTCATGAAGTAATTTGTAAAGCATAGGGCTTAATTCTTCCTTGAAGGTCCTGTAGAATTTAGCTGAGAATTCATTTTGACCTTTGCTTTTTGAGAGGCCTTTTATTGCTTCTTAAATCTCATTGCTTGATATTGGCCTGTTTATGTTTTCTATCTCCTCTTAATTCAATTTAATAATGTTGTATGAGTCTAGTAATGTGTCCATTTCTTCTAGATTTTCTGATTTGCTGGAATATAAATTTCCAAAGTAGCTTTCGTTTACCCTCTGGATTTTTGTGGTATTTTGTGAAAATAACTCCCTCTTTGTCTCTCTTAATGATTAAAAATGTTTACCTCTTTCTTTGGTTAAGTTAGCCAAGGGTTTGTCAATCTTGTTTATTTTCTCAAATAAAACAACTTTTTGTTTTATTGACTTTTTGTACTTTTTTATTCTCTATTCCATTTATTTGTGCTCTCATTTTTATGATCTCCTGCCTTTTATTGGACTTGGGGTTGATTTGTTTCTAGGGCCTTGAAATGCATCATTTCTTTAATTTGTTATTTTATTTTAATTGGCAAATAATAATGATGTATATTTATGGGGTACAATTTTATTTGCCATACATGTATATATTGTGGAATGATGAAATTTGGCTAATTAACCTACTCTTTTCAACTATAAAAGTGGAATTTGAAGAGTTTTATTTTGTTTTGAGGGCACTTAAGACATAAAATTATTGATATAGGTAGTAGAAAATTTGGATGATAACTTACTTTAGGAAAGAATACTCTGAATCTTATTATCCCATAAAATGCATAATTCTTCCATTAAGCTTATTGTAACAGACCTGTATAGACCCTTTTTGTTGTTATTTTTGTTACTGAGGATAGAACCAGGATTATTATATCTTCAAAATAGACTCTAGAATTTTTTTTTTTTTTGAAACAGAGTCTTGCTAGGTTGTCAAGGACCTCACTGCATTAGTGAGGCTGGCTTCAAATCTTCCATTTTTCCTATTTAAGCCTCTTAAGTACTGGAATTACACATTTGTGCCACCATGCCTGGCTTTGTAAGTCTTTTGTGCTGCCTATCTGCATAGACCTTATCCAGGGCAGCATTAGATGAGACTGAGACCTCTTTGATTCTTGTTTACTCACCTCCAAACAGGAAAAAAAAAAAAACATTCTGAAGTCCCTTGCATTCCAAAATAATCACTTAGCAACAAAATTCAATAGCAGCAAGTGCCTACACTCTAAAGAGGAACAGAAATATATAGAATAAAAATTTAAAATCACTTAGATTCCCCTACTTCTGCTGTTAATATTTTGTTTGAGATTCTTCCAGTTATTTGTTTCTATAATAATAACTATACATATATTGTTTTACAATCAGTTATTTATTATTTTATAATTATTATGTAAGGAAGGAAGGAAGAAAGAACATATTTTAGGCATCTGTGTAAATACTGGGGATTTAATGAAAATATATAGTCCATAGCATTATGAAATTAGACTTTCTAGTTATTTTTTGCAGTGCTGGGGATAGAACCCAGGAGCATTCTCCCTCTGAGCTACACCCCAGCCATTTTTTTTTTTTTTTTTTTTTTTTTTTTTTTTTTTTTTTTGGTGGTACTGGGGATGGAACCCTTCTACCTCCGGGCTACACACCCAGACCTATTTTATATTTTATTTGGAAATAGGGTCTCTTAAATCAGAGAGGCTGGCTTTGAACCTGCAGGATCCTCCTGTTTCCAACTCCCAAGCGCAGGGATTACAAGTGTGCACCACCACACCCGGCTAGACTTTCTAGTTTTGATGAGTGGTTTTATTGGCTCCATTTAATTTTTCTTGCAGTGCTGAAGATTGAACCCAGGGCCCTGGATGTGCTAAGGAAGTATTCTATCATGAACTAAATCCCCACCTTGTTAAGAGTTGAAAGCCATTCCTTTCCATTTACATATATTTTACGTATTCATTTATATATTTAAAAGGGAATTTGTTCTGTTCCCATGTTTTGACTCTGTGTGTGTGTGTGTGTGTGTGTGTGTGTGTGTGTGTGTGTGTGTGTTAGGAGGGATTGAATCCAAGAGCCTTCTACACTTGAGTGATACCCTTAACCCAATTTTTTAAAATTTTAAAACAGAGTCTCACTAAGTTGCCTAGGCTAGCCTTGAAACTGTGATTCTCGTCTCTCAGGCTTCCAAATACTGGGATTACAAATATGTGCCACCAAGCCTGGCTTCTAAGTTTTGGTTCTTTTAGAGAGTAATAAAGAACTGTTTTTGCTGTATACATTGTATGATTATTTCCCTAGGAAAGATTTCTAGAACAGGACTACTAAGATAAAGTTTTAAAAAATTCTTAGTGGTTTGCAAACATATTTAGAACAAGAGTATCAGAACTGATATTCCTAGGAAGCTTCAATAGCTTTAATTCAAACCTCCATTTGTTCATTCTCTGAAGCAGGAAATGAAGGAAAGTTATCCTGCCTATTTTTAAGGACACAAGGTATGAAATTTGTGAGGTTTTTTCTTATAATATTATTGTTTATTAGTGAAACCAATTCTCTGCCTGTCACTTGCCTTTCCCCAAGGAGTCCCTGGGGAGAAGGTTGCAGAATCACAGTAACCTTCAGCTAGCTCTCTCTCCCTGCTTAATTTACATAATAAATAAGAACTAGTTAATTTTCACATTTGAAAAGGTTTTTGATGATATAAATCAAATGAGAAAAACCCACAAATGCATGTGCATCTGTAACTTTGCAAAGAACAATTTTGTTATTATTCTACCTGAATTTACATTTTCCATTCAGAACAAGGGACATCATGTGTATTGCCTGCAATCCTGCCTTTGTTAGGATGCTTCAACTTAAATACCCAGCTCTCCACCTATGACTTCAGCTAGGAAAATTGTAGCAAGATCAATGAGCACTCCCTGGTTAGGACTGGTGGGTACTTAAGTAGGCAAGCCATTCTCAGCTCAAGCCATGTGATGCTAAGAGAAGGCTCGGATTGGAATTTTAAACTTGTTTCTGAGGCCCCGTGTGTGTGTGTGTGTGTGTGTGTGTGTGTGTGTGTGTGTGTGTGTGTGGTACTGGGGTTCCTGAAAGCCCTTCTACCTCAGGCTACACTCCCAGACCTATTTTATACTTTTTATTTGGAAACAGATTTGGAAACAGGGTCTCTTAAACCAGCGGGGCTGGCTTCCAACCTGCTTGATCTTCCTGTCTCCGCCTCCCAAGCATGGGGATTACAAGCCTGGGTAACCACGCCCGGCCTGAGGCCTTTTTTTTTTTTTTTTTTTTTTTTTGTTATACTGGAATTCCTGGAAGCCCTTCTACCTCTGGGATACACTCCCACGGGCTACACTCCCAGACCTATTTTTAAACTTTTTTATGTGGAAACAGGGTCTCTTAAGCCAGCGAGGCTGGCTCCGAACCAGCAGGATGTCTCTGCCTCCCAAGTATGGGTATTACAAGGTGTGCCACCACGCCCGGCTTGAGGCCCATTTTTTTAAGGAGGAAATAAGTGATCTGCTGCCGAGGATATGTATATAGTGAAAAAAATACCAGGGTCTTTATTTTCATATTTTTGGTATTTTCTTTTGCCACATTGAATTAGAAAAATTATATTGGGTTTTCAGTGTTCTCTCTAATCTTAAGTTGTGGCTTTATTGAAACCAACTCAAACAGTATTTGGCATTCGATTAAATAAATTGAATTTTAGTGTGTGCATTATCAAGTCCTACTTCTTACTTGTTTCAACTAAAACTGTTGTATGCATAAATGGAATACAGTTACTTCCTTCCTGTCTTCTCATTCCCTAAGCAGTTTTTACACATTCCTTGGATTATCCTTCACTGACTCATTCATTCCATCCCATGTATCTTAGTATAAATTTCATTTTGGTCTAGGTGTAGTGTTAGGCCCACAGAATACAATTGTAATCAAGACTGACAGTCTCTGCCTTCATAAGGCCAATACTCCTTAGGTGATAAGAAAAACACCAAAGAATACAATAAGCCAAATAATTACAATCTGTGGTCAGTTGTATTAAGAAAACCAACAAGGTGACTTGGATATGAATAAAAGAATTTCTTTTCAAGTGTGGTGACTAGGAGAAATATTTGCTAAAACCTAAAACCGGGCAGAGAGCTAGCCAATTGGGCATGGTGGCACAGATCTATAATTCCAGGACTTGGGAGGCTTGTAGGTTCACAGCCAGCCTCAGCAACTTAGTGAGACTCTGCTTCAAAATAAAAAATAAAGTAAAATAGGGCCAGGGCTTCAGAGGTAGAACACTCCTGGGTTCAATCCTGAGTACCACCTAAAATTAAGAGAGAGAGAGAGAGAGAGAGAGAGAGAGAGAGAGAGAGAGAGAGAGAGAGAGAGAGAGAGAGAAAGATAGTATGGGGAAAAATACAGCAGGCTGAAGTCAAAGCAAAGATGGTGTTTTTGCAGACCTAAAACCATCAGGGCTTGGCATCATCAGTGTCTGTTTCCTGAAACCTGGTGTATAGCTTGAGTACCAGGCTTGTTTCTCATCTACACTGATACTTCAGCAGCTAAGGAAAATGTTGGTAAATTACAGGTCCCCTATTTTTACTTTTGTTGACTAATTGAAGAATTGAGTGAATAATGATAGGGATCTTCTTTGTAATCCTTACATGTGTGATGATATTGCTAAAGAAGACCCAGTAAGCTAGGCTTGGTGGTACAGTCTGTCATCTTAGTATCATCCTAGTACTTAGGAGGCTGAAACAGGAGGATTGCAGGTTCGAAGCCAAAATCAGAAACTTAATGAGGTTCTCAACAACTTAACGAGACCCTATTTTCAAGTAAAAAAATAAAATAGGGCTGGGAATATAACCCGGAGGCAGAAGACCCTTGTGTTCCTATCCTCAGTAAAACATAAACACACACACACACACACACACACACACACACACACACACACACACACCAACTAAAGACATTTTTAAGGGACTTCAGTGGGCCACATGGCATGATCCTTTACTCATTTAAAGGAAATAATACCCTTTACCATCCCTAGAATATCCTGAACATGCTCTTGCCTGTGTGATTTGGTAACACATTTCTCTTTCCAGGAAACCCTAAACTCTTATGCTTTGTTTTCATTACTTCAGCCACACATATAATATAAGATCATATTATAGTCAATATTATAATTGTATTTTTCTAATACAATAATGCATAATTATTTTTATATTGGATGTCTCTTTCTTATCCTAAATTATATCCTCTACTACAAAAGACTACCTATAAAAGAAATATTCTACTCTGTACTGTTTTTCTAAAAAATTAGGGTTCTTTTCCTTTCCCAGCTCAATTACCACCTTGGATAGGAAGCCTTCTTTCAACAGAGAAGAAAGAAAGTTGTAGATTGAGTTCTTGTTATTTATGTTGGGCTAGGCCAGGCAGAAGAATTCTCAAAAGAAATTGGCAGAATGGGGGACAGGAATACTTAATGCACAATAATTGGTAATAGCCACCCAGGCAAAGATGTGGGTAAAGAGGAACACTTCTACACTGTTGGTGAGATTGCAAATTAGTACAGCCACTATAGAGATCAGTGTGGAAATTCCTCAGAATATTCAGAATAAATACAACATATGATACAGCTATACCACTCCTGGATATCATTTTTAAAGGACTAAAATCAGAATATTACAGTAATATTTATATATTCATGCTTAGAATAATTTACAATAGCAAAATTATGGAGCCAACCTAGTTGTCTATTATCAGATGAATGGATTATAAAATCATGAGTTATACACATGGAATTCTACTCAGCAATAAAGAGGAAAAACATTATGTCATATGCAGGAAAATGAATGGACCTGGAAAACATTATGTTAACTGAGATTGTCCAGTTACAGAAAGTTAAAGGTCATATATTTTCTCTTATATGTGGAAGTTATGGGGTAATAGGGATACCAGAGGTACTTCAGATAATGGAGGAGAAACTCCAGTGGAACCAAGGAGGTGGTCTAAGGGGAGAAAGGTGTGGACAGGGAATCATTTCCATTGACATTAGGTACATATGTGAGAATACTAATGCCAATTTCAATATCATGTATGGGGAAGGGGAAGTAGAAAGGGAGCCAGGGGCAAGCCCACCAGATGCTGTGTGCATGAATGTCACCATCACTCTGAAATGCATTATGATGTGAGACTATATAGCCTCAATAAAAGTGTAGACAAAAATAAAAGAATAAGTAATAGACAAATGGTGGCCTCATTGGTTTGGTCCCATGCTCAATCTGAGCAGATGAGATTGTTGAAACAAATGCCTTGTAGATATCCTTGTTCACTACACTGCTGTCCCAGATCTCTTTTAAGAAGCACTTGAAAATTACTTTTTCTTTCAGAGTAAATGTACACATAGTACAAAGGCTAGCTAGCACATACTTTTGGAGGCTTTAAGGGAAACCTTGAATCTTGTCAGTCCAACTACATTTTCAGGTACCATGAACCTCACCTTTAAAAATAATAAAAATAAATAAATTATTTTTAAACCCTGTTAAATAATTAGTATTTTTCAGAGCTCTCTGTATTCTATATTCTTTGCCCAATAATCCACAGCATTTTTTCCTTTTAATTCTTATAATATCACATGATACACACTACTGTTAACATGAGTTGTTTTTCTTTATGGCTTCAAAATATTTTTTCTTTTATAGACTTTTATAGGTACATTGCTTTCTCACATAATGTAGTTCAGAGTAATGGGAAAAAGAGCTTCAGTAATTTGCCTAAAGTCAAATTCTTGGCCGTTATAGAGGCTGGTTTTGGACTCTGGAAGTCTGAACCCACTCTCTTACCTATACTATTATTGTCTTTACAGCATTACTCATCCTTAATCATAATGAGGAGTGCATAGCAGATCCATTTGGTGAAGGAGTGTGCTCCCAGAAACATGGTTGATTGACAGTAACACCAGATGTTAATGCTAAGGATTCTTCCTCCAAGAATGGAAACCATCCATTCTGAGATACACAGAGAATAAAGATAGATGCGAAAAGTCCAGGTGGTAATTAACACTCCCCGCTCATGTTTTTACTCAGAGACTTGCTCACTTTGGGTTTTCTTAGATGAGGTTAAAAAGAGTAGAATAAAATTTGCCTTCATTACAGTTGTAACATATTCTAATTTTAAGGGATCACAGGTTAATTAAATTGATTTAAAAACAACTTTTGGGTACTACCTTAATTAACCTTCCAGGTTTCCTTTTTTTTTCTATTCCCATTTAGTGCTGTCAGTTTTCCAGGACCAGGGTTAGAGCTTCTTGCCTTCTCAGGTAGGAGGAGAGGGTGGGAAATAGCATTTGCTCCTAGGTTTGATTAGTGGAGCTCATTAGCTGTCAGATATAAGGCACGAGCAGTCCATCAGGAGAGAACGGTAACACCAGTGACATTTATTACATGGCCAGCTTTCGGAGGCTACTTAGAAACCAATTTCCATTCTTATAGAATCTGCTCCTGAAATGGGAGTTTTCCAGGATTCATAAGCAAACCTGATCAAAATGCCAAGGAGAAAAAGAGAAAAAGAAGAGAAAAAAGTGTCTTAAGATTAAACAAGGAACAAAACTAGCCCAGAGCAGAAACACAGGAGCCAGGTCATCAGCTTCCCTTTGTGGTAGCTCAGCCTGGGTGCTATTTACAGTTTCAGGAGAGGTGCCATTCATGGGTTTTCTTCTGATTTCACAAAGTAAATGGGAATCAGAACTGTTTGGTTGATGGTCTCGCCCTGTGGAAACCAACACTGATTTTCTGAATTGATCACCATATGCTTATCTGTCTGTTTACCCTATCTGATCTAAAATGCTTCTGGATAAGTGACTTGAATGAGGATTTGGCTAGACCACTCAGCAGGCAGATGTTTCACTTGCAAAAAAGATTTCAGTGCAGTGAGCCAGGCAATTCTCTGAAAGTATTTTGTTCTTTTAGTAGTGCAGTAAGGCATTTTATTTTTCAAAACTTATACATAAATATCAGCAAATGGCCCTCCTGACTGATCTATGGTTTACACAAAGGAATAAATGTTGAATAAAATCAAATTGTTTAATATAAAACACTACATTGATAGAATTCTTCAGATTCTGGGACATAATTCTCATTTGCCATCAAACTAACTCTAATTTTCCTGACTGTAATGTGAGGGTATTGGTTGGGACTTATAGTCTTTTTTGGCTTGAAAATTTCATTCTATTGTGATTGTGGGTAGTTTGGATCAGCCTTTTTTGGTACTATTTTACTGAGTCTTCACTACAACCCTTTGAGCTATGCTATATTATTTTTCTATTCATAGAGGAGTAAACTGAGGTGCAGAGATATGAAGTAACTTATCCAAGGAAACACAGGTAAATGCTGAAGACATGAGGTGAACTACAGTAGCAGATACTGATTCTGCTGTCTTAAACATTGTTGTTTCTAAGATCTTTTCTAATGAACTGATTCAAAGCTACAACTATTTCAAGCAATGAATTTCAATCTTTCTTTAGGTTATTGACTTGGCTACGGGATTAAAAAGATCATCATCATCAACACCAATATACATGCACGCATGCGTGCACACACACACACACACACACACACACACACACACACACATACCCTCTAACTCTTATAACCACTTCTGTCCATGTGGTCAGTGTCTTTGGCACTAAGCTACAGGGCCATAAGATCACCTACTGCCTACCTGGCTCTTTATGTCTCTATGCAGACAAATAAGCTAGGAAAGAGAGGAATTATGGTATTACTTATAAAAAATTCAAGAAAATTTTTTCAACTTGAAAGAAAAGATAGTCAAAAGGCAAAAATTTCTAACCAAAATATCATGTTTTCAACTTCGAAGAGTATTAGAATTGCAAGAGTTGTTCAAAGTACATTTGCATGGGCCCCATCGTGGTGACTCAGATTTGATATGTTGGGCTTCAGCATCTAAATTTTGTACAGATTTTTATGTAATAATTATGATCTGGATCTAGAGTGTCCCCAAGGCTCATGTGTTGAAGGCATGGCCCCCGAGGCAGCAGCGTCCAGAGGCAGGCTTTGAAAAGTGATTGGTCGTGAGAGCTCTA
The DNA here is from genome assembly GCF_963383645.1 of Muscardinus avellanarius. Classification (NCBI taxonomy): domain Eukaryota; kingdom Metazoa; phylum Chordata; class Mammalia; order Rodentia; family Gliridae; genus Muscardinus; species Muscardinus avellanarius. The sequence continues at coordinate 107,320,042 of NC_137786.1, read as the reverse complement.
ACCTCACCAGTGGACCATTCCATTGATAGATTTTCAATTTATATGAACTATCAGGAGATGATGGAAGAATGGAGGTAGGAACTAAATGAAGGGGGTGGGTCCTAAGGGCATGCCCTCAGGAACCATATCTCCTCCCTGGACCTTTTATCTATGTCTCTGTCTCTGCTTTCTAGCTGCCATGAGGTGAGCAACTTTGCTCCCCGGCACCCTCACTGCCATAATTTTCTGTCTCATCTCAAGCCCTAAGCAATGGAGCTGGCTCATCTTGGACTGAAACCTCTGAATGAATATCTCTTCCTCCAAGTTGTTTTTCTCAGGTATTGTGTCACAGTGATACAAAGCTGACAAACAAAGTGACTCTGATACAACTAGTTCATATTAATGAACAGCTGTTCAGAGGCTGTCTGTAGGGTTACAGCAGCCCAGTCAGTGGTTCCAAAAATATTTCCTTGCTGTCTTTGAGCTCTTCTCACAGATGCTTACATTCTTGAGTACAAATTTAAAGCTAATGCACCAGTCTTCTTTTTTTTTAACATTTCCACCTGGCTACCTAATAGTCATCTCATACTTAATACAGATCGATTGATTAATCCCCCCTCTCCAAATATTAGCCTTTTTCTTATCTTTGCCCTTACAATAAATAGTATTAATAACCACTTGGCTATGAAAATGAAAACTGAGGAAACATTCATGTTCCCTTTCTTCCTGACCAACTTTTGTTGTTTTTTCCTACAACTTTTCTTCTAATAGTACAACCCTTTCTTCTACCTAAAAATTACATCTTTTATGTATTTTCTTTTCTTCATTTCTACTGCAAACATCTTATTCCAAAACAACATCATATCTCATTTGGATATCCAAAGCAGTAGAAGTAGTAGTCTCATTGGTTTTCTGGCTTCCACTTTGACTTCTTTCATTGAATTTCCACATATTATCCAGAGATTATTAATGTATTAATGAGACCACAACACTTGCCCTGCTTTTTTATTTTTGAAACAGGGTCTCCATAAGTTGCTGAGGCTCATCTTGAACCTGTAAACCTCCTGTCTCAGCCCCCAAACTACTAATATTAGAAGTATGTACTACTATGTCCAGCCACTTGTTCCACTTAAAACACTAACAGTCTTCACTGTAAATAGAATTAATTTCATACTCCTTATCACCACTTAAAGGTCCACGCATGCTAAGCCCCTGCCTCATTCCAGATACATCAGCCATCTGTGAATTTGTCAGTTGAGCTTCCCCAGCTCAGGGCTGTTGTGCTCATGACAGCATCTGCCTGCAAGGTTTTCCCTCTAAATCACTCCTTCTGTTCCTTTACATCTCAGTTGAATTGTCACCACATCAGAGAGGTGGCCCCTGGCTTCTGTAGACACCTCCTACCTCATTAATCTCTTCCACTAAGCTATTTGTATTTCCCTCATAGCATTTATCACTTTCTAAAATTATTTATTCATTTGTTGCCTGCTTCTCCCAATGGAAAACAAGCTCCATGGAGTTAGAAACCTCATCTGTCTTGTTCTCTTTTGTACTGCAGTGCTTAGCACCACACCTGGCATTTAGCAAAGACTTTATAAATAATGATTTCATTTAAATCAGATGTTAATAAGTTGTTTGAACACTTCTGTCTTTGTAAAATATGTAAAATGGTATCACATAGCTAAGAGCATAATTAATCTGAAAGTTGCAATTCATCTGGCAAAAAAGCAACAGGTAGATCTCTGTGTATTGTATTTTATTTGCCCTTAAAGTCTCATTCAGCAAAATCCTTAAACTAGGAGAGCCCATCCACACTTATTTCTTCCATGCTGATTTTTTTTCTGATTAGGAGAAATTTTCCAGCATTGCTCTGTTTTTCTCCAGATAAAAGGCAGCTATTTTCTGGTTCTTGATCCAGCCTGGAAGGTTCATTCAATGTAATGGAAGATACTCTGCTCCAAACAATTACAGAAACAAATCATGATGAACCTTTTTGTGTCCTTCTCTACCAAGTAATTCTTTATCTGCTTTTAGCTCAAATAGCATCCTTTGGTGCAAATGTGATTGCACTTTGAATAGCCTGACAGAGGAAACACCAGTGAATTCCTCCAAAGGCTGCATAAGGGTAATTTTTTTTTGCTTAAGTGTTAGACACAAATTAAATTCAAATGGCCTCAAACAATGAAATCCTACACTTCCCTCCAAGAGTTCACAATTAAGAACTTTCTGAAATGTATCTCTTTGAAGACCGCCACATTGCATTTTAAGGAAGCTAAGCATAAACCTCTAAGACAAAATGGTCAAGTAAAAAAGTAATAATTAAGAATTAATCTTTTTAGTGGTTGGAACTGTTTTTCATTGTTTTCTTGCCCTCTATGCATTTTTTTTATTATCTGGTATAACATCTTAATATTTTTTGGCAAAGAATCTTCCCTATCTCTTAGTCCAAGTGTGTTAGTTGGAATGAATGTACCTGGATATAAAAATAGAAACAACTCACAAGTTGCATAAATCATAATGCCTCTCCTGAAATTACTGTCACGAGTGGGTTAACTCTAAATTATAAGTTATATGTTATGGTGGGTCCAGGAGCGATTTCTGATTGGTTTCTGTTACTGAAGTTGTCAGCACTCCATATTCTTTGTGTTTTCAGAGATCTGCTTCTTCAGCTTTTCTTTCCATTGCATAAGTATTCTATTTTAAAAAATTATTATGATTACCTATTAATGCAGAACATTCCACCCCACAGTTTAGTGGTAATGTTTTATTAAACTCATGGTTCTGTGGGTCAGAAATTAGAGGCAGAGCACAGAGGGGAGGCCTAATCTTTGCTTCACTCTGACTATCCCCAGTGGTAAAGGATGACCAGATGGGTCCAAGTTATTTAGGTCAATTCTGGCTATCAATGGCTGTTTCAATTCTTCCTCTTATCACATATCCCAAACCTGGAATATACAAGTCAGTTTCTTTACTCACATGTCTGGTTATGGGATGGTTAGAACTGGCTAGTCATCTCTTCTTTCCATGACCTTTCATATTTTTTTTTCCAGCAATGGAGGATTAAGCCTAGGGACATTCTAACTCCAAGCTACAACTTCAGCCCTATTTTTAGTCTTTAATTTGAAACAGGGTCTCATTAAATTAATGAGGGCCTCATTAAGTAGCTGAGGCTGGCAGAGAACCTGCAATCCTCCTGTCTCAGTTCTTACATACTGGGATTACAAGTGTGTGCCACCATGACTGGCTCCTTCATATTATTAGTTAGTCTTCTCCATAGGATACAAATCACAGAACACTGATTTATTATATGATGTCTGACTTTCCTCCAAGCAGGTATACCAAGAGTTCAAAGTAGAAGCTACAAAATTTCTACCCATATTTTATCCAAATACATTTGTACTATTGACTTACTATTTACCAGTGAGGCACAGAATGAACTCAGATTAAAGACATGGTGACTCCACAAGTGCATGAGCATGAGGGATGTAGTTCTCTCAGATGTCTTTGGGGAGTAGCTAACACACCAATCTTCACTTTTTGTTTCTTACATAAGCCTAATTCTTCTAAGTCATATCTTATATTGGGAATCTGATGCTGCTTCTCATATCTTAAATTTCATGTAGAAAACTTAAAAATATTGGATAACTACACTGAATTATCACTTTTTAATGATAAAAATGTTAATATATGACCAATTGTCATCATCATTTAATGAGAAAAAGAGATATAACACCAAAATATAGGAAGACCTAATTTTATAATCCAGAATAGTCTGTTAATTTCTTAGAATTATTTACCTCTTCCTAATGGAAAAAAAAAAAAGAAATGCTTTCTGAATGTCTTCCCTGTGGCTCATTTTGCCCCAGAGCAGTGAAAACTTCATTACGTTTGGCAGTAGTATACTGAGGAGCTTTTGAGAACTGCTGATTTCTAGGAGTAAAATGCTAAAATGTGGAATTCACAGAGGTTGCCACAGATACTCAGAAAAATTTGCAGGGGGACAATGGTCTAAGAAAGCCATCATGAAGGAGTGTGGAAGGAATAGATGAGACAGAAGACCATTAAAGAACGGGGAAGAAAGAAGATACCAAAAAGGAAAAAAAAGATGCAAACTTGTTAGATCTTGATAATACTTACAGTTTTAAATTTGGTATATCATCTAATATTAATCATAGTACTGTTGTGTGAAAAATGTATGCTACTCTTAAAGATGAAAAATTAAGTTCAGAAAGTTTGAATAACATATTGAGGTTTCTAAGCTGATAAGTAGTTGAATTATGATTTAGGTCACATTTGTTCCAAGTACAAGAATTATTCCATTATATTAAAGGTTCATAAAATTAATATCTTCATACATTAACTGAGCATCTTCTTTTAAGGAGAGAAGATACAATAGTTAAGAGAGTCGAGCCAAGCATGATGGCACATGCCTCCAATCCAAGTACTTAGGAAGCTGAGATAGGAAGATCTCGAGTTCCAGGCCATCCTCAGGAACTGAGAAAGACCTCATTAAGTTTATGATGAGGTCTTTGTATTTTTAAAAATAAAAAATGAAAGGGACTGGATGTGTAGCATGGAGGTAGAATACCCCTGGGTGGTTCAATCCAAAGGAGGAGGAGGAAGAGGAGGAGGAGGAGGAGGAGGAGGAGGAGGAGGAGGAGGAGGAGGAGAATAATTTGGTCAGACAGATTACATTTTTATCTTCAGGATATTCATCATTTAATACTAGAGACAGGCAATAAATAATAGGGAAGTTACAAGGCATTATGATTAGTGTCACTAAAGCATGAAGATTCAGAATAGAGGATGCTTCTGAAACAAATGAGTGGCTACTAATCAATGAAAGAGAATCAACGCTTGAAGAGGAAAAAAATGTAAAGAAGTTAAAAAGTTGGTTAGATGAAAGAGGAGTGCATTTTATGGTGGTTACAGGAGTCATAGAAAGGGTTTCTCTGGAGAGATAGGGAAAATATGGAGGTAAGAGGTAGCAAGGTACCTTTGAGAACTTGCATACAACTATGTATGGTCAGAGTTAGGTATGTAAGAAACTAGACCAATGAAAATGGAGAGAAAGGCAGAGGTCTTCTCTGAGAAGGCTTAGAATCATCATTTTTGCCGGGCATGGTGGCACATGCTTGTAATCCCTGTGCTTGGGAGGCGGAGGCAGAAGGATCACGTTGGTTTGAAGCCAGTGTCGCTGGCTTAAGAGACCCTGTTTCAAAATAAAAATATAAAAATAGGTCTGGGAGTGTAGCCCAGAGGTAGAAGGGTTTCCAGGAACCCCAGTACCAAAAAAAAAAAAGGAATAATCATTGTTATCAATTCTATCTGATGCAACAAGTGAAAGGCATTGTGTCATTGTGTTTGCACTACAAAGACTCCTTTTGACAACCTATAAATCAATAACATATAAATAAATCTATGACAGATGCCAAAAATAATACTTCTCAGCTTTAGCCTCCTTACTATGTATTTTCCATATGCTTAAGGGAAAATTAGAATCATCAGCATCATTAATTAACTTATAATGAAAGTATACTTGAAATGTTATGAGCAAAGCTTTATTTTTTTCTCAGTCAGATTGTTAGAAAAGTATTTTTGATGTTTGCATGAATTTTAATAAAATATATTATGTGTTCTTAGATCCTAATAAATTACTTCCTTTCTATAAGTACAGGGCGGGGATCTGATGGTACCATTAGGAAACACTACACATCTTCTAATTTTTATGCATATTATTTTTAATCCTGATAGTGGCAGTGCCTTTTCACGTGTTCTTATGGAAATTAAGCAGGATTTTATTAACAATAATATTTTTCAAAGTTATCTTCCTTCTAGGTCTAATGTATTTTCTAATGCCTTTCTCAGATGTCTCAGTTAACAATCTCACTGCTATAATCCAAAGCAACTCACTTCACAACTTAGAGGAAGAAAGACTTATTTGCCCATAGTCTTTCGGAGATTCTGGGTTCAATCTATGTAAGGTCATGGTCTAAAGATCAGGGCAAGACAGTGGAAAGTAGTGAGAGTGTGCAAAGCTACAACTCTCACATTGTAGAGAATGTAAGCAAGAGAAAGCAAGCAACTAAGGGGATTAAAAAAAGGCACAGTCCCTAAGGCTATGCCCCCTGGGGACCCATCTTCTCTAGTTACACCTGACCTACCTATATTTCTGCCCAGTAAACCTATCACAATGGATTCACCTGATGTGATTAAAATCCCCACAACTTAATTACATTAAACTTTGAACATAAGCTCTTTTGGGGAAACATCTATATCTAACCATAACATTTCACCTTGGCCCATGAAGAGCACCTGCCCATTTCAGAATGCAAAATGCATTTAGTCTATCTCCAAGAGTTCTCATAGTCTTAACAGTTCCTGCATCTCTGAGAAGTTCAAAAGTCCAAAGTTTCTCTTAAGACTAAAGTTTAACTCTTGGCTGTTGACCCCTTGTAAAAATAAGTAAATAAAAATAAAAAGCAAGTTACATGCATCGAATGTATAATGACACAGAGTAAACACTTGCATTCCAAAAGGTAGAACAGGGTCATAGAAGGGATGAGACCAAAACAGTATCAAAATCCAGCAGGGCCAGAATTTGTTTCTGCAGCTCTATCTTTGGCATCTGGGGCAAAGTGTAGTGAGATGCGATTTCCAATGGGCTTTAGCATCCCTGCCACTGTGGCTTGGTTGATTGCAATGGCAGCATACTTTCTTCCAGCATGGCTTCATGGATCACAGTTTCCAGGCTTTCCTTGTGGTCCCTTGATGTTTTGGACATTTCTCAATCTTGGGTATTTTTTTTTTCTTTCAACCTTGGCTTCAACTTCATAGTTTCAGAACTTGCCCCATGTGGGCCTGCTTGCAAGGATTCCACCTCTTCCACATATTGCCTGGCTTCCCAGATCCTTTTAAAACATGGTGTGTGTGTGTGTGTGTGGGGGGGGTCTATGTGATCCCATTTTCCAACAAAACCAGCATTATGTGAGCAGTAAGATTGACACCCCCCCCCCAGCAGGAAAGGTAGTTACACCTTAATCAGTGCTTCAGGGCCTCTTTCTTTCTTCCTTCCTTTCTTCCTTTTTTCTTTCTTTTTTTTTTATGGTACTGGGGATAGAACCCAAAGGCATTCTTCCTCCAAGCTATACTCTCAGCCCAATTTTTTATTCTTTATTTTGAAATATGGTCTTGCTGAGTTGCAAAGGGCCTCACTAAGTATCTGAGGCTGTCTGAGAACCATAATCCTTCTGTTTCACCCTTCCAAATTCTGGGATTACAAGTGTGTGCCATCATGCCTGGCTGCAGGGCCCTTTTCAATTGCCATCACTGGTCTCTTTTCAACCACACTGATACCTGGACTCTCTCAATCCTGGCCACTTCTGGATTTGTCTCAATCTTGGCTGATGCTGGGTCTATTTTAATCCTGGCAGTTACCAGGGCATTTCACTCATAGCCACCAACTCTGGGTTCTTGTTTCTATTGTTCCGCAATTGGGCTTGAACTGCCCCAACCACAATTATCTCTGGATTTATTTGCTAAACATTTGACCTCCCTTTAGCCATCTTACTTTCTTTCATAACACCATCTCTCTGGACCCCATTTTTACACCTGTCTTTCTGACCAAACTGGAAATTTATAAACTCTCTGTACTTTGCTTTCTGCTTCTGAAATTCAGTGTACAATTGGTTGAATGCAGGCATCAATATTCATAAAACATTTCAGATTCTTTGCTTTTTTGAAATTTTTTTCTGCCAGTATAATCAGTTCATCTTCTTTAAATTTGTCCTCAAGCAGTTTCAGGACACAGTTAAAATGCTGATAAGTTCTTTGACAGAATGTAATACGTGTAGCCTCTACTCCATTTTCCTATTGAGTCCTATTTGTCCCCCCCAAAAAAATAAATCTCCTGGGCACAGTCTCTACTATCTGCCTTTGTAGCTACATTCTACTTTTTAAACTTTCTCTCATAAACCAGTTCCAAGACTCAGAAACACACGATCAAGCCAGGTGTAGTGGTGTATGCTTGTAATCCCAGCATTTGGAAGGTTGAGACCTGAGTATCACGTTTTGTGGACAGCCTCAGCTACTTAGCAAGGTCCTTTGCAACTCAGTGAGACCCTGTTTCAAAAATAAAATGATTAAAAAATAGTGCTGGGTGTGTAGCTCAGAGGTACAATGCCCCTGGGTTTCATCCCTGGTACCTCAAACAACAACAACAACAACAACAACAACAACAACAACAACAACAACACATAATCAGATTTGCATATGTTAGCAACCTTTCTTCTGATAACAATTTCTGTCTCAGTTAACATTCTCACCAGTATAATAAAAATGAATTACCACACAACTTAGAGGAAGAATGATTTATTTGCTCACAGATTTTTGGAGATTTTTGGATTCACTTCATGTGAGGCTAGGGTTTGAATTTCAGGACATGGTGGTGAAAAGAAGAGAGAGAGCACACATGTACTCTGCTATCACATCATGGAGACCAGAAACAAGAGAAATCAAATAAACAAGGAAATTTAAAGTAAAAATCATAGTCCTTAAGGCCAGACCCCCAGACACCTTCTCCAGGCATACCCTACCTGCCTAGCTTTCTGTCTAGTAAACCCACCATGATGGATTTATACACCAATGAGAGTATAATCTTCATGACTTAGTTACATCAAGATCTGAGCATAAATACATAAGATCTTCAGATGTGTATTCAATCATAATATTAGGCTTTAAACGTATCAGATTCGTTAGCATCTCTAGTTCTTAATCATTTAGTTCTTAATCATCATTAGCTCATTAGCATCACCTTTTGTCAAATCCTTTTTCCTCTTTCTTTGATGATTGGAGATATTGATCTAAACACCTAGGTATATATTCTTTTCTTGTTTTCTTTTTGGCACTGGGAATTGAACCCAGAGGGCATTTTACCTCTAAGATATAACCCAGCCCTTTTTAGTTTGAAAGAGGATTTTGCTAAGTTACTGTGCACTGGCCTTGAGGCTGCCATTCTCCTATCTCAGCCTCCCAAGTCTTGGGATTGCAAGTATATGCCACTGTGTCTGGCTATAATATATTTTTGTGTGAGGTTACAAGTAAAGAAAGCTGAACATTCTTTATGAAATTTCAGACATATACAACTTTAAAGTATGACAATCGCATTGTTTAATTAGCCAGGACTCTAATAGAAAAATGAACTTGATCTGGATTGAGCAAAACAAAACAAAAAGTAAGCAAACAAACAGGAAACAAAAACATAGTCTCCAAAAGCAAATACTAGCAACAGCGACAGGGGCAACAAAATGACAATAACAAATGTCCCCAAATTTATTGATACCAGCAATAAGAGAGGTGGTAATGCCCCAGACCAAGGAACATAGCCTCTCTCTCTTCCAATTTCTGGACTTTATCTACTCTGTCATCTTCAGTTTTAGCAAGTTTTTCCAAGGTGGCTTTTTTCCCCCAAAGATGCAATGCCCTGAGAGTTCATGCCCTGGATATGAAAAGGTAGATTTTCATCTCATGCCCAATGAAAATCATACAACCTAAAAATGAAGAAAAACTAATTTCATGGAAAAATCTAGATTTTTAACATAATTAAGAGGGAGAGACAATAGAAAGACTAACACTTTAATTTCCCTATGCAGTTAATCTTTATTTTTCTGTAGTTTCAGGATTTATGATCCTAAAGTCCTGGTAAACTAACCATTTCATTTCACAAACATGGTAAAACCTCAGAATCCAGCCACTGTATTTTTGAATTACCAATTCCGATATACATAAACTTTAAAATTCCTGTGAGGAGTTCTATAATATTCTCAGTGAAATTTTCTCTAAATAAAGCGAGGCTATTAGATAATAAAATAGCTGCTTTGTCCTGCTTTTCTTGGCCACATTGCTAATATTTTCATACAGATTATATATTTTTGATTTTGAAAAGAACAAGAGCCAGATAAATCCCAACTTTTTAGCACCAATCTCATTTTCTCAGTAACTTTTCTATGCCTAAAAGAAATCCATTATCCTTTGCTTCAATAAATGTGTCTTCATGTAATGCAAGAGTATTTTCTGGTAGGTACATCTAAAACTCTACAGGATATTCATCAAGACTAGGGGCTCTGCCTGCAGAGGGATCCATCACTGCTCATTTGAGCTCTCTTGCAAAAAGAGGAACATTTTTGTTGCCATCGCTAATTGAAAGACTGAGCACTCCAGATAAAATGTTGATGTTTCTGCAGATTAAGCAGTATGAAGGGCAGCTGGATTCTTTTTATTAACAACAACTTAATACCCTCATTATAGCCTTTGACTTTATAAACTTTTTCTCTGTATCCTGTGGTGTAACACAGTTGATTCTTTGAGGTTTTTGCTCACAGGAAACAAACACCCTCTCTTTTACTTCCCTAAATTTATAGTGATTTTGAGTCATTCACGTTGGCCCACTTTCTGCATTAACATTCATCTCAGTACTCACTTCTGTGCAGCAAGACCTTGAATACTTGCCTCACTTCTCCCTCCATCAAACTTGCTTTTGAAGATGTGATTTCAAGTTTCCCAACTGAATGCCTTTGGTCCTGTTCTTTTTAGGTAAAGCAAAAATAGCTAATTAGCATCTCTTTGCTTCATGATCTTAGGGTTTTCCATATGGGTTATGAAGAAGATTCAGGATTATTATTATTTTTGAGGTAATTATCCAAGTTGATTAGAAAAGACTCATTTTTATTTTTTAAAAATCTCTTCTTGTTTGTTACCAATGAGTGTTCAGATGCCATCTGGAACTATTGAGAGAGATGAATTGTGAATAAATCGGTGATATGATTAAGTTGCCTGATTGGTCACCAGCACTGATAATCACATCATTAACAGCACATGAACAGAGGAAATTACCTATAGTGAGCATGTGTATGGTGACTGTAGAGCTTGACTTAGTTCTACCCTGACCTTTAACATATAACATTTCAATCTAAGAGTGAGAAAATAAGGATGCAAAGAGAAGACCTCAGTGGTGTTCCAGATGTTATAAGTATATCCATAGCTGCAGGATTTGCTTCTCGTGTGGGTAAGCAACACGCATCATATCTGACCACTGGCCGGAAGATAAGAGCAGCTACCATCTGTTACTTGTTTACTAGATACAAAGTACTATGAAATATATTCTACATCTTTTATTTAATCTCACAGCAACCATGTCAGTTATTACAATTCAGCCTGTTTTATAGATGAAAAAGTAAATATAAAAATGTTACAGACTGTATTTAAGGTCAAACAGCCTCACTTTAGTGAGTTGTAGAATCAGAGTTTGAACTCAAGTTTACTTAATATTCATCACATCTGTGAATTTTAAGATGTTACTAGAAGATGAAATGATAGAGGGCATACTTGAGAGTCATAATTATTTGGTTCACTTAATCTTTCCTCATTAATAACATTGCTATCTTTCTATGAGGTTGTCAGATCAGTAGACAAATAATAAAAAGAAAATATAGTATTCATAGTGTACCTCCCCATATGATAATGTTATCATTTGACCTTCTAGTTACCCTCTCAGAAAGGAAAGAATTTCAGTAAATGATTCAGGAGAAGCTGCTTTTGGCTTTATACTACTCTATTCATTTTGTTCAACTAAGACAGTTATTATATATACATACAGGAGGCAGAGTTAGATGTCAGTGTCATAGTGGTAATAATTTTGGTAGAAGTAGCCAAACGAATACTCATTTGATATTTAGAATTTTGAGCCAAGCTGGAATCTTAGAAGTCTCATTATTTCAAGCCAACATTGCTGAGATACCATTCACTTTCAGCGAATTAATCCAGCTATAGGGTACCATTTTATCATTTATGAGAGATATATATATACCTCTGAAACCACTACTCTGATCAAAGGAAAATATTTCCATCATTCCCAGAAGGCTCATCATACTTGCAGTCCACTCCATCCTTGCCCCTCTTCTCAGACAACCACCACTCTACTTTGTGTTACTGAAAATTATTTTGTATTTGTAAAAATTATATGTAAACAAAATAATGTACTCTATGTTCCTGTGTGTCTGACTTATTTCACTCAGAATGATGATTCTGGGGTTTTTATGTGTATCAAATTATTTTATTTTTTTTACAGATTTTATGAATATATCATATTTATCTATCTATGATCAATATATTGATGGACATTAGGGTTTTACCCCCCAGTATTTGGCTCTTCTGAATACAGTTTCAATGAACATTTTCACACATGTCTTTGTGTATTTTAATTTCCTTTGGATAGGAGTGGGATGGCTGAGACTTATAGTACATTTATATTTAACTTAATAAACTGCCAACATTTTCAAAAATGGTTATGTAATTTTATAGTCCCATAAGCTATGTATGAGAGTTTCAGTTTCTTCACATCCTTGTCAACATTTTACATTTTTCATCTTTTTGATTGTATACTCTGAATACATTTATGTTGTTAGCTAATGTATTTAAAATATTTTCTATTATTCTATGTCTTGTCTTTTCATTTTCTTAATGTCTTCCAAAGGGTAAAAATTTTAATTTTAGTAAAATCCAATTTATCAATTTTTTTCTTTCATGGATTATATGATTTCACTCAACTTAGCACATCTAACTTTCTCATCATCCTTGTCTAGGACTATAATTGCCTATATTTCCAAGATGATTAGAAATAAATCTTCCAAAGTTTATATGAGTTGCTCAAATCACACATTTCTGAGTGCTAAATTCAAATGACTAAATGGATGAAGTGAAGTCAAAGGAATGCAGTCAGGAAACAGAACCAAGAATCACAAAAGTCTGTGTAGGCAAATGTGAAAGGCAGAAACCAGGACAGTAACTTGAATTCTGTCACAGGGAGGATGATTCATTTCCTGAGAGGAGTTTAAGATAAGGCTCCATTCAGCCTGTCGTCTCATAGGAAACTTCTTCAGGCCTAGGAACCTATGTCTAGTGCCTGATGCCCATGCTTGCAATCACAAGGACCCAGGTAAGCCCTAGGTGTTCCTATTTCCAGCCCGGTGTTTTGTGCACCCTTCTGAGACAAAATCTCTGTCACAGCCAGCAAATAAGTGAATAAGTGATATGGTGAGTGGAGTATTTATTTCTCCCTTACAGCCCCAGCCCTCCTTTATGTCTCCAGCTAATCTGAGTCTGGTAAAACCTTTATTGCTCCTTGTCCCTTGGAGCCTAGGAGTGATAATGGATTCCCATTGTTAATACTCTCTTTTCTGCCTTACATCTCAGTTTTCCTCAGACTCATCTATACTTCCATGAATAATCCATCCATAAAGTTATTTTAATTAACTTTTTTGTATTCATTTCCAGATTCAGCCTGAATAAGTTTTGTTAGAAACTTTATTTTTTGGCAAATTGGTTTTGATCTCAGTGTGATTTTTAGCAAACTATAAATGCTTTACTCTTAATGGTGTCTTAAGTACATTTTGAGGAAATTAGAGTGCACACAAATTTTATATTAGGCATAAATTAAATAATCATAAATGCTTTCCATTTACACATACCCTCTTATCAGCGTGGCCTCTTTAGGTTTTTGAGTTTGTAAACAGTTATGATACATCTTTGGCTTTGAAAATTTATTATAAAGTTTGGGTAAGGAAATTAACAAATGCTTGAAACAAATTTCATTTCATTTTAGGAAGTCTTGTGCTGCAGGTGAACTGCTAGTCACAAAATCCCCCTACTGGAATCTGGCAGGTATGATGCTATGTGTCATTTTCAGAAAGTCATTTTAGCATCTGCACAATTGGAACACATAGCTAAAGATCATTTTCTTGTTAAGAGCTGAATATGTATATAAAAATATATTATATCCCTGGATCAGTGACACTGATGTTTTCATGCAGTAAATTAAACACTTAGAAACTATGCCAATTCCCTTGGGATGATTATTGCTACCATTGCTAATTTCTTGGGGTTTTTTTATTTTTCTTTCTTATTTTCAAAGAAGTTATTGATTCAGTGGAATTTCTTTTTTGATCAAATTTTCTGTATTATGATAGTCATACTTCCAAAACATAAAATACTATCAACTGACTGAAAGGAGCTTTTATAAATGTTAATACTTAGAAGTGTTTATATATAGGGTCTTCATGTTGGTGTTTTGAGGCTGGCTAGTATCACCGTTAAACTTTTAACAGTAATAATAATTACAACAAAATAATAGTTACTGATATTGAACATTTTCTATATGCCAGTAAATATGGTAAATAATGTACATGCTGCATTTTATTTCATTCTTGCAGAAACTCCTTGATGTAATTACAGTAATTATCCCAGGGTTACACAGTTAGAAGTATCATAATCAAGCAGGTTCAAGCCCAGATTTGTCTGAATATTCATTTCTAGTTCATAATAATCACACTTTAGTACCTCTAAGTCTAAGGCATAACTGTGCCTAGTAAATGGTAGCTGTCTTGTTTGAGATTACCCTTCCTTCTCATCTGCCCTAAATAGAGTGTTATTTATTCTCTGAAATTTCTGATAGGAAGTACTAGGGCACCAACTTACAGAATGACATTTTTCAGAGGTCATTTTCCCCTTATTTTTCCAACAATGAAGGATTTAAGGAAAATAAGTATTTGATATGTGGCAATGGAATTTAATAGATAGTAGATGAGTATGAAGAGGCCTTTTGAGTTTAAGCTTTTCCAGATCAGATTCATAATTTTTTAGGTATTACCAATCAAGAGATTACTGATGACAATTTAGAAAAAAAATTAAATTAATAGGATAATTAGATTATATAATTGAAAATGCTCATTAATGTTATTTCTAGTATCTTTTTTTCAATTTGGGTCTTTATAGGTAGAATTTACCGAATTGGTCCCTATGAAAGACTCATTGTGAGCCAGTGCTGGCTATGGATAGGGGTATAAACACACTGAAGATATGGTGTCCTGCCATGATTAGATTTATTTGCTAGCCCATGTGGCCATGTTGTGAATATAAGTTGAAAAGTTCTACAAAACATGTTGGCAAATTAAATATTTGTCGTTGCAACTATGCCCAAACACTAAAAATCCCTAGACCAAATAAGTTATTATTCTTTGTAAGCATGGATTAAATTTCTTAGGCTTTGGATTGTTATGAGAAAAGAAGCCAGTCGTCGCTGTAGTGAGTGAGCAAAGATGACAACTTAGCATTTGTATCTCACTATGGCTCTTATGCTCATAACCCACATTAAGTGATGAACTCTACATTTGAAAAGAAACCCAGCAGAATTTGTGATGCATCTGAAAAGAAATTGAAGCAGGCTAAAAAAATAGTTTTTTGTGTGTAGAATGTAAAATGTTGGATAATTTAAGAAGTAGCATGTCATATTTCCTTTACAGGCTTATATATATATGACAAATATGCCACAAGCTTTATATAAATGACTTTCAAACTTTATTATCCATATCATCTGTAAGGAATTGCTCTTCTTTGTAACCTAATAAATACAAGCATATATGAATATATACAAATGAAACAAAACTACAATAACGCTTTCCTTTATTCTATGTAATGTACTCTGATATTTTCTTTATCATTTTGCTTTTTTAGTATATTTTTGAAATACTGATTGTGACCTACTAAATTGACTCTGTAACCCATTAGTTGTTTATAACAACTAGTTCGAAGAACACTACTGTTTATTAGCAACATGAGTGGATAGCAAGTGAGCAATTCAATTGAGGAAGCTGCTTCAGCTCTTGGTCCAATCAGAACTTATGTTAATAATATTATCAGTTACTTTCATTTTATATTTATTGAGTCATTAAAGCTCTTAAGAAGGTCATATAAGTTTTTTGTTTATTTTCCACTGCAGCTGATAGGAGGAATGATAATGGTACAAGAATACTTGAGAAAACAAGGGCATGTAGAGTTCTCAAGACACAGTGTTTAATTAAGCTTTGTAAGTAAAATGCATGAGGAGCATAGACGGCAAAGGGCTGTGGTTGAATGGCATTTTAGGAAAATAACATTTGGTATGACTTTAAAAGATAGGTAGAGTTCGACAGGTAGAGATAGGAGAAGGACTGTTCACACTGGAAGGGCCTGGTCTAGATGGAAGACCAGTGAGAAGCAGGTTCTATCTAAAAAGCATGTAAGAAGATACAGTGGGGTCTAGTCAAGTGAGAAGATGATTAGCTAAGTAGGAGTTCTCTTTCACTGAGTAAGTGGACATTTTCATAGATATAGATTATTTAGTTACAAATCTTTGGAGTTTGAGAAGTGAGACTTGAGAAAGTATTTTCTATATAAATGAATGACTCTAGCCAGGCGTGGTGGTGCACGCTTGTAATCCCCGCGCTTGGGAGGCTGAGACAGGAGGATCGCACAGGTTCGAAGCCAGCCTCAGCTACTTAGTGAGGCTCTCAGCAACTTAGTGAGACCCTGTTTCCAAATAAAGTATAATATAGGTTTGGTAATGTAGCCCGGAGGTAGAAAGCCGCTGGTACCCCTAGTTCCACCCCTAGTACCACCAAAAAAAAAAAAAAAAAAAAAAAAGGAATGACTCTGGTTAAATGGATAAAGAAGTGAAAGTTTACCTGGACTATGACCTCCTGGACTCTGCTTGCCCAGCTCTCTTGTCTGCTAATATGTCAGAGAGTTTGCATCGATTTCAATTCTTATCAAACTCAGTACTCTCTTACTGTCTTCTTCTTAGATGACCTAGTCTTAGTCTCATAAGCACCTTTATAATACTTCATCTGTGTTGACCCTATTCTCTGAGAATGTAATTTATTTTCTACATTGTCTTTTATGTGACTTAGCCAGAATTCCTGGTTTTCCAGATTAATTTGTATATTCTCCATGTAGCCATATGTGGGTTATAGTAGCTAGAATCCTTGATCATCTTATTTTAATTTTAAATTTATTAAATAATTAAATAACTAAAGTAATTTAATGAGCATTAGTCTTCAGTATATATATATATATATGTATATGTATATATACATATAAATACATATATATTTTTAAGGCAATCTAAAAAATAAAGGAAAAAGCATACCACAGAAACAATTACTATTTTATTACCTAAATCTGTTAGCATTTTGTTGTGTAAAGTTCCTGATGTTTTATTATGTCTATGTTGATGAATTCATACTTCATGAATATGAGTTTATTTTTTGTTTTAGCAGGATTATAATTTTATTCCTTTTAATTAGGGATACGGAATATATATATATATATATATATATATATATATATATATATATATATATATATACTGTTAAATATTCCTATGCTCTCGGGCCAAAGACATTGAACTATGAATATAATTATTAAAAGGAATAGAAACTACATCTGAGCATTCTTTTTAAATTTTATTATTTAATTTTATTTATTTATTTAAAACTTTTATTGGTGAATTATAGTCAAATATCTTAATGGGGTACAAGTTGGTAGAGGCATGCATGCACACATCACTCATTTAGCCCTTCCTCAACTCCCACCCTTTCCCTCCCCCTTCTCTCCTTCTCATGTTTGGCTTAGTGCTTGACTTTGATATGTTTGTGAATGTACATCATGTACATTATGGAATTTCCCTCTTCCACCCTCCTATCCCCTAGTTAGGCCTCCTTATTTGCTCATATATAGTTTTTCCTCCTTCATCTAGAGTTTCTCCTATGATCCTTTTTCTTCCTAGCTTTTGAGTATATGTATAGATGTAAATATATAAATACCTAAATATGAATATAAATTGAGGTCTGAAGGCACATTGTATGCATTGCTTTATATTTATAAAAATGTTTCTTATTTTCCTAAATATTTTTCAGAAACATCACTTTAATTTTTTATTTTATTTTTTATTTATTTATTTATTTATTTTTGCGGGTCTGGGGATGGAACCCAGAGGCATTTAACCTCCGAGCTATACCCCCTGCCCTATTTTTTCTTTATTTTGAAACCGGGTCTCACTGAGTTGCAGAGGGCCTCACTAAGTAGCTGAGGCTGTCCGCGAACCGTGATCCTCCAGGTCTCAGCCTCCCGAATGCTGGGATTACAAGCGTGCGCCACCACGCCCGGCTTCAGAAACATCACTTTAATATCTACAGAATTTCCCATTATATTTGAACCTATATTTAATTATGTTTTTCATATTTTTGTTGAACATTTGTGTTAATTTTAATTTTCCACTTAGAAATCACCTTTATAACAGACATCCATATAGCTAAAGCTTTATATTTGTACCTATGACTTACTTTGCACATATAATTAGAAGTAAAATTGTCAAAGGGTGTGAGCATTTTAAATAGTACTGTCGAATATTGCAAAGAACAAAATTCCCTCTTATTTCTACAACAGGCTATTGCAACTATTATAAGAAGCTATTAGCCAGGGATGATGGTATATGCCTATAATCCTAGTATTTGGGCATCTGAGACGAAGATCACAGTTCATGGCCAGCCTCAGGAACTTAGTGAGGCCCTCTGCAACTTAGTGAGATGCTGTTTTGGAAAGAAAAATAAAAAATAGGGCTGAGGGTGTAGCTCAGAGGCAAAAATGCCCCTGGGTTCAATCCCCAGTACCAGAAACACACTAAAAAGGCATTTTTTTCTCCTAAGTAGGGTGTTAATGTCTATTTCTCTACATACTTTACTCAACATGTTTTTAGAACTTAGAAATTTGAGAGCTAAAAACTGTCATTAGCATAGGGTATGAATTGTTTCTTAATGGGTGGGCTTTAACATTATTATTACCTATGCTTATTGTTTATTTTTTCCTTTGAAAATGGTGGATTGTGGCCTTTGCTCATTTTTCAACTTATAGTTTAAGAAATGTTTTTATTTGTTTTGCACCTATTAGTTGCTTAAGAGTTCACTGAACTTTATAGTGCTTGCTGGATAATCATATACCATGTCATATTGTTTATAATATACATAAAACTATATCCTCTAAAAGAACATATTACATAAAATTGTATATATAGTATATCTGTGTTTGTGCATGTGTACATGTATAATAAAGTAGAATGTGAGATTGTGAGTTTCTTTGCAAAATGATTTTATTCTTCTTAAACTGATTCTTTAGAGACACTATGGATAAATGAAAGGGGCATGGATTGTAGAATCTATAAAAACTAAGACATTGTTGGTGGGATTACAAATTAGTGCAACCACTTTGGAAAACAGTATGGGGGATTCTCAGAAGAATGGGAACTAATTTACCATTTGACCCAGCAATATCACTTCTGAGTATTTACCCAAAAGAAAGCAAACCAAACTACCAAACTAATGCACGTGTATCTATGTTCATAGCTGCACAATTCACCATAGCCAAACTATGGAACCAGCAAAGATATCCATCATCAGATGAATGGATTACAAAATGGATTACACAATGGAATTTTACTCAGCCATAAAAACACACAATTACATTATTTTCAGGGAAATGGATGGAACTGGAGGACATTATGCTAAGTGAGATTAGTCAGTCACAAAAAATAAGAAATTGGATACTTTCCCTCATTTGTGAAAGCTAAAGAGAAATGGGTCATAGGAGGAACTCTAGGTGAAAAAGGAGCAAATTAGCCAACCTAACTGAGGGGATGGGAGGGGGGAAGAAGTAAACTCTCTAAAGCACATGATGTACTTAAACAAACATAGATGTCAACCACTAAGCCAAGCATGGGAAGGAGGGTTGGGGAGGGAATGGGTGGAGATTGGGTAGGGGAGGTGTGTGCATGTATGTCTACACAAGATTTTTATCCCATTATGATGTATGAATATAATGCACCAATAAAAATAAAATAAATAAAATATAAGAACTAAGATTAAATGCTATCTTTTTAATTCAGACAAGTTCCTTAATCTTAAACTTTAGTTTCTTCTCCTGAGAAAAGAGGATAAATAGCATCTCTTCTTCAGAGAGTGGTTAGGATGAGATTAGATGACTTTTGTGAGGCCTTGGCATAGTAACTGACACGTAATGAAAAGTCATAAATATTAACCACTTCTATTTTTATTAAATTGCTTTCTTGCATAGTTTCATCCTAATATTTTGGAAACATAGTGGGTGCTTGGTGAACGTAATAAATAATAATCATTTGTGTTTGATCAATAAAATAGTCAAAACATTATTAACTTGCTTTAAATATAGCATTTAAAAAATTTTAGATCAAAGCTTGATCTCTCTTCTTTTGAATGCATTCCACTTTCATGTTTTTAAGCTGTAGATGGTGCTAAATGGAGTTTCCATTCTGAATCCCAGGCTGCACGTGAGCATTTTACAAATCACATTTCCCCTCCCTTTGTAAATTAGAATGAAGTACTTTTCCACATTTGGGCCCTTCCCCACATGAAATTCATGACCTCTGCACTGGCAGACACTTAAATGCCTTTTCCAAGATAAAGTAGTGGGGTGACCTAGTCACAGCAATCCATATCTCAATTTGAAATGCTGCTTACCCTCTGATGAAGCCTGCTGTATGCTCAGACTTCCACCAACCATGTGATACTTAGCATCACTTCAGCTGGTTCTTGCTGCTCATCTAGTTTTGTAGCACTCTCACTTAAGGATACAGAGAATTTGGAGAATTATTTTAAGAGAAAGCTAAGCTACTTCTTACAACTGCAAGGAACTTTTTTTGCCTTTGACTGATAATGGGTTTGGAGAGCCATAAAATCAAGCATTTTGTTTGGATTTATCTTGCTGGAGCCGCACAACAAAAAGACCTTCTGGAATAGGTTTCTAATCACTTTCTCATCCTGCTGTGCCTTGAGGGGAGCTGCACTCAGCTGTATCTCCTTCTCTTGGTGCTTCTGCCTCCGGGCCCAGTTTCACTTCCTCTGGCCAGCAGGATTCATAGCCCCTAAGTGATGAGGCTTTAATACTACTCTATTGATCTGCACACAGCTAAAGTTGGGCTTGTGTGTCCACTGTTCCCAAATCATTCTCTCATCAACAGGGATCATCCGCATCAGCTTCCACCCACTCCCTCCACGTGGGAAGATGAAGTGAAAGATCAATCACTCCTGCCTCGCTCTCCCTGTCTTCAGTTTTCTGACTTCTAGTTTCAGTTTGCCTTAACATTTTTCTTTCTTGGGTGAGAAATCAAAGTGACATTTTCTATCTGACACCTTGCTGGTCACGTTCTCATGCCTCCTCTCCTCTCTGGGTCAAGTACAGTGAGTAGCCTTGTTCACCTGAGTCGGTCTCCTCACGTGCGGGTCTTCCACAGTATGTTTTTTGCATCGGTTTTATTGAGGTATTATTTCCCCACCAATTTTGTAGTACTCTTAAGAGAAATATTTAACTATGAGTAAGAAAAAAAGATCTTTTGGGTTAAGTAATTTGAATTTTCATCTTATATTTGCTCTTTAGTAAAAATTAAGACCTGTTTATTAATATTTGCATGTTTATTTTGTTCTGTTTTAATTTTCAGTGTTTCTTGAGACCTTTTTTAAAATTTTCTTTCATGTTTGGATTAATCATGCCCTTCTCTCTGGTAAGCATTTATTTATTTATATTTATTTATGTATACCAGAAACTGAAATTTTGAAAGAACCAGATAATGTATAAACTTTCAAAAATTTGTCATTGAAACATTTAGTGTAATATTAACCATATCTTGAACATGGACAGAATAGCTAATACACAGGTCATAACACAATAGCAGGCACAGAATAAGATTATAGTATAGTGTAGTCTAATAAAAAAGTACATACATATGTTAGAAATATGCACTGGCATTCATTATTTCATAAACTAAGAAACTTTATTTGGAGTGCCTGCTTGTGCTAGAGGCCGATTCTAGAGACCAGAATGATGGTTAACTAAGACTTACAAGTTTTGCATCTAGATATGCTAATATAGAGTTAGTAACATAATGCCAACTATTATACTAATATATTGGCATAATTACCAGCATGATAGATAATTAACATACTGTATATTTACATCTGTTTTACATAGTAGCATAATATAGATTTTCTTCACTTGTTCCTGGCATATACCTCTGACCTGCCTTTCTAGAGGGTCCCAACCCACACTCAGGAAGGAGCACTGTACAGGGAAGCCAAGCAGAATGCTGGGCAGACAGGCCTCCTTGGGCTCCGCCACTCAATCTGTAATCATCTGTCCACACCCTTTTGTTCAACCACATCTCCACAAAGCTGTCCAAGCTTCGTCCATGTCTGTGCATGTCTGTCCCCATCCAACCCCAAAGGACAGGCTGAAGAGCTTCCAGATAGCTGAAATCATGGAGGTTCCTGGAGAGTGGCCCTCCCAGAGAGGAAAGGGAGGCTCCACACCCCATCTTCCATACTTCTCCCTATGCATCTCTTCAAAGCTGCCCTCTCTAATAGCCTTTATAATAAACAGGTAAGTGTAGCTGTTTCCTGGCATTCTGTGAGCTGCTCAAGCAAATTAATGAAACCTGAGGAGGGGATGTGGGAACCTCCATCTAGAGCCAGTTGATGAGAAGCACAGGTAAACAGCGGGTGGCTTATGGCTGGCCTCGGAGGTGGTGGAAGAGAGTTAGGAACTGAGCCCTCAGTCTGTAGAATAGGATGTAATTTCCAAGTAGATGGTGTAAGAACAGAGTTAAACTAGAGGACACCCAGCTGGTGTCTGCTGCTGCCAGATTGTTTTTTTGGTGTGTGGGTAGAAATCTACCTGGTGTCAGACGTACTGTATTTTGAAGGTACAGTAGGAGAAAGTGAGGGTTCCTTTCTGAGTCAGGGTTCCTTTTCCTTCTACATCTTCAAATACAATGGTCATTACTTGCTGTGGTTATTAAATTTAAATTAAAATTGAATGAAATTAATAATTAAGTTTCTCACTGCTGTAGCCCCATTTCCAGTGCTCAGTAGCCACATGTGGCTAGAAGCTATCACATTGGTCTGATCAGATAGAGGGCATTTTCAATACAAGAAAGGTTCCTTTAGAAGGAATGATCTTAAAACCATGGTTTCATTCTGAAATTTTGATAATAAGCCATATTAAATGTAGAAAATAAGAATATTTTAGATATCTATGTAATTGCTACCAAAGATAAAATATATGTTGCTACTTGTGATGTTTATCTCAGCTGGATTTTATTTTTGCAGTACTGAGGATGGACCCCAGGGGCATTTTCCTCTGAGTGATACCTTATTTTTTATTCTTTATCTTGAAACAGGGTCTCACTAAGTTGCAAAGGGTCTCACTGAGCAGCCGAGGCTGTCCTCGAATCGTGATCCTCCTCTCTCAGCCTCCCAAATGCTGGGATTACAAGCGTGCACCACCACAGCCCGGCTTCAGCTGATTTCTTTTAAAAAATAAGAAATAGGCCAGACATGGTGACATGTGCCTGTGATCCCAGTAATTGGGAGGCTAAAAGAGAAGAATCACAGGTTTGAGGTTAGCCTCAACAACTTAGTGAGACACTATTTCAAAATTTAAAAAGGGGGCTGGGAATGTAGGTTGGAGGTAGAATGCCTTGGATTCTGTCTCTAGTAACGCACACACACACACACACACACACACACACACACACACACACACACGAGAGAGAGAGAGAGAGAGAGAGAGAGAGAGAGAAGGAAAGATCACAAATAAAGGTAATTCCATTTCTCCTCCTTTCCCTTTTTCTCCCTAAAAATAACAATCATTCTAAAGATGATATGAATAAATTTGAAAGTTTACTAAAAGTTTACTAAATAGGAATGCATTGATAAACATTAAAAACTATTATTTCATGTTTTATAATTTTTCCATGAATGTTCTCAGCTGTTTGCAACTTGCTTTTTTATGGTGAAGGTTTCCATTTAATATTTTAGATTGAGATTTGACCATGATGCATATAATTCTTATAAGCACATTTATAATTCTCTATAATCATCTATCTCATGTTATTTTCTTTTCATAAAGATGCAACACTTTCTCAATGAAGATGTTAGGATATGTCCAGCTGCAATCTACATTCTCAACATTTTTTAGGCTCTGTTGGACAATCCAACCTCTGGCCCAAGCTTAATAAGAATTCAGTAGCCCACAGATTCTAAGCCTTTCAAGAAAGTGACCCATGGTGCTCTATAGTGCACCAGTATGGCCTTGCTTCATCAGAGGAACTCTGAGAAGTCAAGTTGAAGACTGACAAGAGCCTGGACTGTACCAAGTGACCATGCAGTCACAGCACACTTGAAGGCTCTGGTTTTGTCTATTGACCTTTTATATAAATGAGACTACATAAACTGAGTCCTAAGAAATAAGTTGCAAAAGACATTCATTCATTTCTTCGTGAGGAAAAATAAGTCACTAAATTTATGTCAAAATTTCCACTCTGCCTGAATATATTTAGCTACTATCTTTTGATGTTCTGATCTCATAAATTTAAAAGCAACACTTGGATCCTAGCTAGGGAGAAGGGCAGCAGGCATTAGGTCTTTTTCTCCTTCACTTTGCCTCTTTCTCTCAAAAGATTCTGTCCTTTATGGAATGTGAAATCAGCCCGGAGATTTTCAAGAGCCTCAATGTGATATTGACTGATCTTCATCCTGCCTTTCTCATACTTTCCTCAGGTTACAAACCAAACTTGCTTTCACCTACAAGATGAAATTGCTTTTGTACAATTTCAAAGACAAGGCAACTTTGAAAAGCTTGATATATTTCATTGTTACATTTCAGTCATTTCCACATTTGAGGTTATTGGTTTAGAGAAAAACATTAGCCAATTAGACATTTCTACACATTGAGGATTCAGAGAGGGCTCTGTGGTTGATTATCAGAATAGGCCTGAGGGTCATTTCCACAGAATGCATATTCTCAGAAGCCTACAGAAAATACATTTAAAAAGTAGTTGTTGAACTCGACCCAGTTCAAAAACCAAACACCATTTTAGGTGCCTCCTATGGCATGACCAAGGCTCTTTTTCTCCTCCCCAGTTCACCACTTTCATTTTTCCAAACAGAATCTAATGTAAATGTGTAATGTAGGTAGCAAGGGTCCCAGTGTCGCTTATTCAGCCCTTCACAGGTTTACAGAATGCAAGCATTCTGAGGGATGCAATGTAAGAAAATGCTGGGGGTACAAATGAAACACCCTGAGGCTTTTGTTTCTGGCCCTGAATGGATAGACTACCCTAAAGAACTTTAGTATTAAAAATAACTAAATATTCTGGTAAAAATATCTACCAATGACATGTCAATAATACAAAGTACTGCAGTCTACACACACACACACACACACACACACACACACACACACACACCGCCCAACACACAGACTGAACCCTGGGGTAAGCTAACATTTTAGAAGAATTTTACTTTGAAAGGTTTGGGAAATCCTATCGACTCTAGGATTCACTTTTAATAGATATGCAGGGCACAAGAGAATGAAAATAGAAACTATAACCCCCAATGAGGGGAAAACTAGGAAATCCCGGTGTGAATATTGGAATCCAAAGGCTCCAAGTAAGCCCTCCAAGTGAAGATGAATGATAAATAAATAAATGTACTGCTCATAAGAAGGTAGCATGGAACCCACCTTGGCACCAACTAGAGAGAAAAAGAAACTCCTTTGATGATAATAACCAACCAACTGCCCTTACTAAAGTTTTGGGCTCCAATTCCTATTACCTTGGAGAACATATATCTTCTTAATCAGATATAATTACAAGCAGGTAATAACATGACATAATAGAATCAAATGCAATGTTCTCTAGGGAAATCCAATTTTAGACTACACTTAAAAGACTTCTTTTTCTAAAACAAACATCTTAGGAAACACACCTAAAATTAAGGATACAGCACTTGAAAATAAAAAGATGAGTAAAAGTATAACAAGCAAATAATGATCAGAGTAGAGCTGATGTTATATAAGTAGTAGTAAAATTGTTTTAAAGGAAAAATGTTAAAGGTAAAGAGAAATGAGAGATAAACATACTAGTAAAATATTCAATCCATCAGGAAGGTAAAATTATAAATACACATGTTTTCAAGACAGATCAAATAATGAAAGTTAAAAGGTAAGAAGTATAAAAAATAAACATTCACAAAAGAGAGCAAATATTGAAAGAAAATTAAGTAGAATTAACAAAACCAGCTTCATAGCAGATTTTTAAAAAATTACTGGTGTGTATTAATTTTACACCAAGGTGGTTTTATTGCGCAATATTTCAGCATACATAAAATATACTTTGATCAATTTCACTCCCCAGACTTCCTCTATTCCCTTCTCTTGCCTCTTCCTGTACGCTACTTGTATTCTTTCTAATTTTATGCAATCTTCCATTATTTCTATTTTTACCTTCTAGCTTCCATATATGAGAGAAAACTTGATACTTTCCTTCTGAGTCTGACATATTTCATTCAAAAACGTAGTCTCTGGTTCTATTCATTTTCCTGCAAATGATATAATTTCAGTCATATTTAATCATAACAAAATGCCATTTGTGTGTGTGTGTGCGCGTGCGTGTGTGTGTGTGCATACATACCACATTCATCTTTTGAGGGACATTAGGTTGCATACCTTGGCTATTGTGAATTGTGATGCAATAAACATAGCTGTGCATGCATCTCTAAGATATACTGACTTTAGTTTTTTTTAAATATATACAGAGGATAAGTGGTGGAGTTGGATTTCACATGGTAGATCTATTCTCAGCTCTTTGGGGAACTTTCATACTGATTTCCATAGTGGCTGTATTAATTTACATTCCCAAAAAGGGTGTATAAGAGGTTTTTTTTACTCACATGCTCACCAACATTTATTATTATTCATATTCTTGATGATTGCCATTCTGACTGTAGTGTGATAACTTCAGTGTAGTTAATTTGATTTTCCCTTTTGTCTAAAGATGTTGAATCTTTTTTCAAATAACTGTTGATCATAATTCCTCCTCCTCCTCCTCCTCCTCCTCCTCCTCCTCCTCCTCCTCCTCCTCCTCCTCCTTCTCCTCCTTCTCCTCCTCCTCCTCTTCCTCCTCCTTCTGGTGGTACTAGGGTTCCTGGAAGCCCTTCTACCTCTGGGGTACACTCCCAGACCTATTTTATACTTTTTTTTAAATTTAGAAACAGGGTCTCTTAAGCCAGTGTGGCTGGCTTCAAACCCTGGTGATCCTCCTTTCTCCGCCTCCCAAGTGCGGGGATTACAAGCGTGCACCACCACGCCTGGCTTGTACTTCTTTTGAGACATTCCTGTTTAGTTTTTTTTTTCTTTTATTGATTGAGTTATTTGATTTTTTAATGCTGAGTGATTTGAGTTCCTTACATATTGTGGATATTAGTCCAGAAGAGGATGAGGAATTGCTGTAAAAGGTTTTCTCCCATTCTGTTTGTTGTTTATTTGTTGTTTCCTTAGCTGTGTAAAATGTTTTAAATGTAATGCCATCCTGGAATGAATTGGTTTTTCCCCTCTTATTTTCTAAGCTATTTCTAAACTATTAAGGAAACCTTTACCTACACTTACACATGAAGCATTTCTCTTATTTTTTCCCTAGAAGTGTTAGCTTCTGCCTTTATACTTAGGTTTTTGATCCATTTTTTGAGTTTTGTACAGGGTGAGAGATAGGGGTCTAGTTTCATTCCTCTACCCATGGGGTTCCAGTTTTCTCAGCACCACTTGTGAAAAAGGTTGATTTTTCTTGAACGCATGGTTTTGGCACATTTATTGAGGATCAAATGAAAAACCAACATAGAAGACAGTATAGGAGAAAGAAAAAGCTTGTATGATGAAGACTTCTAAGTTCTCCTTCCCAAGTGTATAACATCTAGAGACTTTTCAGGTACTTCCTAGTTTTGAAATAAACCAGATATTAGAGACGATGTGGTCAATGTCCAAACCTTGGCCACTTATCTTTTATCTGTCTCTGAGTGTGAAGGCAGAGTCAAAATGCTGGGTTTTGTTCTAGTTAGATCAGCCTCTTGCTTCAGAAAACCATGCAGAGCTTAGCCACTGCTACCAAGCCCTTCATCATCTGGCCTGAACCTAAGTGGCTCTGGTGTTTTGTGGCTACCTGGGTCTATCATTTTCCAGCCCAGTAGGTGATCCCTCCTTGGCACCAGTGGACATTTTGTGAACTCAAAGGGATTTCTTGGTGCATAGGAAGAAGTACTGCAGGCCCAGGTTGACCCCGAGATCTTCCCCCATTCCTCTTCTCCCTCCTCTGGTGGGGACCTAGGTAGCTCTGGGAATCCCAGGTTGGCCTGAGATACTGTGGGTTTCATGGTGCAGAGGAGTTGGTGCCAGTGATTCCCCTGTCTAGTGGCCTGAGCCCTCGCAGGTAGGCCGAGGGAGTTTTGTGCACACAGAAGTCTTTGGTGTCTGGGGAAAAGTGCTGTGCACTGAGCACTGCTCCACTCTTTCTGCCAGCCAGTGCATCTCACTGGCTTTCTGCTCACAGTGACCTCACTGTATAAATTATTCAGCAGGTTTCTCTGCAGTACTATTTGCTGTGATCTCCAGGGGAGATGAAGATGCAGTAGATTATGTTTCCCTAAAGTGCAAGATTAGGGAGCCCCCAAAATATGGCTTCCTGCCACATTTCTATTTTATAAGCTGAGAAAAGCCAGGTACTTCTCATGTAGACGCCCACTATGCAGTTGTAGGCTCAGCTAAATTCAGACTGACTTTTCTCTTTGCTGCTGTTTCTGTAACAGTTGTTTCAGCTTTGTCTCCCCCTCTCTCCTGTGAAAACAAAGACAATACATTAAGGAGAATTCTAAATAATGTCTAGGGTAAAGCAGAAATCAAGACAAACTATAGAGTGAAGAAGGGTGCCTTGAAACTGATAAATAATAAGTTAATAATAGATATATTAAGGATTCAATGTAAAATTCTAGATGCCATAATAAGCACATAGAATCAAAAAGGAAGGAAATAATATGAAAATATTTAAAAATTAGACAAGGTAAAAAGAAATATATATATTTAAATATAAATACAAATATATACATATACATACACACACACACACATATATATATTTGTGATACAGGGATTGAATTTGAATTACTTCTGAGCTATACCCTCAACCCTTTTTATTTTCTATTTTGAAATAGGTTCTTGCTAAGTTGCCCAGGCTGGCCTTGAATTTGTGATCTCCCTGCCTCAGCCCTCCAAGTACTAGGATTATAGAGATGTACCATCGTACCTGGTTGAATTAATAATTTTTGACAAAATTCCTCCAAACATAAATGTGCCTGTGAGAGGAGGATCACAGGTTTGGGGACAGGCTTCACAATTTAGCAAGACCTTAAACAATTTAGAGAGAACCTGTTCAAAAATAAAAAATAAAATGGACTTTTTGGGAGGCTGAGACAGGAGGATCTGGGTTCGCAGGCAGCCTCAGCTAATTAGTGAGGCTCTTTGCAACCCAGTGAAACCCTGTTTCAAATTTAAGAATAAAAAAAAGGGCAGAGGTAGAATACCCCTGTGTTCCATCCCCAGTACCAAAAAAAAAAAAAAAAAAAAAAAAGACTGGGAGTGTACCTCAGAGGTAGAATGACCTAGATTTAATCTCTAGTACCACATTAAAAAAGAGCAAATTCCTGGAAAGCTTAATAAGATTAGTATAAAACATGATAGGACCACAGATATGGCAGATATTAAAAATATAATACATGATGAATAATTTCTTTCCAAAAAATTTGGAAACTTAGATGAATTATATAAAAAATAAAATTTACCAGTAACTGATTCAAGAAAAAAAGGAAACCTACAGTGACCTGTAATCAGCAAAGAATCTACTTAAAATTTTCACAGGGAGAAAACAGTAGGCCAAGAGCATTTAACCAACCAAATCAAATCCAACACATTTTTTATCTAATAATAATAATGAAAAAAAATGAATGCAACCCAAATATTTTTATTGGCAGGTAAGTTGGAAAATATACCCAGAAATTAAAAAAATATACACATAGTATAAGAAATAAAATTACAGTTCTTTCTCCCTTGACAATATATGAATAAATATGCTAACCAAGCTATTAGAAAGTTAAATCTATAATAAAAATCTAGACCCAAATCAAGTATACATCAGAAATATATGTAATAATTAAATGCAATATATTTATTTAGTGAGCTAATTATTACACAGTAATTAAAATGATTAAACAATGACTATGAGCTACAGTATGGATGAATTTCATAAATTATATTGAGCAAAAGCATAAGGCTATAAAACATATATCCACTATTTTCCTTATATAATGTTCAAAAATAGGGAGAACTAAATTATGCATTGTTTAAAAATTCTTGTGAACATGGTAAAACTATGCATAAATACAAGAAAATGATTGATATGAATATTTTGGACTGAGAATCTAGATGTGATAAAGGAAAAATGTGTGATTACTTCAAAGCGATCAGTCTGAACCAGGCAGGGAGAATAATGATATTTGTCTTATTAATGTTTCTTAATCTTGTGTAAATATGTTTTATAAACTTTTACCTATGTATGAAATATTTCAAAAGGAAAAAAAACAGGGACTGGTAGATTATGAATGTGGGAGAAAGGTGGGAGGGAGAAATAAGGGCTGCATAGCTAGAAATGAAGAGACTAGATTTGGGGTTCAGCTCTTTGCCACTTACTAGATGTGAGGCTTAGGCAGCTTACTTCTACTTTTGAGCTTAAGTTACTTCAAAAATAAAATTAAGATAATAAGCATTTTATTTCACAGTTAGAGATTTAAGTGAGATGATGTTGAGGTGCCTAGCAGATAATATATGCTCAACAAACAGTTGCCATTCTTCCTATATAATACACTATGCTAATGAAATGGATGCAAAATGCATGTTCTTTTAGAGTTTATAACCTATCAGTGGAGACAGACATTAAGAAAACAGTGATAGATCAAACGAAATGCATTATAATAAATGCTAAGAAAATAAAAAAGGTAGAAGAAAAAATTTTACCATGAAGGCTTTATCATTGTAGAGAATCCTGAAAAGTACTTTTGTGTCTCACTATGTTAAATTATATCATCAGCTTTTAAATGACAGCTTTTAAATCTCTGTTAAAATGATATTTTTTGTAGCTTGGAATTCAGTACCTTTTCAAAAACATTTGTTTAAAATTGCCACATGACTGTTAACTTCCTATAAATATTTAATTAAAATTTCAGATTCCTAGGTTTTATTATAGTGCTTTATACAGAGTGTCATCAGTAAAATCTTATCTGCATCAAATACCAGCATTTAGAAAAAAAAAATGCTGTGTTCCAGATTCCTTTGAATGTGGTCTTCAAAACTCATAGTTTTTCTTAAAAAAGGAGAAAGGGAGGGAGGGTAGAAAGAGGGAAGGAAACAGTACCAGACAAATGAAACTGTTATGTGAGATTATCAATGTTAATATTGTATAAATTGCTATAATACTAGATGTCAACCAGTAAGCCAAGTGTGGGAAGGAGGGATGGGGAGGGAATGGGGTGGGGATCGTGGTAGGGGCTAACTGGGCGAGATGTGCATGTATGTCTACAAAAGTATTTTCTTTATACCACTATGATGTATGAATACATTGCACCAATAAAAAATAAATTAAAAAAAATCTACAGTAAAGAAAAGTAATATTAAAAAAAAAAGAAAGAGGGAAGGAAAAAAAGAAGCAAAAAAAAGTTGTGAACATTTAGAGAAAGACTTCCAAAAAATAACAAGATATAAATAAAAAAGTGAAAGTAGCAAATAAGGCCTTCTTCTATAAATTGCCAATTATGATCCTTTGTCCCTTGGTTATATAATCCTGACTAGAATTACTTTTGCTTTTGGAACCAAATCCCTAGAGTCTTGTGTGCTTTGCTGGTGCGGGCAGAGTGAGGTTATTGCATACAAACCTCCTAAATTTTGGAGTATAGCTTTTCCCCATTTACTGCTCTCACTAGTCTTTCAGGTAATAGGAAAGAAAGACAAAGAAGAAAATGTGAGCACCAGGTTCATTAAAAAGCAAAAGATAAAGTCAATGTTGCATCTTGACCTTAATCAGATATAGCACCCATTTTCTTTAACTATATAAATTATTTTAGATTTAGATACTAGAATAAGCAGAGATGGAAAAATGAAGCATTTAATTATAAACTTTTGTCAACCTTACCTCAATAACTAAGCACACTGATAAGGAATCTAAAGCAAAGGGAAAGGTTCTAATATCTACTTAGTATAGTTTCATATTTGAAACGTAGAATCGTATATCAACTCTCTTGCTTCCCCAAACACTTGTACCGTCTTGAGACTCGTTTCCCGGCACTGCACCTCCTTTCCTGTGTCAACACAGGATAATGCTTTATTATGCCACAGATGAGAGGAAAACCAGAGAACAGGAAAGCATGTCTTAGTATAGGATGGAATATCTAGAGGAGAATAGAAAAGGAAGAAGGAGCAGGAGCAGGAGGAGGAGCACAAGTACTCAGTAGAGAGAAACAAATCCAGGCTATCTGATCCACTTTTCTTTAAACTGTAGCATGAACATGAAATAAATTTCTATCGTGTGTGTGTGTGTGTGTGTGTGTGTGTGTGTGTGTGTGTGTGTTACTGGGGATTACATCCAGGGGCATTCTACCTCTCAGATACATCCCTAGCTCTATTCTACTTTTTATTTTGCAACAGGATCTAAGCTTCAGAGGTCCTCATTAAATTGTTGAGATTGGCCTCAAAATAGCAATCCTCTTGTCTTAGCCTCTGAAGTACTGAGGTTACAAGCATATACTATCATCTATTTCTTTTTTTTTAAAAAAGATACATAAAAGGCAGCAATATTCAGTCCCTTGAGGCTGCCTTCTGTCTCCTACCAAGAATAAAATTAAACACTTCAAGGTAAGTGCTGCTGTGCATTTTTGCTCAATAGTCATATACACACAGACTTTGCCTATTATTTCAGATATACTCCAAAAATTTAGAGAACAGAGTTAAAGCAGTTCTGTCTTTTTGTGGAGGCATTGCCATCAACAGTTAATTCTGTCTCAGATTTTATGGGCCTACATAGATTTAGGAGAGCATTCCAGGTGAATTCCAGGTTCTATAGATCATTCTCAATCATTACTGGTTGCTTAAGAACCAGAATTTAGAATTCACTGGCTTCAAGGAAAGAGATACTTCTTGTTAGCATGATCACTGAGTGGACTCCAAGCTCCCAACCATGGAGGGGTGAAGGTGTGTGTGTGTGTGTGTGTGTGTGTGTGTGTGTGTGTGTGTACACTCAAAACCCTCCTTGAACACACATATACACATTCAACTTCCACTTTTGTCATACTGGACAAATAAAAGGAGACTGGTGGTGAGCTAACAGTGACGATCACGATTCCCAACGACCATCATCTTTGCTCACTTTCAACCTTTTACCAAAACAAAAATAATTATTATTCATAGAACAGAGCACAGTTGACATGTCCTGCATCTCATCCACAAAGTCAGAGGACTTGCAACTAACATGTGTAAAGTAATATGCAGTTGTTCCATGCTTTGAGAAATCAGTGAGGTCAAACTGACATTTGATGAGTGAATGGCAACAACATGAGACAATATAGATTTACTAGTAAAACATACAGCTTCTGGTTCTTTTGTCATCACTAATGCTATTCATCTTTACACCCTCATTTTTGTGGTACTGGGGATGGAACCCAGGGGCATTCTACCTTTGAGCCACATCCACAGCCCTATTTTTTTATTCTTTATTTTGAAACAGGGTCTCACTAAGTTGTGGAGGGCCTCACTGAGCAGCTGAGGCTGGCCGTGAACTCTGATCCTCCTGTCTCAGACCCCCAAATCCTGGGATTATAAACGTGCACCACCATGCCTGGCTGTACCCCTCTTCACTGTTCACATTGGTCACTTGATAATTAAGGCAATAAACATTTAAAAGCTTAGGTTGATGTGCATACCTTTCAAATACGCAAGTAGAAAAAGGGCCAGGAATTTCCTTATTCAGTCAACAAATATTGATCATGCATCTATGGTGATCAAGGCGTGACCTGAAGAATTAGCCTGTCTTCACACCTCTTCATTGTCTTTCAGCTAGACCATTTATTTGACATTGCATTCACCCTGCCTGTTTTCTTCTTCCCCTGCCTCTGCTCTGTGTTTCACAACTCTTCTGCATAGATATTGTTATGGTTCAACTCTCATGTGTTGAACCTTCTTCCCTAATCTAGCAACATTCTAGGGCAGTGCTTTTGAGAAGGTAATTGGATCATGAGGGTTTTAACCTCATCAATGAGTCCATTCATTCCTGGATTAATAATTTGATGACCTTGTAGGTAGTGGACATTATAGGAGATATGAACTTGAGGGAGGAAGTATGTTATGGGGGCGCACCTCTGAAGGGTATGTTTTGTTCCTAGACTCTCTGTCTGTCTGTCTCTCTTTCTCTCTCTCCCTCTCCCTCTCTTTCCCCTTTCTCCTTCCTGGGCACTGTAATGTGAACAGCTTTGCTCTACCTCTCTCTTATGATGTACTACCTATACTCCCTCTGCCACAGTCCTGGAAACAAACTGACAGCCATTTTAAATTTGAAAAGGGATTTGGTAAGGTACTGCATATTGGCTTCATATCTATGATTCTCTTGTCTTAGTCTCTCAAGTACTAGACTATAGGTATCTGCCACTCTGCCTGGTTATGGGATTTATTTTTTAATTTTTTATTTTTTTGCAGGTTTGGGGATGGAACCTAGGGGCATTTGACTTCTGAGCTGTACCCCTGCCCTATTTTTTATTTTTTATTTTGAAACAGGGTCTCACTAAGTTGCAGAGGGCCTCACTAAGTAACTGAGCCTGTCCATGAACCACCATCCTCCCGTCTCAGCCTCCCGAATGCTGGAATTACAAGTGTGCACCAACATGCCCAGGTGGGATTTATTTTTAATGTCTCAGTTCCACTCAAGTCTCAGTTCTAACATGGCTCCAAGCTGTCTTGTCAGATCACCACACTGAGAAATGACCTTTCCAGTATTGAGGATTGGATCCAAGGGTACTCTACCACTGGTCTACAACCAGATTTTTTTTTTTTAATTTGAGACAGGTTCTTGATTATATTTCCTATGTTAGCCTCAAATTTGCAATTATTCTATCTCGGTCTCCCCAGTACTGGAATTACAGGCATGGGGTATTGTGCCTGGCTGAAAATATGGTCTTACTTTGATTTCTCTGATTAGGCATCCTAATACCCTTCTTATTTGCACCACTCAAGATGGACACTATATTACCTCTCTCCTTATGTGTGGAAAGGATCTAATGAATGTCTTTTAGTGAATAGAATTTAGTGAAAGTGATAGCCTGGTATTGTTCAGATTGGATTGTAAAAGAGTGTGACTGAGTGAGTCCCCCCTTTTCTCTTGCTCCCTACCTCTCATTTCCTATAATAGGGAAGCAAGTTGCTATATAGTAAACTGCCTTTTGGAGAGATATCTATGTGGTTAGGAACTGAAAGCGCCCTCAGACCATAACCAGAACAGAATGAAATATAGCCAAAACCTCACTCATCATCTTAGAAGTGGGTGATCTCATTTGAGTCTTGAGGTAACTGTAGCCCTGACACCATGATTACAGCCATATGAAAGACTGAGCTTTAGTCATGCTTAGATCTCTGACCCACAGAAACTGTGAAATTATTGCTATAATTTTAAACCACTAGGTTATTTTTAAGATACTTCAGTAACTGATAACAACTCTGAAATTGCAGTTCTCTGTATCATATAGTAATTTATTAAATCATCAAATATTTAGGAGCAACTGTTTTTTTTCTGCCAGATATTGTGTTAGGCACCAGGAATCAGAAGAAGAGGATGGAGAGGGAGTATGACCTTACTGTTTAGCAGGATCTAGAAGTAAAATCATGCTTTGAGTCTTCACTTTGCTACTTTTTAGTTTTTGTCCCCTGAGTAAATTATTAAACTCAAACCTGATTTCTTTTCTGAAAAATGGGATTTTGTAAGAATTCGATGACATCAATCATATGAGATGCTAAACATAATGGCTGACAGATAATGATCTTGAAATTTATATAGTCATCATAATTTTCTAAATTTTATATTTTTATACTTTTATACTTTTTTATACTTTTAATTATTATGCTTTTTATACTTGTTGGTGAATTATACATCATAGTGGTTCAAAGTGACACAGCATACATGCTCACTGGCATATTTCTTTCTGCATTCCACCCTATACATGTTGGATTGGTAGTGATACCTTTAAATATGGGTATAACATTACTTAAACTGTTTCCTTCTTCAGTCCTCCATTTACTCCTGCAATCCTCCCTCCTCCAATCCCCTCCATTATTCTGCTCCTTATCTACTTGAAGTCCCTTTTGTTTTCTATATTCTCTCAGCTTTCACAAATGAGAGAAAACATTACACCCTTGACTTTCTTGAGACTGGCTGATTTCAGTGTAATATTCTCCAGTTCTACTCGTTTTCCCACAAGGGATATAATTTTGTCCTTTTATGGCTGAGTAAAATTCCATTGAGTGTGTATACCACATTTTCTTTATCTATTCATCTGTTGATGGATTCTTAGGTTGGTTCATAATTTGGCTATTGTGAATTGTGTTGCTATAGCCATGGACACACATGTCTCACCATAGTATTCTGACTTAATTCTTTTGGAAAGATAATGAGGAGAAATGACAAGATTTGGTCCTATGGGGGTTCTATTCCTAATCTTTTGAAGAATCTCCATACTGATCTTCATAGGGGTTGTACTAATTTACAATACCACAAAGAGTATGTGTTACTAATTCCCCACATTCTCACCAGCATTTATTATTGTATTTTGTTTTGTTTTCTTTGTGTTTGTGTGGTATCAGGGATTGAACCCAAGATGTCCTACCTCTGAGCTACTCTTCCAGGCCTATTTTGCTTTTTGTTTTGAAACAGAATCTCTCTGGCTTGCTGAGATTTTTCACTATATTGCTGACACTGGACTCGAACCTGAGATCCTTTTGTCTCAGCTTCCCAAGTACTGAGATTACCTGTGTGTGCCACCATGCCCAGGTTATTGTTTGTATTCTTTATGACTGCCATTCTAACTGGTGTTAGATGGGGTCTCAGTGTATTCTTGCTTTGCATTTATCTGCTAATGATGTTGAACATTTTTTCAAATATTTGTGGCCATTTGTACTTCTTCTTTTGAGATGTCTTTGTTCAGTCAGTTCAATCTCCATTTTTTTTACTTGGGCTATTTTGGTGTTAAGTTTAAGTTTGCATATTCTAAATATTAGTCCTCTATCAGCTAACAAAGACTTTCTCCCATTCTGTGGCCTCTCAGCCTTTTTTTTTCCAGATACTTGATCCTATTCCTTGTTGAGTAGAAACTTTTAAATTTGATTTCACACCTAATTGATTCTTGGTTTTATTTCCTGAACTTTGGGGGGGGGCAACTGAGGAAGTCTCCACCAGTGCCTATATGTTGGAGAGTTGGTCCTATGTTTTCTTCTAGTAATTGCAAAGACTTTGATCTAATTTATAAAGCTTTTATCCATCTTTATTAACTTTTGTGTCAATTATACTCTTAAGTTTTCTTCAAACCAAAATATTTTGTGGAGATACTTCTACTGGAAAACTATACTTCACACAACCTGTTCTTTGCTCTTCCTGAGACATATTTCTGCTCAAGTTTTCCATAGAAAAAAACCAAAGGGACTTGATCTGATGTTTGTATTTGTGACCAAGACTAAGACCTTGGTCTAAAGGCTAAGATGAGACTCCCCAGTAATTGTACCTGCATGCAGCCGAGTCTTCTTTCATTTAATGGTGCTAAGGCAAATTTGAACGTGGTCTTTAAGTAATAATTCAGAAAAAATTGTTTTGTTTAATAGAAATGGATTGGACTAGGACAAAAAATGCCTACATTGCAATCCTAGCTAGATATTTAACACTGCAATAAAATTGAGGAAATAATTTCAATTTCCCTAAGAGGCTTTGCCCATATTAAATAATATTCTCTCTATTCATCTCATGGAAACCTTCTGATTATAATTAATTAACTATTATAAGAATTAACTATTAATTGTAAACAATTAGAGAAATATAGAGAAATATAAAGAGAAAATATAACCACCCCAACTCAATATTCTAAATATAACCATTTTTAAAAGTTTGTTGCATTTAATTTATTTTTTCAACATTTAGTCTATCTCTGCCATGTGCCAGGCACTGTGATTTCAACTTAGTTATACATGTTGGTATGCTTACATGTGTAATTTTAAGAATATAAGATGTACATGATTATAGTTTTATGACCTTTCTTGCTTTAGTCTGATCCTTAAAGGATAGAACTCTGGGAAAAAATTTAATATGGTGATTAGCAATGCATCATTTAAGTGATTACACAATAATTAAATAATTATTTATATTTATTCTTCTACTGGTGGTAATTAGGTTGTAGATTATATTTCTCTATATACATTCCATTCCAGTCTTTTTATATTTCCATAGGGATAGTTCTTCAGGACTAATTTTATTGGACAAGTGGACTTGGGCATTTTTAAAGCTTTTAATAACTTTTCAAATAGAATGTTGTTTGCTATAATAATGTTTTAGAATAACATTCCTTTAACTCTCATTTTAAACACAAAAAATCTTGGGTCAAAGCTAGAAATGACCATGCATAGTACTCTAAAACAGTGCGTTCTAGGCTTTTCAGTGCTGGAGTGCGTGTGGAAACACTGTGAGCTGACAAACAACTAAGTTTGTAGAGTGTGAAGCATTTTTCCTCAGATGGACTGAATTACTCTCATTTAACAGGTATCAAGTTTTAAGGCCGTTTCTCAAGGTAGACACTATATAAATGTTGCTGGTGGATTACTGACTTCACAGAGTTGATTGCAATAAAGAAAGACATCAAAAGCTAGGGAGAAAAAGGTCATAGGAGGAACTATAGATAAAGAGGGAGAAACTAAGCTGGGTGTGTTGGCACATACTTGTAATCCCCGTGCTTGGGAGGCTGAGACAGGAGGATCGCACAGGTTCGAAGCCAGCCTCAACTACTGAGTGAGGCTCTCAGCAACTTAGTGAGACCCTGTCTCCAAATAAAGTATAAAAATCGGTTTGGGAGTATAGCCCAGAGGTAGAAAAGTCCCTGGGTCCCACTCTCAGTACCACACACACATAAATAAATAAATAAATAAATAAATAAATAAATAAATAAATAAGAAGGAGAAACTATAGATAAATAAGGCAAACTAACTGAGGGAGATGGGAGGGAGGAATGACATACATACATTCACAAACATATCAAAGACAATCACTAAGCCAAACAGGAGGAGGGATGGGGAAGGAAACAAAGTGTGAATTGGGGAAGGGGTGTATAAGTGATGTGGGTATGTACACCTCTATCATCTTGTACCCCAATAAAATGTATGACTATAATGCACCAATAAAAATTTAGAAAAGTAAAACATCAAGAAAAAAACACATATGCATTGGTACATACACACAGAGAGCAGGGGTTTTCTTTATTTTAGCCAGATATTCTCTGTGGTTAAACATAGCTGCTGCTTTTACACTGAAAATTAGACATTTTGATTGGATGTGAAAATCTATGTCAGAAAAGGCCCCCAACAGATTAATCATGAACCAGGTGATAATGGGTGTTATTACTGAAAGAAACATTTGTCTATTTCTTCTTTATTTCTTTTTAAAATTTTTATGACTCTCATTCAACCATAGTAAATTTTAATATGTGTGTTACGCTTCTTGCAATTTATATAAAGTGAAACTCTCTGGGGAAGATAACACCTGAATGTCCATATGATTTCATGCTGTGTCTCAACTTGGATCTAAAGCTAATGTCAGTTTCTGATACCTTCTCCTGGGGAGATGACAATAGAACTTGCTGAATCTAAATGGATGTGTTCCTGTGACTAGTATTTTTTATGGGCCTGACTGTGATTCTCCTCTCAGAAATTACCCCCTTCTGTGATCACAAGAAAAATAGGTCCATTTTTTAAAATAGAAATAATTTTTTGCTTCACTGAGCACTGCTCCTTAGAGCTGTTTTTAGGTTCAAATTCTACAGGTTAATATTTGTATCCTATCTCATTATGCAAATCAGTTCAGTGTATATTGGTTCTTAGAACAAGCAAAGTGTGATAGAATATGGTTGGTTCTTAGAGATTTCTAAACCAGATAATTCTGTTTTTCTAGTCTTCTAGAGTCATTTCTCCCAGTAACCATTTTCTTACTATTTTCACTACTTGAAGAATGGTACATGTACTTGGAGGCACCATGAGATATGCCATCAGTACACATTGAGAGAGTACGTATCTGGACTAAGGTAACTAGAACAGTAAATGATGTCAGACAATGGCTATGGATGGGAGTTGAAAAGACCATGGCATTGCTGCAAGGAGAGGTCCAACTGAGGAGAGAGGACAGTAGTGACAACATCTATCTTCAAGAAACTAAAGTGGATCAGGTGAAAATGTGAAACTACTTACATCCAGAAAAGGAGACTAACATCAATGAGTGTGTTTAACCTTGCAGATGTCTCTTAAATCTCTATTTCGTCTCAACTCTCTGCGTGCTAATCTACGCTGATTTTAAACCCTGCCTAGACTAATAGCACACAGCACACCTGGCCCTCTGCTTGACTTTTGCTCCCTTCCAGTTTGTGTTTTTCTCTTTCTTAAAGTTTCTGAGCTTTCAGTAGCCCACAAATCTCTAAATAATTTTGTTTTTCTTTCTCTTCTAAGCACATCTCCTGGTCCATTAGTCTTTGTTTCAGCTATAGTGGAGTTCTTTAAGGAGGATAACACTCAAATTTCCATTTATGCTGCACTCTGCAACACACTCAGAGATTCCTCTAGTTTGGAAACACCAGATACATTTCCCTTTGGCTAGAACTTTCTTTTCTTCTTCACACCCCTTTGTTTCCCTCCTTGCACAATGTAACCTCTATTTGCCTTCTGGGCTTCAAACACACTCCTCCCTTCCAACATGTGCTGTAAACTCGGTTATCATACCAGTGATATCATCTACCTCTGCTTTAGTGCTTCCATTGTAATTATTTATATTGTCTATTTTTTCAACATCCTGAACACTCTATGAAGGAAGAAACTGTTTCTTTTTTCAATGTTGTATTTTAGCACCTGGATTCATTCATTTGGCTAGGATGGTATTTACACATAAGATGTTTACTAAAATAAATATATATGTGATGGGCAAGGAGATGAATAATAGAATAAAAACAAGTTTTTTATCATATCTGTAATAACTCCAACAATGAAAGTTTTAGAACATAAACTAGACTGTCTTTGAAGAGGAACACTCTTCTCTTTTTCTGGAAGTACTTTCCTTGGCACCTCTTGGTGTGAACATTGCATTGGCATAGGAAACACTAAGTGAGATAATTAGACTCCACCCTTCAGATGCTTTTTCAAGCCCAGTGATCCTATAACTTATAAATTATTATAAAGCTTTTTTGGGGAATGGAGGAGAAGTTATGTTGATAAAGCATATGTAAGAAAGTAATTATATTTGTGGTCAACAATAAATACTGTGAATGTCTAGCTCTAAAATCCACATGAAAAAATGTGTGCCTGTATGAATCCTGAGCATGAATGAGGATGCTAAACATCCCTTCATCTATTTAAAAGAGGTATCCTTTGCTGGATTTGCTGGGGACATAGTACAACAGAAAACATATAAGGTGCTCCCCCTCAAAAATGTTCTATCCTACAGAAAATAAACACAAAATACATGAATAAATAAGAGAAATATAATAATAATGTATACTGATGTCTGAGGAGAGTGGCTTTCTTAATAGAGTGATAGTTAAGGCTTCCTTAGGAAGGTGACCTTGTAGTTGAGATTCAAATGGTCAGAAAGTTGTGGCCAGATCTGAGGGAAAAAAGAGGGAAAATTGGCCTCCAAGGTGATGCCCAAGACAGAAACAAGCTTGTCACACAGATCAAAGGTCTGAGAAGATGGTGCAGAGTGAGGTAGGAAGAAGGGAACACAATGAGGCTGTAAAGGAAGGTGAGACTAGGTCCAGTTGTGCAAGGAGTAGGCTGGGGTGAGGAGACTTAACTTCATCCAAGGAAGCAGATAGAGTCTGAATAGAGAAATGATCCATCAGACTTTGGTTTTTCTTCTTACCTTTATTGTAAAAACCTTACAGATATATCTCCTTAATGTAAAACTAGTGCCTTTTTACCTCCTTCACAAGCCTTTACCCTCCATTGCTAGTGAGAGTAGAACTCTACTTGACTACTCACAACTATTCCAAATGAATATCTTTTACTTTTTATTGGTCCATTGTA
The DNA here is from genome assembly GCF_963383645.1 of Muscardinus avellanarius. NCBI lineage: Eukaryota > Metazoa > Chordata > Mammalia > Rodentia > Gliridae > Muscardinus > Muscardinus avellanarius. The sequence continues at coordinate 107,277,883 of NC_137786.1, read as the reverse complement.
ATCATACATTCTTGATAAAGTTTAGAATGATAGAGACAGACATGCACACAGTAGTATTTGAGCCCTCTCCCAGTTCCCACCCCATTCTCTCCTCTCCTTCCAGTGTTCAACACATTGATTAGCTTTGATAAATTTGTGTGTGTGCATCATTACCATTGAGGTGTTTTCCTCTTTAAGTCTTCCTCCTTTGCCCATCTTATTAAGGTCCCCTTCTTCATGCCACTAATATTTATCCTCCTTTGTCTGATTTCTCTCCTGGTTCTCAATTTCTCCCTAGCTTTCATATTTGAGTAAAAACATCTGACCCTTCACTTTTTGTGAATGAGTAATCTCACATAGAATAATATTCTCCACTTCCATTCTTTTCTCTGCAAATGAATTAATTTTGTTCTTATTTATGGCTGTGTAGAATTCCATAGTGTATTTGTTCCATAATTTTGTAATCCATTCATCTATTGATGGACATTTTAGATGGTTTCATAGTTTGACAATTATGAATGGTGCAGTTATAGACATAGACACACATGCATTAATATGGTAGTCTGGTTTCAGTTCTTTAGGGTAAATACACAGGAGTGGTATACCTAGGTCATATATAGGTTCATTTCCATTCTTTTGAGGATCTTTCACATTGTTTTTCAAGGTTGTTGCATTAATTTGCAATCCCACCAACAGTGTATCATAGTTTCTACTTCTCTACATCCTCAGCAGCATTTACATTGTTTGTGTTTTTAATGATTGACATTCTAATTTGTGTTAGGTAGTTTTGATTTGCATCTCTCTGATTGCTAATGATGTTGAACATTTTTTCATATTTTTTGGCCATTTGTATTTCTTCTTTCATGAAGTGTTTATTTAGTTCACTTGCTAATTTTTATTAGGTTATTGTTATTTATTTTGTAGTGAGTTTCTTGAGTTCTATGTATATTTTAGATATTAGTCTTCTATCAGAGGAGTAGCTGGCCAAGATCTTCCATCTCTTGGCTTTTTTATAAAGTTCTTGATAGTTTTCTTTCTGCAGAGAAGCTCTTCAGTTTAATTCAATTCCACATGAATGAATCCTCATTTTAATTTATTGTTCCTTTGTGATCTTGTTGAGGAAGATTTTACCCATACCTATATGTTGGAGTGCCTCTTCAAGTAACTGCAAAATTTCTGGTCTAATTTCCAGGTTATTGATTGGTCTTGAGTTGACTCTTGTGCAGGGTAAGAAAGTGGGATTTATTTCCATCTTTCCACATGTGAATAAACAGTTTTGCCACCACCATTTGTTGAAGAGGCTTTCTTTTTTTCCAGCAATTTTTGGCCCCTTTGTCAAAGTTGATTGGCTGTAATTGTGTGGATTTGTTTCTGAATCTTCTAATCTGTTCCATTAATCTATGTGTCTACCTTTGTGCCAATATTATGTTTTGTTACTACTTCTTTGTAGTATGAAGTCAGGTACTGTGATGTCTTTTGCATGGTTCTTATTGCTGAGAACTATTTTGGCTATCATGGTTTTTTTTGTTGTTTCAAATGAATTTAAGGACTAATTTTTCTATATATTTGAAGAATGATCATGGTATTTTAATGAGGATTGCATTGCATCTGTAGATCACTTTTGGAAGAAAGGCCATTTTGATTATATTTATCCTGCCTATCCAAGAGCATGAGAAATCTTTCAATGTTTTAAGATCTTCCATTTTTCTTCTCATTAAACTTTTGCTTTAATGGGTCTCAAAAGTTTGACAGATTCTTGGTCAAGGTGTTTCCATGAAAAAGTACTGATTTTTAGCCAGGTGTGGTGGCGCAGGCTTGTAATCCCCGCTCTTGGGAGGTGGAGACAGGAGGATTGCGCAGGTTTGAAGCCAGCATTGCTGGCTTAAGAGATCCTGTTTCCAAATTTTAAAAAAAGTATAAAAATAGGTCAGAAGTTGAAGGGTTTTCAGGAACCCCAATACCACCAAAAAAAAGAAAAAAAAATATATATATACTGATTTTAAAAACTAATAACTTAAAACTGCCACATACACACACACAAAAAATGGTACACAAAACATTTTACTTTCCTTCTGAAGGTTTTATGATGCATTGTTATCATTAACCAGTCTTTTACTATTAAACTTAAATGGCCAGTTGAGACAAGCAGTTCTGAGACCATTCTTGCACCGCTGATTAAGACTGGGGTGGCAGGTGTTAGGGGTAATATTCATTTAGCATTATGAGCTTTCTGGGCAGACTTGGTGACTGTGTCAGCTCTGGCAGTCTTTTTGTCCACTACTGTGATGATGCCCACAGCAACTGTCTCATATCATGAACAGCAAAACGGCCCAGAGTCAGAGAAACTCTCAACACACAGAGGCTTGCCTGAAACCATAACAACAATGACAGTATCACCAGTCTTCAAAGAATTAGGGCCATTTTCCAGCTTCTTACCAGAATGGTGGTCAATCTTCTCTTTCAGCTCAGCAAACTTGCAAGCAATATGAGCTGTGTGACAATCCAGTACAGGGGCATAGCCAGCACTGATTTGGCCTGGATGGTTCAGGATGATCACCTGAGCAGTAAAACCAGCTACTTCCATTGGTGGGTCATTTTTGCTGTCACCAGCAACATTGCTACTATGAACAACTTTCACAGATATGTTCTTGACATTGAAGCCCACGTTGTCTCCAGAAAGAGCTTCACTCAAAGCTTCATGATGCATTTTAACAGACTTCACTTCAGTTGTGATGTTTACTGGAGCAAAAGTGACCATCATGCCAGGCTTGAGAACACCAGTCTCCACTCTGCCCACAGCTACAGTATTAATACCTCCTTTGTAGACATCTTGGAGGGGCAGCTGCAGAGGCTTGTCAGTTGGACGAGTTGGTGGCAGAATGCAATCCAAAGCCTCAAGCAGCATGATTCCACTGGTGCTGCCATCTTTATGGGTGACTTTTCATGCTTCGAACCACTTGACTTCAGCATGTAGTCATCATTTCAACCAGAAATTGGCAAAATGCTACTGTGTCAGGACTGTAGCCAATTTTCTTAATGTAGGTGCTGACTTCCTTAACAATTTCCTTGTATCTCTTCTGGCTATAAGATGGCTCAGTGGAATCCATTTTGTTAACACCAACAATAAGTTGTTTTACACCCAGTGTATAAGCCAGAAGGGCATGCTCACAGGCTTGTCCATTTTTGGAGATACTAGCTTCAAATTCACTAACACCAGCAGCAACAATCAAGAAAGCACAGTCAGCCTGAGATGTGCTTATAATCATGTGTCCAGGGGCATTGATAATAGTCACATAAAACTTGCTGGTCTCAAATTTCCACAGGGAGATGTCAATAGTGATACCATGATCACACTCAGCTTTCAATTTATCCAAGACCCAGGAATACTTGTAAGAGCCATTTTCTATTTCAGTAGCCTCCTTTTTGAACCTCTCAATTGTTCTTTTGTAGATATCAATGTGGAGACTTGTGTTCCCACCACAATTATAGATGAGATGGCTGGTAATGGTGGACTTGCCGGAATCTACATAGCCAAAGACAACGATGTTGATGAGTCTTTTTCTTTCCCATTTTGGCTCTGAGTGAGCAGTGATTTTCATGACACCTGTGTTCTTGCAGCACATCCACTGTGAAAAAGCCAATTTCTTTCTTTAATGTTTTATAATTTTGTTGTACAGGTCTTTTAATTCCTTGATTCAATTTACTCCATCATATTTTATTGTTTTGAGGTTATGGTGAAAAAATGTTTTCTGGATTTTCTTTTCAGTAGATTTGTGAATGGCATATAGAAAAGCTTCTAATTTTTTATATGGAATTTGTGTCTAGACACTTTGCTGAATTTGTTGAGCAGGTCTAAAAGCCTTTTAATTGACTTTATTGTGTTTTATAAGTAAAAAATCATGTCACCTGTAAATAGAGATAGTTTCAATTCTTCTCCTATTTGTATTCCTTTGATTTCTTTTTCTTGCCTTATTGCTCTGGCTAGAACCTTGAGTAGTATATTTAAAAAGAGTGGTGATAGTGGGCATCCTTGTCTTGTTCCTGATTTTAAGGGAAATCCTCATAGTTTTTCCCCATTCAATATAATGTTGGTTGTGGGTTTATTGTATATTGTCTTAATGATGTTGAACCAACCTCATATCTCTGTGATGAACTTGACCATGGTGTATAATTTTTTGATGTGCTTTTATTATTTATTTAATTTTATTTTAATATGTTTTTATTAGTGCATTGTATTTATACATCATAATGGGGTAAAAAACTTGTGTAGACATAAGTGCACACATCACCCTGCCAGCCCCCACCCAGTCCCGACCTCACTCCCTCCCCAACCCTCCCTCCCATGCTTGGTTTAGTGGTTGACTTTGCTATGAATAAGTACGTCATGTGCTTTAAAGAGTTTCCTTCTTTCCGCCCCCCAACCCCACAGTTAGGTTGCCTTATTTGCTCCTCTATAGGATCTCTTTTTTCATCTGGAGTTCCTCCTATGACCTGTTTCATCCTAGCTTTCACATATTAGGAAAAGCATCCAATTCCTTACTTTTTGCGACTGACTAATCTCGCTTAGCATAATGTCCTCAAGATCCATCCATTTCCTTGTAAATACCGCAATTGTATTTTTTATGGGTGAGTAAAATTCCATTGTGTGCACAATCCACCATAGCCAAACTATGGAACCAACCAAGATGTTCGTCAACAGATGAATGGATTGATATGATTTTAAATGAGCATTGGTAGGGTTTTTTTTTTAAGTGTTGCATCTAGATTCATCAACAATATTAATCTGTAGTTTTCTAGAGATGTTTTGTTTTTATTCAATTTTGGTATTAATGTAATGCTGACTTCCTAGAATGTGTTTGGGAGAGTCCTGTATCTTTCTAATTAATGGAATATATCAGGAAGTATTGAAACTAGATATTTTATGATGGTTTTATAAAATTCCACTGGGAAACCATCTTGACCTTTTTTTTTTTGATAGTAGGTTCTTTACCGCTGTTCCATTCTATTTGATTGCTATTCATTAGTTTAAATTTGCTATATATTCTTGGTTCAATCTAGGAAGTTTGTATGTCTAGAAATTTGGCAATTTCTTCTAGGTTTTTCTTTTTGTTGAAGTATACTTTTTCAAAGTTGTTTTTAATGATTGTCTGGATTTCCATGCTGTCTAATGTATTATAACCTTGTTCATCTCTTGTTTTAGTAATTTGGATTGATTATTTGTTTCTTTTATGTTGGCTAATGGTGCATATATCTAGTGTATACTTTTAAAAAAGCAGCAGCGTTTTGTTTTGTTTATTTTGTTGTTGTTGTCTTTGTTCTGTACTTCACTAACTGTTGTTCTGATTTGAATGATTTTTTTGTCTTCTACTGGCTTTGAGATTAGACTCTTCCTGCTCAAGGGCTTTCAAGTGTGTCATTAGGTTGTTTATTTGGTGGTTTTCTGTTCTTATATAAGGAGTAAGTGCTATGAATTTTCCTCTTAATACTGCCTTCAAAGTGTCCCAGAGATATTAATATGTTGTATCTTTATTTTTATTAGTTTCTAGAAATTTTTAATTTCTTTCCTTATTGCTTCTATGATCATTCCTCATTCAACAGTGTGATATTCAATATCTAAGAGTTAATAAAAATTCTTCTGGGTCTACTTACAGTTTATTTATAATATAATTCCATAATGGTCTGAAAATATATGAGTATCTTTCAGAAGTATTGGCTTAGAGAATAGTTTATTTATTTATTTATTTATTTATTTATTTAATTTACTTTTTGGTGGTACTGGGGGTGGAACACAGGGGCTTTTCTACCTCTGGGCTATACTCCCAGACATATTTTATACTATTTTTTGGAAACAGGGCCTCACTAAGTTGCTGAAAGCCTCACTAAGTAGATGAGGCTAGCTTTGAATCTATGCAATACTCCTGTCTCAGCCTTCCAAGCACTAGGATTACAAGCATGTGCCACCATTTCTGGCTTATTTATTTATTTATTTATTTATTCATTCATTCATGGTGCTGGCAGTTGAATCTACTAGGATTCTACCAGGGTCGAATATACCAGGGTCTTACATCTACCAGGGTCTTACATCTACTAGGAAAGTTCTATACTACTGAGGTATATCTTGAGTCTGAAAAGTAAAATTAGAAGCTGGAAATATTGTGCAAAACTCATAGTTGAAAATAGTAACTAGAACAACAAAAAGCTGTACCACTGATGTGGCAACTTCTAAATTTTTAAATCCCTTAACTTTTTTATGTATTTATAGAAAAATCATATTTTCTCTCTTGGGATATTTTATATAAAAATAAATCTCACATAAAATAAAACAGGTCAGCCCATCCTACATGACTACAGAAATTTCAACCCCTGTCAACATTTATGAGCATTTCCAGAGCAGAATGTTGAAATATTTATTATTCCTGTTCTGCGTTGTAACTTCTAATTCTTCCCGCCCCACCACTTTTGATGCTTTGTCCTTATTCCTCTCCCTCCTTTAACCCTCTTTCTTTATTTTGTCTTAAAACATTAACATAACTCCTTTATTTATTTTCAAGATAGTGCTAACAAGAGATCAAGTTGTGGTAGGATAATAAATTTTACTGGAAGTTTAAAGATACTATAGGGTCTTGTCAGTTACAATGAGGACAATTGGACTCAAAAATATACTTTATTGCTTCTTGAAGTGGTTATCTCTTCTCCATCACAAGAGATTCCTTCCTGATGGATACACATTGTAACCCAGATCACTCCCTGTTAAGAAGGCCTTCTCTTCCTATTGAAGTCCTAGGCTCTAGTATTAAAGAGTGTGACTATATTTGAAGATGGGGTCTTTAATGAAGCAATTAATTTTAAACAGAGTTATTGGGATGGTCATAAATCTATATTACAATGACTGGTGTCCCTATAAGAAGAGAAAATGAACATGAAGACAGCCAGCTACAAGCCAGGGAGAAAGACTTCAAAAGAAACCAATCATGTAGCCCAGTATGGCAGTGCACACCTGTAATGCCAGTACTTGGTTAGCTATGACAGGATGGTTTGATAGGGAGACTCTCCTCAACCTAGTGAGACTGTTTAAAATAAGATTATAGCTTGGAGGTAGAATACCTCTGGGTTCAATTCAAGTACCAAAAAAAAGGAAAGAAAGGAAGGAAGGAAGAAAAGAAGGAAGGAAGGAAGGAAAGAAGGAAAAAAGGAAAAAAAGGAAAGAAGAAAAGAAGGAACAAGACTTCACAGCATAGAAATCTTGGACTTCCAGCCTCCAGGATGTGAATGTGGTAGGTACATTGTTATGAACTCCCTCACAAACTACCACACCCTTTCGGCCTCTTTCTATAACTTGGTCTTTTTTTTAAGTTCTGCAGTTATTCCTAATAGTAATTCCCTTATATTATTTAACTAAGCATTTGTGATCGGAGGATGTAAAGTTCATATTTTACTGCCTTTATGCATGTCAAACTACTTGGGTAGATATTTCAGTTGCAGCATTAGGACCAAAAAGACTCCAAGAAAATCAATCACAGAAAAAAATATCTGCCTTAGAAGTTTGTTCATATTTCCAAAAGAAATTTGGCTTTCTTATAGTAGCCATACTACTACTCTGTTTTTAGCAGCCACTGCCTCAGAAGTATTGACCTTTGTGTGGCCTCAGAGCACTCCACTATTCTCCTTTATAAATGCAGGCCTGAACTCTTTGTAAGCTCTAAAAGCAGCCATTTACAAATATTGATGTCCTTGATGTGACTATCAGACCAGAGCTTTTCACACTTCCTAGTCAGTGTCCTCCAAAACTGCCAAAGTCAGCCCAATCAAACTTGTCTTCCAGCAGCAAGCCAGAACAAGGCACAGAGACTAACAGGCTGCCTCCTCTGCTTAAACAGCATGCACACCAAGTGGAAGCCACTCCTAGAGTCAAAGCCATACAACTGGGTCAATTCTCTATCCCTGTGTTATCATCGTTACCTGGGTTGAACTCAGGGGCATTCTACCTTCAAGCTACACCTTCAGCCTTTTTATTTGGAAACAGGATTTTGCTATGTTACTGAGGGTCTTGTCAAGTTGTCAAGGTTGGTCTCTAACCTGTTATCCTCCTATCTTAGACTCTCAAGTACTGGGATTGCAGGTGTGTACCACTGACTCTGGTTTTAATTTTGCATTCTTATTGAAGCCTTTCAGAAATACTTATGGGTCACATCCTATGCCAAGAACTTAATGACTTTGTCCTTTCCATAGCTCTAAGATGTAGTAATTAATCTTGCAGTAAAAGAAATTGAAGTTTGGAAGATTTAAATATTTTACCCAAAGTCACAGGTAGCAAAAGATAGCACTTGATTTAATGTACCACAGTTTATGGTACTAATGTCTTATTCTTTCATCTTACTGTTGAACAATTGCAGGCCTTTCCAAATTTCTTCAGATATAACTTCTCATTTACTTTTCTGGACTCTTGAAATAAGCATTTCCATAAATATTCAGTTGGTAGTTAATTGTGGCCAGTTGATTTTTAATTGCTCTCTGTTTATTGAATATGTATTTGTCTGATGCCTTCAGTTACTATATAACTCTTCTGTGATAGGAACAGCTAAACTACATTCACTCCTATGCATGGTTGTGCACTCAGTGGCATATCATTGCTGCTGACTTCTGAGGAGCTCAGGGAAAACAAATTCTGGGGATTTTCCTTTGGAATCTCTCACCAAATAAAGGGTCACTCAATGAAAATGTTTAAGATTTGATGCAAAGTAGACATGAAAGCTGTGAGCAGAGCATGATGGTATATACTCCTAATTCTAGTACTTGGGAGGCTGAGACAGAATAATCTCAGGTTTGAGGAAAGCCTCAACAATTTAGAAAGACATTGTTTCAAAAAAATTTTAAAAAGGACTAGGTGTAACCTGCTGATAGAATGACCCTGAGTTCAATCCCCAGTAAACAGTAATGAAAAAAAACAAAAAATAAAAAGAGCTATAGTCCTCTTAACTATTATAGGCTCTTTGGTCCTAGATGAATTACTTTTAACAACTTTGAGACTCAACTTCCTCATCTATGAAATGGGAATATCATGTCTCAATGATCTTCTTTGAGGGTTGAACATAAGACTAAGCATAAAGATGATACACAAACTGTAAATTTCTGTTCTCATGCAAGAGATTATATACTTCAGCCCTGGTAGTTATCATCACTATTGATCTGCAGTGAATGACATCTCTCTCTGATTTCATTTTCTTCCTGGGAAAGGATGGTGTAGTCTCCAAAGTTTCTTCCTGTTTTAACTCTCTATGAATGTCTCCTTCTGGTGATGGTGAGAATGTGTGGGCTTGGCTGGGCTGGCTGTGTAGGCCAGACCTTCTAAAGTGAGAATCAAAGCCTTATATTCAAAGGGCTTCTTCCTCACATCCTACTCCCCAGTGAACAGGATCACATCTCACATGGGGGCTGTTTGTGCCTTTGGGGCAGGGGTGGTGTGATTGCATGAAATGTTCAGTTGGCAGTGCAGATGGAGAAATGCCACTCTCCCTGAGTTTGTGGTTCTAATGATCCCTCTTCTGCCTGCCTGCCATCTATCAGCTCACAACTGTGCATTTATGTCTTTCAATTCTCATCCTCAAAAGGAAAAGAAAATGAGCTCTTCAGGTGAACATTTTCTCACTGTCTTTTAAAGTGCATTTTTTCAAGATACCTTCTGTGTATCTCAAAACATGATTTCCCTGACAACATCTTGACAAAGAGGTAGGAATGAAGACATGCCTAACAGGTAGAAATGGAGCAAACACATACTCACAAACTGATAGCTGAAATAGTTTTATTTAACATCAAACAGAAGCTCTGAGAACACTGAAAGGATCTAATGATTGACCTCCAATGGCATTAGGTATAAGTATTAAAATGTTGGTGACATGTATTCCTGAACTTTGCTGAATCTACCTGTAAACTAAAGCAAATCAAGCCTGAGGTCTGGCTTCTTTTCTGGCAAAGGTGGTACTTCTAAAAGGAATTAGTTGTTACTTAATATCTCAATATCTATTTTCTTCAGAGAAAATGGCTCTTAAATATTTTAAAGTGCCCAATTCATAGTTTCAGAAATGTAAAGGTAAATGGAAAGGTATATAGAGCTATATTGTGAGCATGACTATTACCATCACAGACTTGGAACTCATTTATTGGCTATGAAAACCAATTAGGTTTACAAAATTTAACATGTAAAGCAGTGGATGTGCCCCCCCCCTTGGCCACTAAAAGCAAAACCTGGCTTAATTGAACCCTTTAAAAAAGATTTAAAAAATCTTAAACCAACTAACAAACTAAACAAAAATAACGGAAAAATTAAGAAAATAGCCTTGCTGAAAAAATATTGACTTTTTTTCAGTACTGGGGATGAAATCCAGGGGCATTCTACCTCTGAGTTACATCCACAGCTCTATATTTCATTCTTTATTTTTGAAACAGGGACAGGGTCTCACTGAGTTGCAAAGGGCCTCAGTAAGTAACTGAGGCTGTCCATGAACCATGATCCTTCTGCCTCAGCCTCCCAAATGCTGGGGATTACAAGAGTGCATGCCTGGCTAAAATATTTGACTTTTGATTGTGGAATAAGTCATGCTTCTGGTGTGTGTGTGTGTGTGTGTGTGTGTGTGTGTGTCCCTCCTACAGGTACCAAAATGATAGTGGAATGGGACCAAAGTTTAGATATAAACCTCCTTTGTGTACCTCCCTGGCATTATCCTTCACAAGGACAATCTTGAGTCTGAAGAATGAGTCTGATGGGGATAGTCACATGCTAGTATAGAGTGGAAGCCCATGCAGTTTTTTTTTTTTTTTCAGTACTAGAAATTAAACCCATGGCCATTCTACCTGAGATACATTCCCAGACCTTTAACTTTTTATTTTGAAACAGGGTCTCACTACATTTCCAAAGGCCTCACTAAGTAGCTGAGGCTGACTGCAAATCCACAATCCTCCTGTCTCAGCATCCCAAGTACTGGGATTACAAGCATGAGCCATCACACCCAGCTTGCCTATACAGTTTTGAAAAACATTAAAGAGAGATTATGAAAATAAAATGATGATTAAAACATTTCATTAAATTTAGCCTTCAAAGCTGGGTATGATGGTATATGCCTGTAATTTTAGTACTTGGGAAACCAAAACAGTAGGTGCATTGCAGGTTCAAAGTCAGCCTCAGCAACTTAGTATGGCCATCAGCAACTTAGTGAGACCCTGTTTCAAAACTACAAAATAAAATGTGGCTGGGGGTGTAGCTTGTAAGTAGAATGTCCCTGGATTTTATCCCCAGTACCATGTACAAAGGTGTCGGGGCCCACTCGGCTGGACTGAGATGGCACCCAGGCTTGTTGCCAGCATGGACTCAAGATGGCGCCTAGGCTTGCAGCCAAGTCACGAGGCTCACAAGGCTGGCGGTGCCCTGAGCCTGCGCAGTGAGCCCTATCAGGTGCCCTACGGATGATCAGTGACGCAGCGCCTCGTGCTACCACCAGCCCGCCTATGAGAGGGTTAGAAATGCGCATGCCCTAGCTGTGGGAAGCTTGGGGTTGGTGGAGTGATGAGGGAGGGGTTATGAGACTGATATATATTTGCCTGCTGTACGCAGCAGCAGCAGCAGCAGCAGCATTATTATTGAGAAGGAGCATTAAAAGAGGAAGTAGCTTCATCAACAGAGTTGGCATTCGTTTGTTTCTTCCCTAGGCTCTGCTGGTCAGAGCCTTAGGGATGCGATACAAAGGCACATACACACACTTCAATTTTTAGTTGGAATTAAAATCATATAAAATTTGAATTATCGGAGGGATGAATCAGAACTAATCAGACAGGAAGATATTAATATATATGCCGTATGAGGTGATTTCAAAGTTATGTTAAGAATACTGTGTGAGGAAGAATAACTAGTGATTAAATAAGCACATGTGTGTGGGTGTGTGTATGCATGTGTGTGCATGTGTACCAGGCAGTGCACTGAATATATTCTTCCACCTGATCCTCATCATAAGCACTAAGGTACATACATGGTGGTAATTTAGGATCCTATGGTTGTATTCAGATAGGCTGTGGTTCCAATCTCACCTCTAACACCTAGTTTTGTGGACGTGGGAGCAATATGCCTTATTTTTATCATGTATAAATTTGAGTTAATACATGTGTCTTCTTGGTTTCCTCTCAGTATTGTGTTACACATGACTGTGAAGGTCCTAGCATAATGCAAAGTATGTAGTAAGTGGTCAATAAGAAGTCATTACTCTTGTCACGTATGAGAAGAAAGTATGGCCTAAGAGAAGGTAAAAGTGTCTAACCTAAAATTTAAAATTAATGGAAAATTTGACAAAAATGACTTGAAGTCTTTGTGACATATAGGCAGCACCATGTCTCCCTGTTCTCCACAAGAAGACATGGTCATAGGGAATTTTCCTCAAGAGCTCAGTCACACAAGTTCTCCTGCTATTCACACTTGGCATTCTCCCTCCCAGCACAAAAATGCAATTATAAAACCAGTGGTTCAACATGATAGAAATGGGTTCCTCACTATGTGAAGCCAGTCTGAGGTACAGAAAAGGCTGAGGGTGAACAGAGACTATGCTTCATGCAATTACTCAGGGTTTTCTGGACTCTGTACTCAGCAGGCACATGGGAAGAGAAAAGATTGGAGATTCTATGTAAGGAAGATTTTATGGGTGAGGCTTCAAAATGATACTCATTTTCTCCTATTTCCATTGTCCAGATTTTAGTTCCATGACACAGCTTAACCTCATAGAAAAGAGAAACTATGGGATTAAGCTGGGTACCCAGGTAAGAGTGGGCTAAACAATTTGCTTGTGTCTGCAACAGCAACAGATGTCCCCACCCTGAGCGCTATTCACATATGTGTAGACAGGCACATTTATAAAGGACTAATACAGATGAGGAGATACTACAAACTTGGTCATAACATTAGTAAAGAAAACAAACAACAGATCATACTAATATTTATTTTTCATCTGAGCATGAGCTGCTGAACATTTTAATCAAGAGAATAGAAATATGTATTGATTTCTAATGTAAATGGCTTTTTATCCATTGTTTGTGTTTCTAGGTGCTTATCTAAAGCAAATAAGTAGAAAATGTGCAGGGATTTATGTAAGACTATGACCATTACAGCATTATTGAAATAAGAAAATAGATTAAAATGTACATCAATAGAAGAATGAGTAGGTAAATTATGGTAGATTTATAAAATGTACCACTGTATAGTTTTTAAATGTAATAAAGCATTTCCACATACAATGACAGATAAGTTGCAAAATAACAAATAGAGTCAGTTCTGCATGTTCATCAGAGTCACTGAGTACACCAGCTATATGTGAAGGCTCTTCCATTAAGTTGTACTGATCATCTACCATGGCAGTACCTGCATCTGCATGTATGTATCAATGACAGTAACTCCTTTTTCTATCAGGCAGGTAGTGCTTTACAAAGTTGGGGAACAAATGCATTTCTCTCTCTTTCTCTCTCCCACACCAATTCATTGTTGAAACTCCACGTTCCTTAATTGCAGAAAATTCAAAAATATCTTTCATGGTGCTCTTTGCTTCCTCCAAGTAGCTCAAGAAAAATTGGAAGCTCTGTGCATTCCAGATATGGGGAAGTGTGAAAAAAGAAGAGATGGATCTATTTGACTTCTACTTCCAGGGGAAAGTAAGTACAGTGCTTCATAGTGGAGTTACAGAAAGTACCTGCCCACTGTTAAGTAGATGGCAATGGTCTGCTAATTTGGCATTCTGAAGAGTCCAACACCACAAAAATCTCTGGAAATATACTCTCCCATCTCTCAGGGGATTCCCCTCATGGTTAGCTTTTCTTTATAAGTCCTCAAAGGAAATAAAAAAAAGTTTGAATTGTATTTACTAACCCTTATTAGAACTACTACTCTCTAATTCTTCTGGGGTAGTGTTCCCTCAATACCTCCAGATATTTTGTCCTTTTATGGAAGGTTTTTGTGGTATTTCAAGGTATATGTATGGAAGTTTTTCTTGAAATAATTTCATCAATGATTATGAATTCTGACAACTCTGTGAACACAGGCCCTAAAGGAACTGAATGCAGGTAAAGTTTTGGGTTAGGAACTCCTGGGGGCAAAATATTGTTTCATTGTCCCTCACAGAATCTGAAAGTTTGTGCACATAGTGGGTCCTCAATTAGTATTTGTTAAACTGGTTAAACCTGAATTATAAATTGAGCTGCTTTTTTCAGTGCCTATAGTATATCATAGTTTTATCTTTTCAAATATAGAAAATAGAGATCTCTAAAAATATTTGGCAATGTTTATTTTACCTGAAGCAACATAAGTGGAAATGTTTCCTGTTTTCTCTAGGTTAGGAAAAGAAAGAAAGAAAGAAAGAAGGAAAGAAAGAAAGAAAGAAAGAAAGAGAGAAAAAGTAAATCCTTTCTTAGCCAGCAGTCCTCCGTTAGCTGTGAAAGAATGAGAATGCAATTTGGGTGAAGTCTCCAGTGAGATGGAGAGATGTGCAGGTGACTGTGTAAATAGATTCTACTTGACAACCTTCCCCACCTGGGAGAGCTGCCTTGGAAGTGCATTATTATGTTATCAAAGCCAGAAACAGTGTGACTGGGGCAAGCCAGATTTTAATACCCTCTGGTTTGTACATGATCAAGGACCCCTGGGTAATCTGACTTCTGACTGAAGGTTTAGAGAATCCTAAGTCTACCTTTGAGCCCTGGTTTCAGCAGGCAGAGATGCACCATTTTGGCTCAATGTGGACTGGGGCAAATGTTTTCCTGTCCACCATTCCCAGCCTGTCAGCTTATGCGGACTTGAATCTCCTACTAATTTAATTTTTTAAAAATTTCAAACAGGAGATGGGTGTGGTGGAGCATGCTTGCAATCCCCGTGCTTGGGTGGTGGAGACAGGAGGATCGCACAGGTTTGAAGCCAGCCTCACTGGCCTAAGAGACCCTGTTTTCAAATAAAAAAATGTAAAATAGGTCTGGGAGTGTAGCCTGAAGGTAGAAGGGTTCCATCCCCAGTACCGCCAAAAAAAAAAAAAAATTAAAACAATATTTCATTGTCAGAAAGTAGGAAAAATATACTGATAAAGGATAGAAAAAGAAAAAGTATCCTAAATCTCCTGGATATGCACACACATATCCATGCACATGCACACACACGCTTGAACACATACACACTTGGTTTTGTGTGCATGCTGCATTGTAGTATTTTATGGATTAATATATGGTTAGATCAATTTTCACAAAATATGCATATTGATCTTTAATACCATCCCAATATCTGAAAAATGTACTTAACCAATGTCTCTCATCTTCTATTTTATTGAGAATTTAGTTTTCTTTCAGCCTAATGAGGAAATTCATGATTTAAAGAGCTGAGTAGTCTGAACTGGAAGAATGTGAGGGTAGCCAAGCAAATGTTTATGTCTTGGAAAGAAAACATTCCCTTACCATCTCTAAGCCTGAATGGAAGCACCATATGACCCAACTATACTATTCCTCACTTTCTTTCCAGAAGAAACAAAGTTAGAATACTACAGTGGTACATTGATATCCAAATTTAGAGCAGCACAATTCACAATAACCAAAGTATGGAACCAGCCTAGGTGCCCCTCAACAAATAAATGGATAACAAAAATGTCACATAGGCACACAATAGAATTTTACTGGGT
Source organism: Muscardinus avellanarius (assembly GCF_963383645.1). Taxonomy (NCBI): domain Eukaryota; kingdom Metazoa; phylum Chordata; class Mammalia; order Rodentia; family Gliridae; genus Muscardinus; species Muscardinus avellanarius. The sequence goes on along the minus strand of NC_137786.1, from coordinate 107,262,221 downwards.
CACAAAAAAAGAAAAAAATTATGTCATTTGCAGAAAAATTAATGGAACTAGAGAATATTATACTAAGTGAGATCAGCCAGTGTCAGAAAATTAAGGGTCAAATGTTTTATTTCATAGATGGAAGCTCAAGAGAAAATAGAAAACAAAGGGGACTTCAGATCACTGAAAAGAAAGACTAATAGAAGAGTGGAAAGAAAGAAGGTGAGGGAAGAAGTGAAGGAAAGAGTCAATTAATGCTATGTCTGTATATGAAAGCATCATTACTAATCTGACTAATATGTATGGGGAAGGATGGGTAATAGGATGAGATGAAAAAAAAAAAAGGCTGGGCGTGGTGGTGCACGCTTGTAATTCCCATGCTTGGGAGGCAGAGACAGAAGGATCGCGCAGGTTCGAAGCCAGCTGTGCTGGCCTAAGAGACCCTGTTTGAAAAATATAAAATAGGAGCCCCGCGGCCTGTGCGAGCCGGGCGGGAGCAAAGGGGCCGCAGGCCCGGGCGCCATGGACGAGGCGGTGTGTTTATGCAAACTAATAATTGATCTTCAAAATAAATGAAATATTGACAGAACTAAAAGGAGAAAGATAAATTCATAAGCACATTCCCAACCCTCTGAAGTGGGAACCAAGACATCAACAAAATTAATTGTAGAGCCATAGCATACTCTAGACCAGGGGTTGGCAAACATTAAAAATGTAAAAACAACTCTTACATCATGGACTATGCCCAGAACAAGAATTATAGTCCGCTGATCCCTGCACTAGATTGATACTTTTCATCTTGTTCCACTTAAGACCTTAACAAAATGAATTTCTACACTTTGAGCATAACATGACCCCACTCCATGTGGGCAACCAGAAAAATGCTGTAAATTTGAAACCCCCTTCCTTCAGTCACTTCCTACAAGAGAAAATCTCAGCACTGAAACATACCCTCTATCAGCCATAGGGAAATTAAAGTGCTTATTCCCAAAAGCAGTTTACAATTCTGCTTTTCACATTTTTGTCCATTCATTTTGAGCCAGAATGTTATTTCACTACAATGCCTAACCAAATATCCTAAACTCATTCTTGAGCAGATGCAGCTTGTGCTATCTTCCACTGGAACATAACTAACATAGCTGCCTTTTTCTTTCCTTTTTATTTTTTTGTTTGTTTAGTATTTCCTGCTAAATTAATTTAGCTTCAGTTTTTCTCATGTACTTTATTTTTGCAAAGTTCTAAAGCATCTTAAAGACAAGAATATTATAGCACCAAGCCTCCAGCTAGATGATTATCCAATTATAAGTTACTCTGTGACCATGGGATGGGTTACCTGGAGTAAAGGAGTAGACTAGAAAATGAGCCAGGCATGTCATGCACATCTTAAAATCCCAGTTCTTGGGAAGCTGAGATCAGAGGATATCAGGTTCCAGGCCAACCTCAGCAACTTATCAAGACCCTATTTCAGAATTTTAAAAAAGGTGGGTATGGTGGTGTACCTCTAAAATTTTAGTAGTTGGGAGACTGAGATAGGAGGATCGCAGGTTAGAGGACAGCCTCAACAAGTAGTGAAATTCATCAACCTAGCAAGACCCTATTTTTTTTATTTTAATGGTGCATTGTAATCATGCATCACATTGGAATACAAGACTTGAGGGGATATACAAGCATACATCATCCAATTAGCCCTCATCCAATCCCCATCCCATTCCCTCCCCCTCCTTCGATCCCATGCTTGATTGGTGATTATCTTTGATACATTTGTTTACATACCTCCTGAGTTTTAAAGAGGTTCCATCCTCCCCTATCCCATCCCCTCTGATTGGTCACCTTAACTGCTTCTCTATAGGGCCCTTTCTACAACTCGACCTCCTCCAGTTATGCCTTTCCTCCTAATTTTTGCTAATTAGGAGAAGCATTTGGTTTTTATTTCCTGTGATATTTCTCTGTGCATGCCGCATTGCAAGTTCCAATCCCACTCTTGATGGCCCCAGTAGTGGCCTGGCTACCCGGAGGACTCTGATCCTGACCTCGCTGGCTCCAGCACCAGCCTTGTCTCATGGGAGGCCCTGATCCTGGCCTCGCTGGCCCCCCGCACCGGCCTAACCAAGACCCTGTTTTAAGATTAAATAAATAAATGTCTGTGGGTGTAGCTTGGAGAACATCCCTATGTTCAATCCCCCAGTACCACAAAAAAAAGGGGGGAATGGGGACATATGGAGGTAGAGCAACCTTGGCTTGAATCCCTAGTACAAGAAAAAAGAAAATAGAAGAGAAAAATCTTGATTTTCATTTTCACTTTGCAAGAATTCCTTTTACCTAGAACCTATGAAATGTTCATAGTCTATAAAGATAAGCATGTGAAGAAAAACCTTCCTTTAGAAAGTCATTCATATGTTCTCTTTGTCAGTGATTTTACATACTTCAGTCTTCCAAAATTTAGACATGTAATCTAATGACAACTCCAATGTCATCTTAACCTGAGACTCATTTTTTTTTCTGTAGTATCTTTGCGTATTCTCAGAACTTCCCTTTCTGTATTATCCTATTAATCATTTATTACTGGTAAATATATATATTTATAAAATAGGTCTTGGAGTGTAGCCCAGAGGTAGAAGGGCTTCCAGGAACCCCAGTACCACAAAAACAATTTATAAAACAAACAAAAAAGAAGACTTGTGTGCAGTTATGTCTGTATCACTTTGAACTTCTCTATGATGTATTGTTATAATGCAGCAATAAAATTAAAGAGGCAAATTAAGAGACATTGGATTATACTCTGAAAGATACCACAGCAATCACACATTCAGATATTATATAGACCCGACCCCATATTCGTAAATTAGTAGGACTGCTTTTTTTGTTGTTTGTTTGTTTTGTTTTGTTTGTTTTCTTCTTTTTTCCCTCTTCTTTTTTTTTCCTTTTATTTGTTTTTTTATATATGCTTGATTGCTTTGTTTGCTGGTCTCACACAGTCACTAGCTCTTTTTATTTTATTTTAGTCTTGTCCTTTTTTCCTCTTTCTTACTCTTTTTTTCATTTTTTCTTTTTCCTCTTTTGGTTATTTCTTCTTTGTTTATATAATAGTTAGCTTTTGTATCTTGTGTTGATACTTTATTCATGTTTGCTCCTTCCCCCACTCCTCTTACAAACTTCCCCACTATAGCCTATCTACTCTCTCTCTCAAAACTTTTTCCTGTACAATATTTTTCCTTGTTTAATATTCAAAGTATTTTATATCTCCATACTTAAATACTCTACTAACTATAAGAGTCCTACTATTTAACTCTCTCTCATTCTCAAATAGATATTACCTTATTATACTTAAATTTTTACTCAACCTAAACATATCCTCTACCCAACCTGACTCCTATATCCATCACTCGGGCTCCTCCCCCATCATCCAACTCTCACCATTGGAAAAAGTACTGCTGATGCCTCTAAATTTCTAATACTAAGATTGGATTAGACATAAGAATCACAAACTATGGGTAGACATCAGAAAAACAGGACTGAGAACCTTCAAACTATGAGGACCAGGAATAATGAAGAGACAATAGAAATCACAAATACTTCCCTACATGAAATGCAAGAAGGGGAGTTCAGAATCTTGATCTACAATATAATGAAAGGCTTTAAAACAAATCTACAGAAAATGAAAGAGGAAACAGAAACACTAAGAAAGAATCAGAAAGAGACCTGGAATGAAATGAAAGAGTCAATAAATAAAATGAAGACAGCAGTAGAAAGAAATTCTGGAAGATTTGATGAAATGGAAAGTAGACTATCACTGTTAGAAGACAGTTCATTCAAAACTGAAAACACAGTCAACAGCATACAGAAGGCATTACAGCAACAAAACCTAAACATCCAACAACTATGGGACAATATGAATCATCCTAACTTACTGATAAAAGGCATTGAAGAAGGTATAGAGGTACAGAGCAAGAGCATCCATAATTCCTTCAAAGAAATAATTTCAGAGAATTTTCCAAACATGGGAAGAGACTTGGATCTTCATGTTCGGGAGACATACAGAACACCATTAAGATTAGATCAAAGAAGAATGTCCCCACGCCATATAATAATCAAAATGACCAACATAGACATCAAGGAAAGAATCTTAAAAGCAGTGAGAACAAAAGGACAGGTGACATATAGAGGCAAAACAATAAAACTCACCCAGACTATACATCCCAAGTCATGAATGCCAGGAGAGACTGGTATGATGTGATCCAGACCCTGGAAGAAACAACTTCCAACAAAAACTGCTATATCCAGCAAAATTATTATTCAAAATTGATGGAGAAACAAAAGTATTTCAAGATAAGCATAACTTCAAAAAATTCATAAATTCTAAGCAAACACTAGAGAAAATACTTAAATAAATAAACCATAAAGAAGAAAAAAGAAGCAGACTCCAGAACCAGAGAAGAGATGAAGTTTATCAGCAGGGCATCTAAGTAAATAAATATTATATCCAACAGAAAATAGAACACAAAAGAACAGGAAATAAATACCATATTTCAATAGTAACACTGAACATCAAAGAACTTAACTCTCCAATCAAAAGGCACAGACTGGCATTGTGAATTAAAAAGCATAATCCAAATATATGCTGTTTGCAAGAAACTCACCTTACAGCAAAAGACATTCACAGACTGAAAGTGAAAGGATGGGAAAAGATATATGATGCCAATGGAGACTAAAAATGGGCAGGAGTAACAACACATATCCAACAAAACAGACTTTAAGCTAAAACACATCAGAAGAGACAAAGAAGGCCACTTTCTTTTATTAAAAGGAACAATCCACCAAGAAGATATAATGATAGTAAATGTTTATACCCCAAATATGGATTCAGCCACATTTGTAAAACAAACCCTCCTGGACATCAAATCTCAAATAGACCCAAATACAATAATAGTGGGAGACTTCAATACAGCTCTCACACCACTGGATAGAACTTCAAGGCAAAAGATGAATAAAGACTCTTCAGAACTAATAAAAACTTTAAACCAAATGGACTTAATAGGCATATACAGAATATTTCAACCAGGAACAACAGAATACACATTCTTCTCAATAGCCCATGGCACCTTCTCCAAAATAGATCACATCCTGGGATACAAAGCAAGCAATAGCAAATTCAAAAGATAAAATATAATTCCCTGCATCTTTTCAGACCACAATGGAATGAAAGTAGAAATCAATAACAGTAAACCCAAGAGAAACTATTTAAATACATGGAGATTGAATGATACACTATTGAATGATGAGTGGGTAAGATCAGAAATTAGGGGAGAAATAAAGAAATTTCTAGAATATATATATATTTCTAGAAAATAGAAAAACAACTTACCAAAATGTATGGGACACTTTGAAGGCAGTGTTGAGAGAAAAGTTCATAACATTGGGTGCTCATATAAAAAGAACAGAAAGTCACCAAGCAAACAACCTAATGACAAAACTCAAGGACCTAGAAAGACTGCAACAGTCTAATCCCAAAGCCAGCAGAAGGCAGGAAGTTATTAAAATCAGAGTAAAGATAAATGAAATAGAGAACAACAACAATAACAACAACAACAAAAAAAATTCAAAGGTTCAACAAAACACAAAGCTGGTTCTTTGAGAAGATTAATAGGATTGACAAACCCCTGGCTGACCTAATCAAAAGAAAGAGAGAATCAACTCAAATTATTAAAATCAGAAATGAAAAAGGAGACATCACCACAGAGGGGAAATTTAAAGGATTATCAGAAACTATTTTGAGAATTTATACTCCAAAAGACTGGAAAACATGGAAGAAATTAATAGATTTCTAAGCACATAAAACCTACCTAAATTGAACCAAGAGGATATAGCAGGCTGAAAACAACCGATATCAAACAAAGAAATAGAAAGAGCAATCAATTTCTGCCATCAAAGGAAAGCCCAGGCCCTGGTGGGTTTTCAGCTGAATTCTATAAAACATTCAGTGAAGAACTAATACCAATACTTCACAACTTGTTCCAGGAAATTGAAAGAGATGGAATTCTCCCTAATTCCTTCTATGAGGCCAGTATCACATTAATCTCCAAACCAAATAAATATACTTCAAGAAAGGAAAATTACAAACCAATATTCTTAATGAACATAGATGCAAAAATTCTAAACAAAGTACTAACTATACACATTCAAAACCATATCAAGAGAATTGTAACCATGACCAACATGGTTTCATCCCAGAAAAGCAAGGCTGGTTCAATATATGCAAATCAATACATGTTATTCACCACATACATAGAATTAAGAACAAAAACCACATGATCATATCAATAGATACTTAAAAAGCATTTGACAAAATCCAACACCCATTTATGTTAAAAACATGCAGAAAATTGGAATAGAAGGAACATATTTCAACATCATTAAGGCAATATACAATAAACCCAAAGCCAACATCATATTGAATGGGGAAAACCTGCAAGAATTCCCTTTAAAGTAAGGAACAAGACAAGGATGCCCATTATTACCACTCCTTTTCAATATAGTCCTTGAGAGTCTTGCCACAGCAATAAGAGAAGAGAAGAAAATCAAAAGTATCCAAATAGGAAGAGAGAAATTAAAACCATCCTTATTTGCAGATGATATGATTCTTTATCTAGAAGATCCTATAAACTCAACCAAAAGACTTCTGGAGCTGATTAACCAATTCAGCAAAGTTGCAGGGCACAAAATCAACCAAAAGAAATCAGTTGCCTTTCTTTATGCCAGTAATGAATCCACAACAAAAGAAATAAGAAAACTATTCCATTTACTATAAGCTCTAAACTGATAAAAAAAAAATACCTAGGAATAAACCTAACCAAAGATGTTAAACACCTCTACAGAGAAAACTACAAAACATTAAGGAAAGAAATTGAAGAAGACCTTGGAAGATGGAAAGATCTCCCTTGCTCATGGATAGGCAGAATAAATATCATCAAAATGGTCATTCTACCAAAAGTGATCTATAGATTCAATGCAATTCCCATTAAAATACCAACAAAATTTCTCATCATCCTGCAAAAATCAGTTATGAATTTTGTATGGAGAAAGAAAAGACCCAGAATAGACAAAGCAATTCTCAGCAACAAGAACCAGGCAGGAAGCATCACAATCCTGGGCTTCAAATTATACTATAGAGCAAGTATAGTAAAAACAGCATGGTATTGGCACAACAATAGGCAGACTGACCAGTGGAACAAAATAGAAGACACAGAAACAAACCCACACATCTATAGTCAATGGATCCTTGACAAAGGGGCCAAACTCATGTGCTGGAGAAAAGACAGCCTTTTCAACAAGTGGTGCTGGGAGAACTGGCTATCCATTTGTAGAAAGTTGGATCTAAATCATTACTTCTCACTGTGCACAGGAATCAACTCAAGATGGATCAAAGACTTAGAAATTAGACAAGAGACTGTGAAGTTATTAGAGAAAGGCATAGGATCTACACTCCAACATATAGGCACAGGCAGTAACTTTCTCAACAGGATTTCTAAAGCACAAGAAATTAAAGCAAGAATTAACAAATGGGATTGCATCAAACTAAAAAGTTTCTTCTCATCAAAGGAAACCATCAAGAACCTAAAAAGAAAGCTTACAGAATGGGAGAAGATCTTTACCAGTCACCACTTGGATAGGGGGCTAATATTCAGAATATATAAAGAGCTCAAAAGACTCTACACTAACAAAACAAACAATCCAATCAAGAAATGGGAAACTGAACTGAATAGACACTTCACAAAAGAAGAGATACAAATGGCCAATAGATACATGAAAAAATGTTCAACATCACTTGCCATCAGGGAGATGCAAATCAAAACTACCCTGAGCCAGGTGTGGTGGCACATGCTTGTGATCCCAGCATTTGGGATGCTGAGACTGGAGGATCGCGGTTTGCAGACAGCCTCAGCTACTTAGTGAGGCCCTCTGCAACTCCGTGAGACCCTGTTTCAAAATAAAGAATAAAAAATTGGGCATGGGGTGTAGCTCAGAGGTCAAATGCCTCTGGGTTTCATTCCCAGACCCGCAAAAGAACAAAAACAAAAACAAAAATTCAAAACTACACTGAGATTCCATCTAACCCCAATCACAGTGGCAAGCATAAGGAAATCAAATAAAAACAAATGATTGCAAGGATGTGGGGAATGAGGAACTCTTTTACACTGTTGGTGGGAGTGCAAAGTAGGTCAGCCACTATGAAGATCAGTGTAGAGATTCCTTAGAAAACTGGGGATAGATCCACCATTTGATCCGACTATATCAGTTCTGAGTATCTTTCCAAAGGGCTTGAAATCAGCAGCACAATTTGTAATAGCCAAAATATGGTGCCAAACTAGATCTCCATCAACAGATGAATGGATTGCAAAATTATGGGAAATATACATAATGGAATTCTATTTGGTTATACAGAAGAATAAAATAATAGCATTTGAAGAAGATGGAAGGAACTGAAGAACATTATGTTAAGTGAGATTAGTCAAGCACAAAAAGAGAAGGGACATAAGTTTTCTCTAATATGCCCAAACTAGGGAGTAGTTGTAATACCAGAGGGACTCCAGATGATGGAGGGGAAATCTCAGCAAAGCTAGAATGGAAGTTTAGGAGAGGAAGAAAGCTGAAGTTGTTCAATGAAGGAGGTACATCTGAATATATGTAATAGTATAAATATAGCATGGTTATCCTAGACACTCTTTATTGGGAGGGGGGAGGGGAATGGGGGAGAGAGGGCACAAAGCACAATCTAAATGTACACCATTTTCAATATGTTCCACATATAAATAAAATAAAGTATGGAAAAAAATTTAAAGAAATTTATCAATTTATTATAATTCTATTTTAAAAACATAAAATATTTCTATGTCTTTGTCTCTGACATTTTAAAATAAGAGAACACAAGTAAAAACTATTTGCAATCAGGAGCCCAACTTAGATAATTGATTTGGTTATATTTTCTTCTAGTACAGTAAAAACAAATTTTATTTGTAAAATCTCATGTGGTCTTAGGGAACTTTCCCCTTTTTTTTGGAAATTGTTTTATGTTTATATCCCCCCCAGATTTCAAAATCTTATAGAATTTTAATCCTTGATTTTTAAAAATAATTTTGGAACTGGGCATGGTGGCATATGATTGTAATACTAGTACTTGAGAGTCTGAGACAGGAAGATTGTAGGTTCACAGCCAGCCTTGACTACTTAGTGAGAACCTCCACAACTTAATGAGACCTTGTTTTAATATGAAGAATAAAAAATACAGCTGGGGGTATAGTTTGGAGGTTGGATGCCCTTGGGTTCAATCTCCAGTACCCTCCACAAAAAAAAATCTTAGACAATTAGAAAAATGACTACATTTACTACAATTGTGATTTGGTTAAATTAACTCTTACATGGAACTTTGAAGACATTATTAAACATAAAATGAAAAAAACAAACAAACAAAAAACATTTTTATATTACCAGGAAGGGAAGGTGCATATACAAGGCTTTATATTTTTTCATCTGCCTGCAAGTTGTGTTATGAAAAACATGTCATTATACTTCTGATTTAGTATGCTTTTTATTGTTCTAATTTAGGATGTTAATGTTACTTAATATTACTTTACCAATTGTGTCATCTGTATTCTTATATTTTGAGTTCTGTGAAACAAGTTTTCTATCTGAATGAGGAAAAGAAACGCTACAACCCTCTGTCATTTCTCTCTAGAGGTGCATATATAACTTCAATTTCAAGTAGAATAATTGGCATGTCATTGAATTAAATACTGATAAAAATAGAATGAGGAGATAAAGGTCATTCTTTGAAGAGATTAATGCAATTGCCAAACATCTAACAAGATTGACCAAGTAAAAAGAAAGAAAACAGAAATTATTTTTATCAGTGATGAAAGAATGTCTTTGTCAAGGATCACCTTCTCCAGCCACACTCTACTAGCCTGGAAAAACACTCAGGTAAATCCATTGTAATAAATTCAGTCCACTGCTGAGATTACAACTCTGCTTCTAGCATTACCACCCCATTTTTGTAAGGGCTAAGCGTCACCCCTAATCCAAAATAGGGGACAACTTTAGATAGTTCTATTGTTAAAAGTTTAATAAATTTGTCAAAGTGAATAAAAATGCAAAACAATATTACTCACAAATACTAAAGAAGAATTTAAAGAAATGAGTAGCCCTATTAAACATTTTTACCCCAAAACGAGTAGACCTATAAACCATTCATTTTATAGTTAAACGATTTACCTTTAAACTTTTTGGTATTCATCATTTGACCATCAGAATATTAGTTTATTTCTGGAGTCTCAATTTTATTTCATTGCTTTGTATGTCTATCTTTATGCCAATATCATATTGTCATGATTATTGTTGCTTTGTAATAAGCTTTGAAATTGAGAGGTTAAACTGTTCTTTTATTTTTAAAGATTGTTTTGGTTATTTGCAATGTTCCTCAAAATAAGAATTTGAGACCAGGCTGTCTGCTTCAGTAAATCAATATGGCTGTTGGAATTTTGATAGGGATTACATTGAATCTGTAGCTAACTTATGGTGGAATTGAAATCTTAACAATTTTGTTTCCTACCGAGTGAGTATAGAATTTCTTTCCATTTATTTAGATATTTTAAATTTCTTTCATTAGCTGCTTTGTAGTTTCTAGCATACAAGGATTACATTTCTTGTCTTAAATATATTCTTTAATATTGTTACAGTGCTATTATGAATAGAATGATTTTATTTTATTTATTTATTTATTTATTGGTACATTATATTCATACATCATATTGGGGTAAAAACTTGTGTGGACATACATGTACACATCATCCATTTAGCCTCTACCCAATTCCCACCCCCTTTCCCTCCTCATCCCTCCTTCCCTTGTTTTGCTTAGTGGTTGACTTTGATATGTTTAAGTACATTGTGTGTTTTAGAGAATTTCCTTCTTCCCCCGCTTCCATCCCCTCATTTAGGTTGTCTTGTTTGCTCCTTTATAGGATTTACTTTTCCATCTAGAGTTCCTCCTATGACCCATTTTTCCTCAGCTTTCACATATTAAGGAAAGCATCTGATTTCTTATTTTTTGTGAGTGACTAATCTTGCTTAGCATTATGTCCTCCATTTCTATCTATTTCCCTGAAAATGATGTAATTGAGTTTTTTTAATGGCTGAGTAAAATTCCATTGTGTACATATCCCACAGTTTTGTAATCCATTCATCTGTTGATGGACATCTGGAATTATTTTATTAAATATATTCAACATTGTTCATGGCTAATATACAGAAATAAAACTTCTTTATATTTAATGTAGGTTTCAGTAACATTGCTAAGCTTATTTATTACCTCTAGAGTGTGTATAAGTGTGTACATGCATGTTGATGCATACAAATTTTCTGGGTAGAAGTCCATAGTACATGTATATAATCTGCACAGATATCGCTTTTATTCACAACAGTATGCTTTTGTCATACCTGATTGTGCTGACTAGAATCTCCAGTACAATGTTGAATAAGTGCTGAGGGCAGACAACCTTGTCTTGTTTATGATGTAAAGAAAAGGCACTCAGTCTTTTACCATTTAGTATGATATTAACTATTGGTTTTGCATTACAAATTTTTATCAAGTTGAGGAAGATTATGTTTAGTCTTTGCTTGTTGAGTGTTTCCGTCATAAAAAAGTATTGATTTGTCATATGCTGTTTTAAAATCTTTTGTAATTATGATATAATTGTTGTCTTGTACTAATATGCTGTTTGTGGTTGACTGTAATGTGCTAAACTATGTATTTCTTTGGTAAATATCTCTTGATCACATTGTAGAATATTTTTAATTTGTTGTTAAATTTATTTTCTAATATTTTATTTAGGAGTATATGCTGATGAAGTCTATTCATATGGTCTATTGTTTTATTGTTTTTTTTTCTTCTATGAAAATATTTGAATTTGGGATCAAGGTAATCACAGAATTAATTTTTTAATAGAAAACTCTCTTTTCTATATTTTGGAAGAGTTTGTGGAGAATTAGTAGTAAGTATGCTTTAAAACTTAGGCAGATTTCACCAGTAAAGCCACCTAAGACTAGATTTTTCTTTGCAGATTTTGTTTTAAATTTATAACTCAATCTCTACTTAATATAAAATTACCTAAATTTCCTCTTTCTTCTAGAGTCAGATTTGTATTTTTTTTTCTTCCAAGGAATTTTCCCATTTTATCTGATTATCTAATCTGTTGACATATAATTGCTGATAATATTACATAATAAACTTTTATATTTCTGTTAAGTTGGTAATAGTGCCACTTCTTTTGTTTTATATTTATTTTCATCTTTCTTTTTTCAGTAAGTTTAGCTAATTGTTAGTCAGTTTTGTTAATTTTTTCAATGAACCAACTTTTGGTTTTGTAACATTGCATTTTCTCCATTGCTCATATCTTTTGTATTTTGTAATTTACATGCCAATATTTTGTGCTTATTTTGCTGTAGATTATTCTACTATTTCTAGTTGCTTATGGTATAAGATTAGTTTATTGAGTTTTTGAAAAAATATGGCCATTTGTACCTGTAAATTTCCCTTGAAATATTGCATTCACTACATTTCATAAGTTTTGCTATATTGTATTTTTGTTTTCTTTCATCTCAAAGTATTTTTTAATTTCCCTAGTGACTTTTTTCAAAATCCACTAGTTATTTGGTGGTATATTATTTAATTTCCACAGATTTGTGAATGTCTGAAATTTTCTTTCCTTATTGATTTCTAATTTTATCCATTGTAGTCAGAGACCATATACTGAAAGGGAGCATTTACAATATTGATTTTGGAACATGAAATTATATTCAGGTTATAAAAAATTTAAAGACTTATTAATAAAAATACAAATAAAAAATTTTGGTTAAAATCTTGAACATGATCTTTACAAATACATATTACAAATAACTAATAAGCAGATGAAGGTGTTTAATACTATTAGTTCTCAATGAAATGCCAATTAAAAATCATATAAGAGAGAAATTCCCTAATGTACATGATGCATATTTATAAACATATAAAAGTCAATCACTAAGCTAAACATGAGAAGGAGGGAGAGGGGAGGGAATGCGGTGGGAATTGGGTACAAGTTAATTAAGTGATGTGTGCATGTATGCCTCTACTATCTTATACTCCATTAATATGTATGAATACAATGCACCAATAAAAATTGCATGATGCAATTTAAAGAACCATCAAAACACAACAGTTGTAAAGACATGAAATGTAACTCTCATACTTTGTTGCTAGAAGTACAAAATGGTTCATCCATTCTATAAAATGTCTACTTTCTTTTATAGTAAAATAAGCACCTGGTTTTTGACCCTTCAACTTCACAGAGAGGAATTTACTTGTGAGAAATAAGACTTTGTGATTAAGTGTAAACTGAGGAGTGTTTGTAGTAGCTTTGTTGATAAAGCCACACACTGAGAATCAAACAAATTGTTCATCATCAGGAAATGTTTTAATACATTATGATATGTTAATGAATTAGAAAATTATCCAGGTACTGATACAATAACAATATTTTCAGAAAACATTCAGAGAAATTTTTCTCAAATAAAAAATTTTGCTATATAATTATATCTTCATAAGTTTCTAGTTCAGGTATTTTTATTATATAGTAATATACATAAGAAATTTGTTGTCTCTATGGAGGGACTGAGAAAATAGAATTATTTTTTATAATGTCACAGATTACATGGTTACAAACTTGGGATTTTTATGTGTTACTTTACTTAAATTATACCACAATTTTATTTTATTTTATTTATTTTAATTTTTTATTGGTGTACTGTATTCATACATCATAGTGGGATACAAACTTTTGTAGACATACATGCACACATCGCCCAGTCAGCTCCCACCCGATCCCCACCCTGTTCCCTCCCCATCCCTCCTGCCCATGCTTGGCTTAGTGGTTGACATCTAGTTTTAAAGCAATGTATCAAAAATTAAAAATGATAATCTCACATAACAGTTTCATTTGTCTGATACCAAGCTTTTGATAACTTAAAGATAACATTTCTTTTTTTTAATTAATTATTTTTTAAATTGGTGCATTATAGTCATATATCAGTCACATTGGAGTACAAGACTTGAGAGGATATACAAGCACACATCATCCAATTAGCCCTCCTCCAGCCCCCATCCCATTCCCTCCCCATCCCTCCATCCCACACTTCTTTGGTGATTTACTTTGATACATTTGTTTATGTACCTCCTGCGTTTTAAAGAGGCTCCATCCTCCAGTATTACATACCCTCTGATTAGTCACATTAGTTGCTTCACTATAGGGCCCTTTCTATAGCTCAACCTCTTCCTGTTGCCCCTTTTCTTCTAGTTATTGCTGATTAAGAGAAGCGTCTGATTTATATTTACTGTGATATTTCTCTGTGCATGCTGCTTTGCAAGTACCGATCCCACTCTTGATGGCCCCAGTAGTGGCCTGGCTACTCAATGGACTGATCCAGGCCTCGCTGGCTCAAGCAGTGGCCTTGCCTCATGGGAGGCCCCAGTTCTGGTCTCGCTGGCCCCTGCACCAGTCTAACCCCTAAGCTGGCTTTGGTCCTGGCCTTGGAGGCCGCAGGAGTGGCCTTGCCTCACGTCAGGCTCCGATGCTGGCCAATGGCCTCTGCACCGGCCTAACCCCTTGGCAGGATTCCAATCCCAGCCTCGGAGGCCCCAGCACTGGCCATGCCTCACAGCAAGCTCTGATGCCAGCCTCGCTGGCCCCAGCACTGGCCTAACCCCTTGGCAGGTTCCGTTCCCGGCCTCGGAGGCCCCAGCACTGGCCATGCCTCACAGCAAGCTCCGATGCCAGCCTCGCTGGCCCCAGCAATGGCCTAACCCCTCGGCAGGCTCTTATCCTGGCCTCAGAGGCCCCAGTATCAGCCCTGCCTCATGGCAGTCTCCGATGCCAGCCTCGCTGGCCCCAGCACCATCTTAACCCCTCAGCAGTTTCCGGACCCAACCTCGGAGGCCCCAGCACCAGTCTTGCCTCATGGCAGGCTCCAATGCCAACCTTGCTGGCCCCAGCATCGGTCTAACCCCTCGGCAGGCTCCAATCCCGGCCACGGAGGCCTCAGTAGTGGCCTTGCCTCACAGCAAGCTCCAATGTCGGCCACTGGCCCCAGCGCCCGCCTAACCCCTCAGCAGGTTCCGATCACTGTCTCTGTGGTTATTATTTCAAAGGTTCCAGGTGTAATGTATCAGATCTCTGCCTCCTCTGAGTACTGGCCACTGCCATTGCCACTGCCTCCACCATTTCAAATCCTTCCCAGGCTCTTTTTCCACTCTGAATGCTGTCCAGTCTTCCTAAGCATGCGTGATGGTAGCATTCTACATTTGGTATAATTTCTCCAAAAAAAATAAGGTTGGTAGGATCCAGTTTCTGCTTCTCCTGAATACAAGTCTCCACCACCATCGCGGAGAACTCTTTCAACACCGCCTTTCTCCTTGGTCTCCGCTAAACTCTCTCCTTACAGGTGATGTCTGAGATTCTTAGCAATATAGAGAAATAGCAGTCCTCTTTCACGGGGAATTTTTCCATAAGTTCCAGTGCATTTAGATAAGTTTTGTCTGCATCTCCAGTGTCCTGGCATCCATAATGGCTTTCTTACCTCCTCTCTGATATTTTTCTTTTTCTTTTTCTGTTCCTTTTTTTTTTTTTTAATAAGAGAAGACAGTATATGTGGTTTGAGGAGGTAGTGGAATCAGGCACTCAGTAGCACTGTAACCCTGTCGGTTTCCCCATGAGTCCAGAGTGATCTGCCCTCCTCCGCCTGGGGCCCAGGGTCCCGCGACCCGGGCCCCAGCTGGCGTGCTCCACACGACCCCTGCCCAGAACCCAGGGTACTGAGCCCTGTTTCTCCAGGGGTCTGGCGTGTTACGCGCATTTCGGCCTGGGGCCCAGAGTCGACCTGGGCCCCGGCTGGCATGTGCCGCGTGCGACCCCCCGCCCAGAACCCAGCGTCTTACTGGGCCCGGTTTCTCCAGGGGTCTGGCGTGCCCGGGGCCCAGAGTCCTGTGACCCGGGCCCTGGCTGACGTGCACCGCGCCTATACCGCAATTTTAAATCAGAAATATGAAGCATAAAAAGGCAATCAGACACCGGGCATGGTGGCGCACGCTTGTAATCCCCGCGCTTGAGAAGCAGAGACAGGAGTATGGAGCAGGTTCGAAGCCAGCCGTGCGCGCTGGCTTAGGAGACCCTGTTTCCAAATAAAAAAATGTAAAAATAGGTGTGGGAGTGTAGCCCAGATGTAGAAGGGCTTCCAGGAACCCCAGTACCACACACACACACACACACACACACAAAGGCAATCAGAAACTTAAAGGGAAGTTTTAAAATTTGAAGACTTTTAACTTAATATCTGAGGTTAATCTGAGAGAAGAATTATTCTGAAAATAAATCACTTGCTTATAAATCCAAAAATATCTATCTGACTTAATTATTTCAGATAAGTAAGCTCAACTCCTCATATATGGTGTGGCAAAGTTTTCTTGACAAATTTTAGTCCAGCAGTTATCATTATATTCACAAAGATACAAACCATCCATTTTTCATTTCACAATAATATCTAGTTTTGGATTTGAAAGTACAACAAAAAATATGTTAAGATAAAAGTAAAAATGTTTTCTGTCCAAGTTGAGAAGGTTTGCATTAATACCAATCCTCTTAAATATGTTAAAAAAATGTTTAGAATGCTGATACAGAAGAAAATGTATCTATTTACTAAGGACAAATTCTAAAAGCAAAACCACTTTTAACTTTGCTTACAATTCATTGCACAATGGTTGATTAGTTGGTAAGATATATGGTATATTATATATACAACATATTTTACATATTATATACAAATATGTGTATAAATAAACTCAGATTGCAATCATGTCTTTTCAAAGAGAATTAATTGTTTTAATTTGTTACTGCATTGTAATCATACATCATTATGAGGTACAGAATGGTAGAGGCATCTATAAAAATAGCACACTTTTAGCCCTTCCACAATTTCTACCCAATTTCTTCTTTTCTTTCTCCTCCTGGAGTTTGGCTTGGTGATTGACTTTGATATGTTTTTAATACATATCATGCAGTTTATGGTGCTTCTATCTTCACCCTTCTCATTTCCCCAATTAGATAACCTATACTTATCTAAGATTTCTCCTTCTTTGTCTAGAGCCCCTCCTATGTCCCATTCTCTCCCTAGCTACCACATACCAGGGAGAACATCTAACTTTTCACAGTGTGTGACTGGTTTATATCACAATAATGTTATGCAGTTCCCTTTCTTTCTCTGAAAATGAGATAATTTGGTTCTTTATGGCTGAGTAAAATTCAGTTGTGTACATATCACATAGTTGTATATTCCATTCATTTGTTGATGGACATGTCTCAATATCATAAAGGCAATCTACAATAATCCCACAGCCAACATCATATTAAATGGGGTAAAACTTTGAGAATTCCTCTAAAAACAGGAACAAGACAAGGATGTCCATTATTACCACTTCTCTTCAATATAGTACTTGAGACTCTAGCCAGAGCAATAAGGCAAGAAAAGAAAATCAAAGAAGTACAAATAGGAAAGGAAGAACTCAAACTTTCACTATTTGCAGATGACATGATACTATACCTAGAAGACCCAAGAAACTCAACCAAAAGACTTGTTGAACTGATCAACAAATTCAGCAAATTATCTGTGTACAAAATCAATCTTAACAAATCAGCAGCTTTTCTGTATACCAACCATAAATTCACTGAAAAATAAATTCAGAAAACAATTCCCCTTAGGATTTTCTACAAAAAATAGAATATTTAGAAATAAACTTAACCAAGGATGTAGAAGACCTCTACAAAGTAAATTATAAAACATTAAAACAAATCAAAGAAGGTCTTAGAAGATGAAAAGACCTACCATGATCATGGATAGGCAGAATAAATATTATCAAAATGGCCATACTCCCCAAAGTGATGTACAGATTCAATGCAATACCCATTAATCTACCAATATTCCTTACAGACATAGAAAATTCAGTTTTTAAATTCATTTGGAACAAAAAAAAACCAGAATAGCCAACATAGTTCTTAGCAACAAAAACATGCAGGAGGAATCACAATACCTGACTTTATTTATTTATTTATTTATTTATTTATTTATTTTGTGGGTCTAGGGGTGGAACCCAGGGGCATTCGACCTCTGAACTACACCTCCTGTCCTATTTTTTATTCATTATTTTGAAACCAGGTCTCACTGAGTTGCAGAGGGCCTCACTAAGTAGCCGAGGCTGTCTGCGAACCGGGATCCTCAGGTCTCAGCCTCCCAAATGCTGGGATTACAAGCATGCACCACCATCCACCATGCCTGGCTAATACCTGACTTTAAACTATATTACAAAGCCACTGTAATAAAAACAGCATGGTACTGGCACAAAAACAGATACATAGATCAATGGAGCAGGATAGAAGACTCAGAAACAAATCCACACACTGACAGCCAATTCATATTTGACAAAGTGGCCAAAAACATACACTGGAAGAAAGATAGTCTATTCAACAAATGGTGTTGGCAAAACTGGTTAACCATATGCAGAAATATGGAAATAAATCCCACTTTCTCACCCTGCACAAGAGTCAATTCGAGATGGATCAAACTGAAGAGCTTCTGTTCAGCAAAGGAAACTGTCAAGATCCTGAACCAAGAGCCAAGAGAATGGGAGAAAAATTTAGTCACCTATTTCTTAGGTAGAGGACAAGATATCTAGAATATACAGAGAGCTTAAACTTGACACAAAAAAACAAATAATCCAATCAAAAAATGGGCCAGTGACACTTAATGAAATAAGAAATATAAATGGCCAATAAATGCATGAAAAAAATATTCAAAATCATTGACAATCAGAGAGATGCAAATCAAAACTACCCTGAGATTCTACATAACTCCAACTAGAATGGCAATCATTCAAAACACAAACAACAACAAATGCTAGTAAGGATGTACAGAAGTGGGAACTCTAAAACATTGTTGGTGGGATTGCACATTAGTGCAACCAGTTTGGAAAAATGTATGGAGGATCCTCAGAAGATCGGGAACTAATTTACCATTTGACCCAGCAATACCACTTCTGGGTATTTATCCAAAAGAAAGGAAACCAAACTACCAAACTAATGCATGTATATCTATGTTCATAGCTGCACAATTCACCATAGCCAAACTATGGAACCAGCCAAGATGTCCATCAACAGATGAATGGATTACAAAACTGTGGGCTATGTGCACAATAAAATTTTAATCAGCCATAAAAAAAAAACACAATTACATCATTTTCAGGGAAATGGATGGAACTGGTGGACATTATGGTAAGTGAGCTTAGTCAGTTGCAAAAGGTAAGAAATCAGATGCTTTCCCTAATATGTGAAAGCTAAGATGAAATGCCTCATCAGAGGATCTCCAAGTGAAAAAAGAGATTCTATAGAGGCAACATAGGCAAACAAGGAAACCTAGCTGAGGGGATGGAAGTGCAGAAGAAGGAAACTCTCTAAAGCACTTAAACAAACATATCGATGTCAACCACTAAACCAAGCATAGAAGGAGGAATGAGGAGGGAATGCGGTGGGAATGGGGGTAGGGGCTAACTGGGCAATGTGTGCATGTATGTCTACACAAGTTTTTTTATCCCATTATGATGTATGCATACAATGCACCAATAAAAAAATGAAGAATAAAGGAAAAAATTATCTCCTTAGCCTCTACATTTTTCAATTCGATTATTACATGGTTGTGGCAAATATTTCCTCTGATATTGTCTACTTGGAGTTCTCTATGTTTTCTGTACCTATGTGTCAAACTCTTTTTATATGTTTGTAAAATTTTGATATTACTTATTTGAAAGGGTTACTGATTTATCTGGTTTCAGCTTGTATTTTCTCTTTTATGCCTCT
Source organism: Muscardinus avellanarius (assembly GCF_963383645.1). NCBI lineage: Eukaryota > Metazoa > Chordata > Mammalia > Rodentia > Gliridae > Muscardinus > Muscardinus avellanarius. Next base: position 107,242,260 of record NC_137786.1, on the reverse strand, counting down.
TATTCTTAGGTTAGTTCTTTTAAAACTGGCCCTTATCAATGCAATCTCCAATTCATACTGTCAAGTTGTCTTTCTTTCTTTCTTTCTTTCTTTCTTTCTTTCTTTCTTTCTTTCTTTCTTTCTTCCTTCCTTCCTTCCTTCCTTCCTTCCTTCCTTCCTTCCTTCCTTCCTTCCTTCCTTCCTCTCTTCTTCTCTTTCTCTTTCTTTCTTTCTTTCTTTCTTTCTTTCTTTCTTTCTTTCTTTCTTTCTTTCTTTCTTTCTTTCCCTCTGCAAGACTGGGAATGGAACCAAGGCACATTCTACTTCGAGCTATACCCTAGCCCTAATTTTATTCTTTATTTTGAAACAAGGTCTCACTGAGTTGCAAAGGGCTGAGGGTATCTGCGAATCTTGATCCTCCTGTCTCAGCCTCCTAATGCTGAGATTACAAGGATAAGCCACCACACCCAGCTCAATTTGTTTATCTTAATTACATAATATGTGTTTATTTTTGGAATAGTCATCTGCTAAGAGTGAGATTCATTTTTTTATGTGGTCTAATATACTGTTTTATAGTTTGTATTGACACCTCACATCAGTTATTACATTCTTTACTTCCTTCAGAGCTTCTTTCTAATTTTTTTTTAGGTTTCAGATTTTTTGTTTATTTATTTATTTTTGCAGTACTGGTTATAGAACCCAGGGGCATTCTACCTCCAAGCTACACTACCAGCCCTATTTTTTTTTTTAATTCTTTGTATTTTTGAAGCACAGTCTCACTAAGTTAAAAAGGGCCTTGCTAAGTAGCTGAGGTTGTCCATGAACCACAATCCGATACTCTGGTCTCAGCTTCCCAAATGCTGGGATTATAAGCGTGCACCACCACACCTGGCTCTGATCCTTCATTTTTTTCTTTCAGGATTTCTCTAATTTTGTTTAAAAATCCTGTGGCATTTTTACTATTAAAGTTCTGATTTGTCCTTCTGATAATCTCTGCAATTTTGTGTTGGCAGGTTCTGTTATTGTAGAGTTGTGAGAACTCATTATTTTCTTGCTAGTCTTACTTCCCATATTTTTATATTTTGTGATAGATTTCTATCACTCTGTAGGTGTCAGCTGGTATATATAAGGGCAAGTTGTGTTGTATTCAGTGGTGAAGTTTGGGTGAAGAGGGAAGTGCTAAAGTAGTAAGTTATTATCCCAAAAGAATAGGGAAAAGTAGCAGATAGGATTGAGTAGAATGAGAGTTTTAGTGTAGTAAGGTAATATATAGTAAAAATTAAAGATAGTAATATATATATATAGTAATATATATGGAGTCTAGTAACCAAAGTGGAGTATTTAGGTATAGTGATATTATTTGGATTTATTACAAGACAAGTAAAAAAGAAAAAATGACAGAGAGAAGAGAGTATATATGAAAGAAGAAAGAATATTTTAAAAGGGAAGAGAACACACACACACACACACACACACACACACACACTACAAAAATCCCTATTAGTATAGAGCCACTTGACCTCTGCAGTCCTATTAGGTTTGCATGGATTCTTTCCACCATTTAAGGTTCACTTTCTATATTAGGTTCTTGAGCATGTTCCAATCACTTTCAATTGCTCCATAACCTATAGCACTGATTTCCAGTTTTTAGTCTCATTTATTGGTTTCCTCCAATGACTGACACCCTGGTCTGGTGTCTATCTGTGCAGGTGCTGAGTGCCCTTAGTGCCTCTCCTGCTGCAAGCCTGAGTCTCTGAGCTCTCCAAATGGTCTTTTCCTGAGTCTCTTTCTCTGCCTACACAATTACCATGAGCTGCAACCACTTATTTTATATCAAGTCATTGAATTTTTTGCTGGGAGACTTTACAAGCCACAGTGCCAGCAGTCCCAGCATGGTTAAGCAAAATGGCACCAGATGTCCCTGAGGCCTTAGCCTGTATCCAGGTGAGTAGCACAGGTTACTTTTTTTTTTTATTGGTGCACTGTATTCATACATCATAGTGGGATACAAACTTTTGTAGACATACATGCACACATCGCCGAGTCAGCCCCCACCCGATCCCCATCCCATTCTCTCCCCATCCCTCCCTCCCATGCTTGGCTTAGTGGTTGACATCTAGTATTATAGCAATTTATCCAAAATTAAAAATGATAATCTCACATAACAGTTTCATTTGTCTGATACCAAGCTTTTGATGACTTAAAGATAACATTTCAATATTTCTTTTTACTTTCTTTCTTACCAGAGAATATTTTTTCTATTTTTTAGGTGAAACTATCATATATTTATATATTTATTTTTCAGAAAAAAAATCTATCCTAATATGGAATATGGACTCTAGATATCCAAAATGATCTTGAAAAAGAACAAAGCTAGAAGATATATATTTTCTGATTTCAAACCATATAAAGCTACAATAATTGAATCAGTGTAGTACTATTCTAAAGGCAGATATATAAACCATTGGAGTTAAATAAAAGCCTAGAGCTAAATTTTTTCCTACATTGTGAAGTTATTTTTAACAAGGTTTCCACGAACATTTGGTGGTGGGAATAATAATCTTTTTACTAAATATTGTTGAAAAATAATAATTACATGGAAAAGAATAAAATTGGACCATTACCCAATCCCATATACAAATATTAACTCAAAATACATAAAAGACCTAAATATAAATCTTAAGACTATATACTTTTAGGAGAAAATCTGGGTCATAAAACCTCACATCATTGAAATTGACAGTGATTTCTTGGATATGATTTCAATGGCACAGGCAACAGAAGACTGTACACATTCCCTAAAAAATAAAAAAAATATTGTATATCCAAAGACAATGTAAACAGAGTTAAAAGTTACTAATAGAATGGGATAAAATATTTCCAAATGCTATATCTGAAGGTATATTAATATTCCAACTAGAAATCCTAAAAATTAACAACAATAAAGGCAAACAATACCATTTAGAGATAGGTAAAAGACTAACATAAATAATGAATCTCCACAGATAACCAATCTTAGTTGTCTGTTGGATGGAAAATCTTGTTTCTCTGGTTCTGGTGTGTGTTACCTATTTCTTCTTTGTAGTTAATCTCCTTGAGTATTTTCTCTAGCACTGGTTTTGAAGACATAAATTCCTTCAGTTTCTGTTTGTCATGGAAGCTTCTTATTTCTCTATCTAATTTGATAGAAAGTTTTGCTGGGTAGGAAATTTTTGGCTGGAAGTTGTTTTCTTTCAGAGTTTGGAATATGTTACTCCAAGCCCTTCTGGCTCTCATGACTTGGTTTGGGAAGTCTGGAGTGATTCTAATTGGTTTGCCTCTGAATGTCACTTGGCCCTTTGTTTCTGTTGCCTTTAAGATTCTCTGCTTGGCTTTCACATTGGTCATTTTGACAATTATGTGGCGTGGGGATCCTCTTCTCCGATACTGCCTAAAGGGAGTTCTATAAGTTTGCTGGACCTGTGTATCAACCTCTTGCTCTATGTTTGGAAAATTTTCTGCTATTACTTCCTTGAAGAGATTGTTGATCCCTTTGGTTTCACTTTCTTTTCCCTCCTCTATTCCAATTATTCTTAGGTTAGCTCTCTTAAAATGGGCCCATATTTCTTCAATATCAGATTCCTGCTGTCGGATATTTTTTTCTAGATTAGAAACTATGTGTTCATTTTTGGAATGATCATCTTCTAAGAGCGAGATTCTGTTCTCCATGTGGTCTAATCGGTTGTTTGTGCTTTGTATTGAGGCCTTTACTTCATTAATTGCATCCTTTATCTCTTTTTGGCTCTCTCTGAGTTCTTTTCGAAGCACCTCTATTATTTCTACAGTTATATTCCTAATTTGATCTTCTAGAAATCTCTGATTTTCTGTTTTATCGGGTTCTGATGTTGTGGGATTGTGGGCATTCATTGCTCCAGTATTATTCCTCTTTCCCATGATTTCGGAAGTTTGTGCCTTCTCTGGGTTCTTCCCTTGGGTCACTATGACTTCACTTAAGGTGCTCTAGATCTCGAGTCTGTAGTATCTCAGACCCCACTAGTCCTTTACTGGGTTGTATCACAGAGTCTCCGACCCAGAGAGTTGAGAGAGGCTGCTTTAGACTTTGGGGGGGTGCCAGGTTGCACGTTCTCCTATGGTGTGATATCTCTGCCACCGCCGCTCCCCCACTGGGTCAAGTCCCAGGGAGTACGATACTGTGATTTCTCCTCTGTGGCCCGCAATTTGACTCACTGTTCTTGAGTACGCAGATGTAGCTGTACTGGACTTGGTGAATTCACTGCTGTTGCCACCGGTGGCAATATGGCGCCACTGCTACACCCTCGGCCGTGAGGCTGGCGTATTTCTTCTTCGTTTTGAGTTCCACTCTGAATCCCTGCAGCGTGTGCTGAGCTCAGCCACTGGGAGTTTTAGATGCTCCCTGTGCCAAGAAATCCCACCTGGCTGTTCTGCAGAGGCTCACCTCGGCTTGCTGTAGCCGTCTGGTGAACTCGCCGCTGCTTGCGCGTCCTCGGCCGTGAGGCCGGTGTATCTCTTCTGTGGCTCTGAGCTCTGTTCTCAGTCCGCTTTCTCTCTGGAGCCTGGTGATTTTTTTGTTTCTCTGGTGATGGTGTTTTCTGGCTATGAAAGGCGCTGATTTTGTGGTAATGGAGTTTGGTTGTTAGCGGGGCTCTTAAGCCCCGCTTTTCTCGGCTGCCATCTTCCCGGAAGTCTCAGCACAGGTTACTTTGCTGTCCTCTGTCTGTCTTCTGGCTTTGTTTTTGACACCTTTAAAATTTTTCATTGCTTTGTTCAAATATTTGATGGTATTTTATTCTTGTCAAGACAAGATGGTATTTTACTCTTGTTTAGAGATAAAGTACCAGCACGACTGAGATGCGTTGCTTCCCTCAGTCACCATCTTCTCAGAATGACATTATCTTTCTTAAAACACCACATTTTTTATTTCTTTAGCTCTAGTGCTTTATAATTTTCTTCTTCCGTTTTAGAATGCTTTTTCTAACATTCTTTTGATCACATCAGCCTCTACCTAACTCCTAGATATGCATGTTTCCAAGCTTAGGTCCTCAACTCCTCTTTTCTTATCCTATAATCTCTTATGAAGAAACATCAACTTCTGTATCTTCATGTCTTTCAACTTCATATTTCCTTCTGGATTTTTATTTTCATGAAAGTCAGATGGGACAACTCAAATTTTAGCATGTTTCATTCTCAGAACCTGCTCCACTGTCCATATACCTCACCAATACTTTCAGCACCAGTTGGCCCAAGGTTCTAGATGCTCCTGAACTTACATATGACCTAATGGTGATTCTCTAACTGGTTCCCAGTCTGTGGCATTCTCTGCATAGAATGATCTTTTTAAAGGCAAATATGATATTGCTACACTCATGTCTGAAATATTTTTCCCTTTTTGGTCCCCTAGTCCCATATTCAAATAATTTTATATTAACATATCTGTTAATTCTTCAAAACATAAATAAAATGCTAAAAACCCTTTTATAACCACCTAGTCTAGCATCTTCCTTTTATCCTTTTTTTAAAATAAAAATTCCACACCTTTTGTATAGTTTTTGTCACAAGTACTATAGAATGATTTATTTATTTATTATCATTATAATTTTTTTTTTTTTGCAAAACTGAGGATGAGACCCAGGGGCATTGTACCTCCAAACTACATCCCAGCACTATTTTATAGTCTTTATTTTGAAACCGGGTTTCACTGAGTTGCAAAAGGCCTCACTAAGTACCTGAGGCTGTCCTTGAACTGTGATCCTCTGGTCTCAGCCTCCCAAATGTTGGGATTACAAGCATGCACCACCACTCCCAGATTAGAATAATTAATTTTGAAATTACATGTTTATTGTCTCTTCCCCCAGATAGAATGCCAACTTCAAAAAGAAAACAATCCTATTTGTTTCTTTTTCTGCTCTATTTTCCAGTCTTTATCTCAGTACTTGGCACATATTAGCTATCAATAAATGTATACTAAATGCCTTTGCTTTTAACTCTAATTAGCACAATTCTCCATTCTCTTTCCTGGTTCCTATTTCTTTGTAGATCCTTTTAGTCTTTTATGACTCATCTCAGATATCACCCATTTAAAAGGTTTTTCTAGATGCTCCCAAACACCCACCTTTGTGCCCTTATACTTCCCTGTTTATTACTACTTTATAGAAATTATTATGCTATTATAAGATTTTATGTTTTCTGGGTTCCCATATTCTTCACCTGTAAAATCACTGAGGAAATCAACTGTGCCTTCCATGTATGCTTTACCAGGAGTTAGTCACAGTAAATACTTGGTGAATATTTGCTAAATGAATGCATGGATCCGTAAGTTGGTGTTATGTTATTTCAATTTGTAGGTTAAAATATCAGACTCAGCCAAGCATAGTGGCACACACTTATAATCCCAGCACCTGGGAGGCTGGGACAGGAGAATCACAGGTTCAAAGTCACAGCAACTTATCAAGATCCTGTTTTAAGTTAAAAATAAAATAGGACTGAAGATTTACTTGGAGGTAGAATGTTCTGTGTTTGTTCAATCTCCAATATCAAAAAATAAAAAATAAAAGGAGAAAGAAAAGTAAAGAAAAAAAGGAAGAAAGAAAGAAAGGAAAGAAGTCAGGCTCAGAGAAGTTAGAAAACTTCCCAAATATCTGACTTTTAGTTTGGAATCCAGTATTTTTTCACCTTTCATCATATCTCATTCCTCCTTTGTGGCCCCAGACAGTGATATTCTAAGTAATCCCTGAGGCTCTTGGCTTTCCTATCCAACTTCACCTTAGATGGTCACAGAAAATAAAATTACCTGATTTAAATTTTCCTTATTACTCTTTTTCACTTTGGGTAGAAATTTTAATGCTATTTTTGGGACTAAAAGTAGGATGAAAAAGAAGAGTAAAAAATAGTCTTGCATAATTTGCTGATGGAATAGCAAGCCTGGCATAGTTGAGAGCAGCCTGGGTTTTTAACATGCTTCAAATCTCCATGAATCAGGAGGCATTTGCACTTGCATGAGTGAAAATGTCAGGGAATGATTTTGAAAGGCCCCATTTGAGGGCGAAATGTTTCTGCATTTGAAATCCATTTTACTGAACAAACTATAGTAGTCATAAAGGCTAAGAGGTTTTCATTTCCATAATTTCATCAATTTTTAAAGAAGGGATAGAAAAATCCAAGCTTATAAATTTGGACATGCACAGCTCAGCACGAATATATATATATATATATATTCATTAGTTTCAACTGGCCTGACCAAAAAAAAAAAAAAATCAACAACTATGTGTGAGACATTGAATGAAATCTTCCCCAGGCACTTAGCTGGTTCATTACAGCCTTCTGAGATTTGTGGATGTTGATCAGCAGTTCAAAATTTGAGGTAAGCCTTTCTTGTTTTCTGGATTCTTTGAGAACAGCAAAAAGATCCAGCCACTCACTAAATTTATTCAACAAAACTTTATTGAGCACTTTCTACATGCCATGGAACTTTCTGGAGACTTGACAAACAAGTGGACAAATCATACAAAAATCTTTCTTGTATAAAGTGGATGTTTTAGTCAAGGGGAATTGATTATAAAGAAATAGTAAAGAAATAGATGGGCATGGTGGCATATGCTTGTAATCCCAGTTTTTGGGAGGCGGAGGCAGGAGGATTACAGGTTTGAGTACAGCCTCAGCAAAAATTAAGACTCACTAACCTAGCATGACCCTGTTTTAAATAAAAATAAAATAGGGGTGCGGTGTATCTCAGAGGTAGAATGTCCCTGAGTAGTTCAAAGTTCAATACCTTGTCTCTCTCTCTCTCTCTCTCTCTCTCTCTCTCTCTCTCTCTCTCTCTCTCTCTCTCTCTCTCTCTCTCTCTCTCTCTCTCTCTCTCTCTCTCTCTCTCTCTCTCTTATACACACACACACACAATAATGTAGAAATAAAGATATGATCTGTGTAAGAAGGGGAATAAAAAGCAGGGAATTGTTGATGGAAAGACTTTGAAGAGGGAACAAACTAAATAAATTTTAAGTACATGATTTTTGGTACCACAAGTTGAGCCTAAGGGCAGTCTACCTCCACAGCTTGCTCCTTTCTTTCTTTCTTTCTTTCTTTCTTTCTTTCTTTCTTTCTTTCTTTCTTTCTTTCTTCATTTAGAAATAGGGTCTCCCTAGGTCCCTAGGTTTCTTGCTAAGTTGCTGAGGTTGTCTTTGAGCCTGATATCTTCTTGTTTCAGCCTTCAAAGTACTGGGATTACAGACGTGTACCACCATGCCTGGCTAATAAATACATTTTTAATAAATAAATGATCATAAAAACTTCACTGAGATATTTGAGCAAAGAACTGAAGGAAGTGAGATAATGAACATTTGATCCAATGAAATTCAAATTCTATAATTTGAAGGATACATCACAAAATAATTGACTAGTACTTTGAAATTTTGTAAGTCGAGATGACATAGAAAGATTGAAGACTGGTCATATATTGGATGAGACTAAGGAGATGTGGCAACTAAATGCACTGTGGTAACTGAGACTGAATCCTGGAAGAGAAAATGGCTTTTGTAAATACACTGGTAAAATCCAAGTAGTCTGCAGTTCATTTCCAATATTATACTAATGTTAACTTCTTACTTTTGATTGCAGTACCAGGGTTTTCTAAGATATTAATATTCAGAGAAGCTGGTTGAAGGGGATATGAGGACTTGATACTATTTTTGTAATTCTTCTCTAAGTCTGTAATTATCCTATAATGAAAAGTAAAACTAAGTGCACACATTATGAAAAAGTCTTCTGAAGAGAAGTAAAAGCTAGTGCAAAGGGCTGTCACATGTTAGAAAAGGCTCAGGGTCAAGGCTGGAGCCTGTGAGCTGAGGTGGAAAACAATAGAGGGCGTCTCTGGGACAGGAGTGTGTGTGGCACTTTAGGCCTTTGTAAGGACTTGAGCTTCCACTTCCTCCCTTCCACTTTTCAAGCAGAGAAACACCATGATCTAGGGGAAATTTCAGCAGAATCATTTTGGCAGTTTTGTGAATAGCAAGCAATCAGGGGAGAAGTAATGGTGGTTTGGACCAGAGTCTATACTCTGAGTGGGTGACTCAGAGTCTATACACCCTAGGAGTGGGCATGATCAGCCATCACATTTTATCAACTCTGTCAAACTGAAGGTAGATCAAATGATTTTTAGTCAAAGAATAAAAATGTGATTCTTTTTCTTCTCTCTGGCTTACCACTTCTACGTTCTTCCACCTTACTCATCTACGTCTCATTTTTAATTTGTCTCTGTAACTTGGGGGTAGAGTGAGAATTAAGGTAAATTAGCATTCTCAAGGTTTCTTCTGTTTCTAAGAAAATAAGGATTAAGCACTCATGATATACCTTTGCTTCCTTGATTTGTTGATTTTAAGACATTAAGTAGTAGATATGTCCCCTCTTCAAGTAAAAAGTTAAGAAACCATTAGGGAAAAAACAATATGTACTCAAAGGAATGAATAATTTTTTCTAGAATACATTAGAACAAAGAGAATTGAGACAGTTTTCTTGACACTTCTCCCCTACCTTCATCCTACAGCATTTTCATGAGTTTACTAATGTGCACCATGGAATACACTCTGTTCAGAAATATTGGGAACTTCAGGACTACCATCAATGCTGAATGCAGAGGACCTGCTCTTTCCACATGGCCCTAGCAATGACTCTTCATGGTGAGTTATCAGGACCTGGCCACTTCTTCACGAAGCAGATTCTTCCAAAGGGTTACACTCCCAGGAGCAATTCTTTGGACTACTTAGACTTGTCAGATCTGTTCATATTCTGAGCCAATCCCACTCAATCTTGATTCCTCTCTTTTCTTCCTGCTTTATTTTAATCTGAAGACTTTCCTTTTCAGTCTTGCCTCTTTTCCCTTTTAGCCTTCACAGGATTGTGACCAAATAAATCACTTATACCTCTAAATCTGGTTCAGTATCTGCATTTTGAAAAATGTAATATGCTATCTCCCCTTAAAATCAGTCCTGTCCTCCTGCCTTTAACTCATGTGCCCATTTTCCTATTTTATGCTTAGCCTATTACATATTTCCTGGCATAGATAAATAATAATTGTTTGCTTGACAAAACTCATGTGTCTCAGTTGCAGCTTCTCCTCAGGTGTTCTGTTTGACAGGACAGTTCATTTAGAGAAGACACCCAATGTGTGCTCCACGCTCCTCTCTAGAAAAGACCAAGCTCGCTCCCCATGCCTCCAAAGCATAATCTAGTTTGATAATACATTGAAGCCTCCATCAAACATGTACACTTGCTCTCCTCAAGATGATTCAGCAGCAGAGACCCTGGAGGAAGAATTGCCACAGACTAGCCTTGCTCATTTGCACGGCTTCAAAACTGGAGAGTTACAACCAAGCCTTACAGGGCAAGCTTCCTGGAAAGGGTCAGATAGTAAAAGTTTTAGGCTTTGTGGGCCACATAGAGTTTTTATCATGCATTTGTTACTTTTTACAAAGCTTTCAAAATATAAAATCAAAAATTTTTTTTAGCATGAGGGCCATAGAAGAACAAATGGGCTTGATTTAACCATTAGGATGCAGTTTGATGACCTCGGTTCCAGATAAGAGTGCTTGGTGTCTACAAAATATTCTGGGTGAGCGCAGAACAGGCAGGTGTTGTGTCCTTTCCACATTTCACACAAACTCATGGCTCCACATACACTTTACCCTGAGCTGACAAGCCTCCAGCTAATAGCATGTGGCTCTTGTACCCCAGGCTCACCTTATCTCATTGGTTTCTGAACATGTTCCTTGGAAACATCACAGAAATAAAATCGGGAAAGTACAGTTATCATTTGTTGCTTGACTTAGTGGCTAACTGGATAAAATCACATTCTTTCCCATAACCCACGCCAATCCTAGAGAGCTATTCTACAAGTTTACTACAATGTGTTTCTATTCTACACAATCTCTTTCTCTTCTTTCCTCCCTCCCCTTTCTTTCTTTCCTGTGTGAATAATTTTTAAAATCAAAACAGTTTAAAAATTTCCGAGTGAGAGAGAAACAATGTGAGTGAGGAACAATTCTCCCAGGTAACTAGATTAGAGAAAAACAAAATGTAGTGCAAGTGGGTAGCCTTGGAATCAGGCCCATCTGGCTTCTAATTCAGACCATGCCTCCTTAGCAGATGTAACAACTCACTTTTTCCCTCTGAGGCTCAGTTTCCTTCTCATTTTGATTATTATTATTCTTACCTCCAAGCTTCTTTGTGAAAATTAAACAAGTCAATGCATGTAAAAATGCATATGAGTGTGCTTGGTGCATATTAAGTACTTCTGTATCCCTGTAGTGGCTTGTACAGTGCCCAGAAACCAAACTTACAACTATAACATGAGCATGTTATATTTATAGATATAGCTAAACACACGAGAGGTGAGGCCAAGTGATTTAAACTCCCCCAAAGCCAACACTTATTTTTCTAACACCTCACATAGATCTCATATTCTCATGATTAGAGCAGTGTGACTTTCTATCGCTTGTTGTTGGAAAGGCAGAAGTAGAGACATATACTTTCAGCCATCTATCCCTCAGCCTGCACCAAAGATCTCTAGATGAAGACGTCAAAACCTCCAAAATCTAAGATGAGCTTGAATAACCTCATAAGAGCAGAACTGTTCAACCATAAGAGTCATTGCTATCTTTGTTGAGTGTCCTTTGCATACAGCTATGGGCCTAACTTCCCCCTTATTCTGATGAAGAGTGTAAAGTTCCCCATTCCATGGATTTAAGTATCTGTCAGATGAATCTGAAGACATATAGAACTAGTTAGTCTTGGCTGAACTTGGAGATCTTCTTAGAGAATACTGTTTGTGTGGCATGCTTTGTTAATTCAAGGGAAGTAGAGACAAGAGGAGCATGACAGTGACTGGATTCTGAAGGTATAGAAATGCTGATAGCAGGGAGCAAGCATAGTTTCACAGTTTTAATTCAGGAAAATCTTTAGTTCAGTAAGCATTGGGTTGATTGGCAGAGGACTGTCAGAGTGTGTGTCCCTGGGAAGGTTCAAGGAATGAATTTCTCCTCAGAGTGGGCCTTAGAACCCAAGGAGTATCTGGTCAGTGGGTTTGGATATGAAGTGGCTGATTATGTCATTTTATTCCACTTTATTCCTCCATGCTCCCAAGAGGTGGTTACTAGTGACCACAACTAAATGACCTATTCTCTAGCAACCAAAGTAGCATCCACATTGTTGAGAGAGGAACTATTTGATTTAAGGAACTTATGTGGCCTTCTTAATTATCTAATCTTAATTTTAAGATTTTAAGGGTAATTACAAAAATATAAGACCCAAGGCAGAAAGCCAAGAAGCTGTGACTGAGTTCATGGAGGATGAAGTTCTGGAGAGAATTTGTGGAACTCTAGTTTTCTTTCAGATTCAACTGAGAATATCTTTAGCTTTATTGTTCACCATTGATAATTCAAATGAGTGTTGATCTTATTTTTTCTATTTGTAGGCTTCTAACAAACATGACAAATATTCAGTTTGCTATGGCATATTAAATATTACAAATTCCTGGAACATTCTGGATCACTGGAGTTCTGCTGCATAATCAATGGGAAGTGTGATGATTAGAGCTTCCTTTCAACTTTTCAACTGGAATCTTATGAAGATAATGTGATACAATTTATAGAGAGTACTTAACACAGGAACTAAGTGGTTAATAACTTAATAGCTAGTACTTTTTATCACTTTCAACCTCTTTTATTGCCATAAGTTTTCAGTCACTTGTGATCACTAACAAAGAAGGCTGTCCCCTAGCCCAAAGATCAAGATGATCATCCCCCCAAGCAATCTAGAATTTCATGAGCAGCGAGCCTGACAAAACAGAACACATTTTGCACTTAAGATGATTCTCTTAATATGTGAGTATTTTAGTGCCATTTAGGTATAAGCGTAACTGTTGCATAAAAATGATATAAAAATTCAGAATGCCAAAGTTTTACAATGCTATAAATGTACATTATGTGAGATGAATGCTCTGATAAAATTCAGTAGGAAAGTACAGTTAGCATTTGTTGCTTGAAAACACCTTATTAGGCAAAGGGAAGCTATTTGGTTAGGAAAATTACCAGAATTGTTGGAAGTTTAGTAACTTCCTGCTGACCCTTGCAACATTGCTGTACTTCTTATTTACCATTAAAGAGCTTTAAAAGTATATTTTCCTATCCATATTTTTATGTTTAATTTTTAATTTGAACCACTAAGCCCCTGGGACAGAGGTGAATTTTAAATACTGATTTTTAGATACCCTTTTCATCATTAGTTTCTCAATACTATTCAGGGTCATTTGGACTCTTATTAGGATTTAGCCCATTGGAATGGCATAACTTTGGTATCACTAGTTTCAACTACATACTATTCTGATGCAGCTGTCTTCTTTTAAAATTCTTACAAGTAGCTAACCTTCTTATAGCTTCTTTTACTTAAATTTCTCCCATGAAATTAAATAAAATTATTTTTGTCCATTTCTGTCTAGCTTATACATATGAAAGAAAACATACAACCCTTCACTAATTGAGAAAGAAATTAGAAAATGAAAAGGTAGTTCAAATAAAGGAGAAGAGATACCTGTAGGATAGTGGAAAGGGATTGGAGGAAGAAGGCAAGTGGTGGTGGAGGGGAGAGGCTTAATAAAGAAAACAGTTTAAATGATGCTATGTACATATATTAAAATTTTTTTATATAACAATTTTTTTATTGAACATAAATAGTATACATTTACACTATATTTGGTGCCCTCTCCCCCATTTTCCCTTCCCCCCTCCCGCCAATGGTTGTCCAGGTTAACCATGTCTTATTCATAATTTTACACATGTTCAAGTGTAGACCCTTATTAATCAAGACCGGCCTTCCTCCTCTCCTATCTTACCATCCAAACTTAGCTAGTATTTCCCCTTCAATATCTGGAGTCCCACTGGTATTCTTTGTGCTTCCTAGTTTGGGCATATTAGAGGAAACATATGTATCTTCTTCTTCTGTGCTTGGCTGATCTCACTTAACATAATGTTCTCCAGGGCTTTCCATCTTCTTTCAAATGATATAATTTTGTTCTTCTTTATGGCTGAATAGAATTCCATTGTGTGTATTTCCCACAGTTTTGCTATCCATTCATCTGTTGATGGTGATCTGGGTTGGTTCCATATTTTGGCTATTACAAATTGTGCTGCTATGAACATAGGTATGCATGCTGCTATGAACATATGTTGCTGTAGTTCTCTGAATTCAACCCCTTTGGAAAGATACCCAGGAGTGGTATAGCTGGATCATATGGTGGATCTATTCCCACCTTTCTTAGGAATCTCCACACAGATCTCCATAGTGGTTGAACTAGTTTGCATTCCCACCAACAGTGTAAAAGAGTTCCTCTTTCCCCACATCCTCGCCAGCATTTGTTGTTATTTGATTTCTTTATGCTTGCTACTCTGACTGGGGTTGGATGGAATCTCAGTGTAGTTTTTATTTGCATCTCCCTGATGGCCAGTGATGAAGAACATCTTTTCATGTATCTATTAGCCCTTTGTATCTCTTCTTTTGTGAAGTGTCTATTTAGTTCATTTGCCCATTTCTTGATTGGGTTGTTTGTTTTGCTAGTGTAGAGTCTTTTGAGCTCTTTGTATACTCTGGATATTAGCCCCCTATCAGAATGGTGGCTGGTAAAGATCCTTTCCCATTCTGTAGGCTTCCTCTTTAGGTTATTGATAGTTTCCTTTGATGAGAAGAAACTTTTTAGTTTGATATTATCCCACTTGTTTATTCTTGCTTTAATTTCTTGAGCTTTTGAGGTTTTGTTGAGAAAGTTACTGCCTGTGCCAATATGTTGTAGTGTTGAACCTATGCTCTCCTCTACTAGCTTCACAGTCTCAGGTCTAATTTCTAAGTCTTTGATCCATCTTGAGTTGATTCCTGTGTTTGGTGAGATATAGGGGTTTAGATTCATCTTTTTACAAATGGTTAGCCAGTTCTCCCAACACCACTTGTTGAAAAGGCTGTCTTTTCTCCAGCGTATGTGTTTGGCCCCTTTGTCAAAGATTAATTGACTAAAGATGTGTGGGTTTGTTTCTGTATCTTCTATTCTAATCCACTGGTCAGTATATCTGTTTTTGTGCCAGTACCATGCTGTTTTTACTACTATTGCTCTATAGTATAGTTTGAAGTCTGGGATTGTAATGCCTCCTGCGTGTTTCTTGTTATTGAGAATTGCTTTGGCTATTCTAGGTCTTTTCTTTATCCATATGAAATTCATGATTGATTTTTCTAGGTCTCTGAAGAATGTCACTGGTATTTTAATGGGAATTGCATTGAACCTATAGATCAGTTTTGGGAGAATGGCCATTTTGATGATATTTATTCTGCCTATCCATGAGCACGGGAGATCTTTCCATCTTCCAAGGTCTTCTTCAATTTCTTTCTTTAATGTTTTATAGTTTCTGTTGTAGAGGTCTTTTACATCTTGGGTTAGGTTTATTCCTAGGTATTTTATTGGTTTTGAGGTTATAGTGAATGGAATTGTTGTTTTTATTTCTTTCATTGTGGATTCGTTGTTGGCATAAAGAAAAGCCACTGATTTCTTTAGGTTGATTTTGTAACCTGCGACTTTGCTGAATTTGTCAATCAGGTCCAGTGGTCTTTTGGTTGAGTTCTTTGGGTCTTCCAGATAAAGGATCATGTCATCTGCGAATAAGGATAATTTTAATTCCTCTCTTCCTATGTGAATTCCTTTGATTTCCTTCTCTTGTCTGATTGCTGCAGCAAGAGTCTCAAGGACTATATTGAAAAGGAGTGGTGATAGTGGGCATCCTTGTCTTGTTCCTGACTGTAGCGGAAATTCTTGCAGTTTTTCCCCATTCAATATAATGTTGGCTTTGGGTTTGCAGTATATTGCCTTAATGATGTTGAAGTACTTTCCTTCTATCCCATTTTTTTTGCAGTGTTTTTAACATAAATGGGTGTTGGATATTGTCTAATGCTTTTTCAGCATCTATTGCTATGATGATGTCGTTTTTGTTCTTGGTTCTATTTATGTGGTGAATAACATGTATTGATTTGCGTATGTTGAACCAGCCTTGTTTTTCTGGGATGAAACCGACTTGGTCATGGTGTATTATTCTCTTGATATAGTTTTGAATGCGTATAGCTAGTATTTTGTTTAGAATTTTTGCATCTATGTTCATTAAGGATATTGGTCTGTAGTTTTCCTTTCTTGAGGTATCTTTATTTGGTTTGGGGATAAATGTGATACTGGCCTCATAGAAGGAATTTGGAAGAGTTCCATCTCTTTCAATTTCCCGGAACATGTTATGCAGTATTGGTATTAGTTGTTCACTGAAGGTTTTGTAGAATTCAGCTGGGAACCCATCTGGGCCTGGGCTTTTCTTTGGTGGAAGAATTTTTATTGCCATTTCTATTTCTTTGGTTGTTATTGGTTGGTTTAGGCTTGCTATGTCCTCTTGGCTAAGTGTAGGAAGGTTAACTGTGCTTAGAAATCTATCAATTTCTTCCAGGTTTTCAAGTCTATTGGAGTATAAATTTTTAAAGTAGTTTCTGATAATATTTTGAATTTCTTCACTATCTGTGGTGATATCTCCTTTTTCATTTCTAATTTTGATAATTTGAGTTGATTCTCTTTTTCTTTTGGTTAGGTTGGCCAGGGGTTTATCAATTCTATTAATCTTTTCAAAGAACCAACTTTTTGTTTTATTGTTTCTCTGAATTGTTTTTTTGTTCTCTATTTCATTTATTTCTGCTCTAATTTTGATGATTTCTTGCCTTCTGCTGGCTTTGGGAATAGACTGTTGCAGAATTTCTAGATCCTTGAGTTGTGTCATTAGGTTCTTTACTTGGTGGTTCTCTGTCCTTTTTATGTGGGCACTCAATGCAATAAACTTTCCTCTTAGTACTGCCTTCATGGTGTCCCATAGGTTTTGGTAGGTTGTGTCTCTGTTTTCGTTTGTTTCCATAAATTTCTTTATTTCTTCCCTAATTTCTGCTCTTACCCATTCGTCATTCAATAGTGTATCATTCATTCTCCATGAATTTGAATACTTTCTTTCGAGTTTCCTGTTGTTGATTTCTACTTTTATTCCGTTGTGGTCTGAAAAGATGCAAGGAATTATATTACATTTTTTGAATTTGCTGGTATTTTCTTTGTGTCCCAGGATGTGATCAATTTTGGAGAAGGTTCCATGGGCTGCTGAGAAGAAAGTGTATTCTGTAGTTCCTGGTTGAAATACTCTGAAAATGTCTATTAGGTCCATTTGGTTTATGGTTTCCTTTAGTTCTAAAATGTCTTTACTCATCTTTTGCCTTGAAGATCGATCCAGTGGTGTGAGAGGCGTATTAAAGTCTCCCAGAATTATTGTATTTGGGTCTACTTGGGATCTTATGTCCAGAAGGGTTTGTTTTACAAATGTGGTTGCACCCATATTTGGGGCATAAATATTTACTATCATTATATCTTCTTGGTATATTGTTCCTTTTAGTAAAAGGAGGTGCCCTGATTTGTCTCTTTTGATGTGTTTTAGTTTAAAGTCTGTTTTGTTGGATATTAGGGTTGCTACCCCTGCTCTTTTTTGGTCACTGGTGGCATGGTATATCTTTTTCCATCCTTTCACCTTCAGCCTGTGAATGTCTTTGGCTGTGAGGTGTGTTTCTTGCAGACAGCATATATTTGGATTATGTTTCCTAATCCACATTGCCAGTCTATGTCTTTTGATTGGTGAGTTAAGTCCTTTGACATTAAGAGATATTATTGAAATATGATTTTTGTTTTCTGCCATTTTGTGTTCTGTCTACTCTTGGGTGGTGTGATCTTTCTTCTTTACTTAAGTGGCCCACTTATTAGCTTCCTCTCTTCTCTGATTCTGAAGTCTGCTTCTTTTTTCTTCCTTATGGTTTATTTCTTTAAGAATTTTCTCTAGTGTTGGCTTTGAATTCATGAATTTTTTGAGATTCTGTTTATCGTGAAAGACTTTGGATTCACCATTGATCTTGAATAGTAATTTTGCTGGATAGATTAGTTTGGGCTGGAAGTTATTTTCTTCCAGGGTTTGAATCACGTCATACCAGTCTCTCCTAGCATTCCTAACCTGGGTTGTATAGTCTGGGGTGATTCTTATTGTTTTGCCTCTATATGTCACCCGTCCTTTTGTTCTCGCTGCTTTTAAGATTCCTTCCTTAGCCTCTATATTGGTCATTTTGGTTATTATGTGGTGTGGAGTGGTTTTTCTTTGGTCCTGTCTCAGTGGAGTTCTGTATGCCTCCTGGACTTGAAGATCGAAGTCTCTTTCCATATTTGGAAAATTCTCTGAGATTATTTCCTTGAAGATATTACAGATGCCCTTGGTCTGTACCTCTATCCCTTCCTCAATGCCTATTATCCGTAAATTAGGGCGCTTCATATTATCCCATAATTGCTGGATGTTTAGGTTTTGTTGCTGTAAAGATTTCTGTATATCGCTGACTGTGTTTTCGGTTTGGGATGTACTGTCTTCTAATATTGATATTCTGTTTTCAATTTCATCTAATCTTCCAGAGTTTCTTTCAATTGCTGTCTTCATTTCACTTATTGCCTCCTTCATTTCATTCCAGACCTCTTTCTGATTCTTTTTTAGTGTTTCTAATTCACCTTTAACTTCCTCTATACTTGTTTTAAATCCTTTCATCATATTGAACAACAAGATTCTGAACTCCCCTTCTTGCATTTCTAGTAGGTCAGTATTCGTGATTTCTGCTGTCTCTTCATAATTCCATGGTTCTCATATTTGTAGCGTTCTCTGTCCTGTTTTTCTTGTTTCTACCCATTGTTCGTGAGTATTATGCTTAGTCAAATCTTAATATTAGGATTTGGGGTATCGGCTAGTCAGCAGAGTCTTTCCAGTGTTGAGGGTGGGTGATGTGGGAGGAGCTGGGGTGATTAGTAAAGGAGTCGGATTAGGTAGAGGATATGTTTAGGTTGAGAAAGACTTTAAGTATGGTAAGGTGAAATCTTGCTAGGAATGAGAGAGAGTTAACTACTAGGACTCTTGTCATTCGTGGAGTAATTATGGATGTAGGAAATACTTAGAGTATTAGACCAGGAGGTATATTATGTGGAAAAGTTTTGGGGGAGAAAAGTATGTAGGGTTAGTGTGGGAAGGTTTGTAAATAGGGGTGATGGAAGGAGCAGACAGACATAAAAAAAGAATAGAAAAAAAATATCCACTCAAGATACCAAGACTATTATGTAATCCAGGAAAAAGGGGGGACAACCAATCAAAGGAGGAGAATGAAAATAAAGGAAGGAAAGAGGAAGAAAGAGGACAAAAGAACAAGAATAAAATAAAAGGAACTAGCAGCTGTGTGAAATAAAAATATAAGGCAAACTATCCAATATATATATTAAAAAAAACCAACATGTGAAAGTAAGAGAAGTGTGGGTTAAAAGAAAAAAAAATAAAACAGCAATAACCATACCAAAACAAAAGCACTGTAAAAGCAAAATAAAACAAAACATCCACATTAAAAGTAAAATAAACAGTCCTCCTTATTTACGCATATGGGGTCAGGTCTACATAATATGTGCGTATCTGATTGCTTTGGTAACTTTCAGAATACCATCCAATGTCTCTTAGTTTTCTTTGTACTCTATTTTTTATTTTCTTAGGTCACTCTGGGTGTTTGGACACCTTCTCTCCTTTAGCTGCTTTAGGTTTATGTGTCCGGATGTCTGGTTTCACTTTTATTTGATTCTGTACAATTCACAGGTTCTGCGAAATTCTAACCTGTGGTCAGTACCTCTGCACTCACCATCCTAGACTCCAGCCTGTGCTTCCCTACAACATGGGTGGAGTATGAACAAGGTATAATTAGAACCTCCTCCTGAGGTCCTGTGCAGATATTGTGGCCCGATGGATTTTCCTGTGTCTCTGGAAATTCCAGCTGGGTTAGCCGGTGTGGTCCCAAGATGTACCCTGGGCAAATGGGTGCTGGTTCCTGGGTGCCCACGCTTGCTGACAGAGCTCTGCCTATTCCAAGAGTGCAGGCTGGGTGTGCTGCTTTTACTGGACCCAGGAGTGAGTGGATGCAGCTGTCTGTTGCTGCTGGTATGCTCTTCCAAGGTGTATTGAGCTGAGTCCTCGCTTAGAACTAAGCATCTGGCTACCAGGAGGGTGGGAACACCCAGCGGTGGGCCAGAAGTGCAGGATAGGTGCTCAAGGATCCAGTGCGTGGTGCCCAGTAATGGTCTCTGCCTCCCGCGGGATGTAGAAACTGGGGGTGCCCCAAGGAGATTTCCGGTTTACCCAGGGCTTTCGCAGCCTGGAAGGCAGTCTCTGGCAAGGTGGCGGGGGGGGGGGGCTAGACACACAGGCAGGCTCCACTTTAGTGGATAGAGTGGGGCAGGCACTAACTGCTAGCAGGGGATCGGGGCGCAGACAAGGTGCGCAGAGGGGAGTGCTCGGATCTGAGGCTTGGGCGTGCTGGGGGGTTGGGGTGCAGCGCACGCTAGGGTCCGCACTAAATGATGCTATGTACATATATTAAAATTTTAATGACAATATCCATGATATAGTGGGGAGAGAGTGAAGTAAGATCTCCTCACATAGTGGGGAAAGAGTGAGGTAGGATCCAGAGGGAAACACACCAGTTGCTGTGTGCATGTATGTTTTATTACTCTGAACCTCATTATGATGCATAATTACAATATACCAATAAGCTATATTTTAAAAAATGGGTTAAATGTTTGTCTTTTCAGACTTCCTATTAGAGTCTTCCTACCAATGTTGATACTTTCTCTAACATTTCTGACTTTAATATATTATGATTAATTAATGACTAACGTATTTTCTTTGACAATTAGAGTAAAACCTCATCAAGAGACATAAACCTAGCTCCTTGTGCATGGTGAAATTTACACTAATGACTTCAAATTTGTCTACTATATCTACTTGTCACCTAAAGATCTCATCAGTGTTTCTGAGAGAGGATTTTTTTTCTATCAAAAGTTAAAAAAAGTCCAAAATCCATTGAAATTTTCTTCACTTGATCAAAAATCTAATCCAATCTGAGAGTAACTGTTTGATCTACTGCCAGTTAAAAGAGAAGAAAAAATATTATGATAATATTATCTGTTTGAAGCTAAGATGAAATTTCACATGAACAAAACAATCTTTCTTATCTAAATAAATGCTAATTAGCTTCTAATGAATTGTTTTCCCTTCACTGCTCCCACAAATGGCTTCAATCTTGGTCTCAACAAGATCAGTGAGTACTAGCTCTAAAATACATTGTATTCTTAGTACACTTCTCTTTATACCCAGAGATACCATCTAGATCTAAACCACTGTTGTCCCTTATCCCTTATCCAAAACATCACAATAATCTCTATTATCTCATCCTGCCCACTGGCACCAAACTAATGCTAAATAGATGCTTATTGACTGTATGGATAGTTATAAATAGAGAACCCAAACATTCCATTTACAACCAAAAGACCATTATATTTATCATCTCTTAGTAAGAGACATTATATGGCTAGACTTCTCTAATTAGTAAACTCTCCTGGTACA
The DNA here is from genome assembly GCF_963383645.1 of Muscardinus avellanarius. Classification (NCBI taxonomy): domain Eukaryota; kingdom Metazoa; phylum Chordata; class Mammalia; order Rodentia; family Gliridae; genus Muscardinus; species Muscardinus avellanarius. The sequence goes on along the minus strand of NC_137786.1, from coordinate 107,220,709 downwards.
TTTAAAGTTAGATTCCAGTTTTTAAAATTTTCATTATTTATTGTTTTTTTTAATTTTGAAGAGCAATATAATTCTACTTATCTGTTATTTGGGGAATGGGGAGTGACAGTGGCTAACTGGGGCAGGCCTCCAGGAGGGGGGAGGATGGGAGTCATGGAGACTGAGTGTTCTGAGGGTGCTAGCAGTATCAGCCCTTGGTGGTGAAGGTGTTGTAATGCTTGCTGTGTTGGTTATAGTACTGAACTCAGCTTCTTGGTTGGGCACAACATATTGTGTGTGAAGTTTCTGGCTGCTATAGGAAGTATTGCATGCTCTTCCCATGGGGCTAGTGACTACCGTATAGCATTTGAAGTTCACCTTCCAGTAGCAGTTGTAGGTACAGTTTCATCTGAGGAAGCACAGGTTGAAGGGAAGCATTTCCCTTCAGATTGATAAATACTGGGTTTTAGGACTTCACCATATACATTGTGAGGGGACACAATCCAGTCCCTAACAGAGGGATTACAAGAGTAGAGAATAGGATCAGGTAGAAATAGCAGAGCTTATTGTAAATCTTAGACATTTTCATTATCTTTCTCTTGTGAGAAGGCTTTTATTTTCATTGATTATTCAGTTGGCTATTATAATCTAAGAGAGAAGAAATTGCTACAACTAAGACTGAAGCTCTTAATAAGTGAACTGTGGAGAGACTCAAAGTGGCCCACATCACTGGTCAATAATTTGTGACATAATATACCTGTTTCTGAAATCTAGTTCTATTAGAAACACAGTTTGTCTTAGAAACACAGCCTGGTTTCCTAACTAGCTTATGTGAAAGGCATGTGCTCTACAAACCCAGCTCAATGAATACATGGAGAGAAATGCCCTGCAGTTAGGGCTGCAGCTAAATAGGCCTCACTCTGCATTGAGGGTGTAGCTTCCAGCTTTGCAAGCCTCTCCCATGTCTGAAAATTCCCAGACTTCCAGGAAGCCAAACAAAAAGAGTATAACAACTCAGCTTTTGGCAAAGACTACTTTAAATAAATACATCTGATAAATACTGATATCTCAAAATTTGATTCAAGTTAGCATTTAATGAATTTAATAAGAACATTCATGTTATTCATTTATAGTCATGTTTCAATATGTTAGAAATTGCATGTAGTGATTTATATACATCATTTAATTCAGTAATTAAACACATATTTAGTTATTTATTTTCATCTTTCTATGATTTCAGAATTTATTGAACAACAAATTCACAAGTTACATCAATTTCACTAGTTGCTTTTCAACATGTTGTTATGGTTTACTAGGTATCAGGACCAAGGCAATTGCAAGTCATCTTATTCTAGTTTTAACTTCTAATATCTACAGTGATCAAGTCACACTTTACACAGTGAATGGGGTCACAGAAAGGCTACAAAAGAGTTAAAGTGGTTCAGGGATTTTGGAGTCTTTGCCAAGAGCAAAGGCAAAGAGTCCCTGTGGTAACCAGATAAAAGTTCCTACTAAAGCACTCCCACAGAGCTGTAAGAGACAAGATAGATTTATTTAGTGCTTATTATGTGCCAGATTCTGTTCTGGTTTCTGAGGATATTGCAGAGGATAAGACCTACAAAATTCAGTGAACCAAGGAGATAAAAACATGAAATTGATACACATATAGAGATAGGCATGTGGAATGTCTGTGGATGAAAATATTGAGTAGAAAAATAAGCAGGGTTGGTTAGAAGATAGATGGTGAAGGAGTTGGAACAGGGGGCTCACTGAGAGTTAACTTGAGCAAAGATCAAAAATGATATCGGGAGCTGTGAGGATGGCTTGGAAGGGAACACTCTAGGGGAAGCAGCAGCAGTAACTTAGGTAGCGTGCTCAGTAACCCAGATGTAAGGGGTGTCTTAAAGGAAGTGAGAGAGGAAAAAAGTAAAGAAAATCTCAGAGCTAATGGTAATATATCAGTTGGGCAGGGCATTATTGAACCTTGTAAAAACTTTTTTATTTCTGTTGAGATGAAGAGCCAAAGGAGGAGAGGAGTGACATGATATGACATATATTGTAAATATATCATCCTGTTGCTCTCTTAAGACTACAGAAATGGTGGATGGGATATCCACATCCAACCTACCTAACTCCAAACCTGAGATCTTGGTCACTGCAGAGGCACCTCTTCTACTTGCTTCCATTTTTATAATATTCTATGTGCAGTGGAAAAATTGAGGTTAGATAAGAAGTGTCCTTCCTTCAGGTGTTCACAACATTGTCAACTTCCTCATTTAGGTCTGCCTTTTAATTATCCTACCAAAAAATTGTCAAGCTTGATTCATAGGAGCTCAGTCTTCTATTCTAGTCTCATTCTATGAGTGACTAATATTTTCATTCCATGTTTAAAGTCAAGTAGTTATTGAGAAGGATAAAGGAAGAAGAGCACCATCTTTTACCATCTTACAGCTATTCTTTGAGAACTAATTTTGTTCTATCTTGACCTATAAATATTTTGTTCATATACTAGAAAGTAACCAATAGCAATGATTAGATTATAAAGTTGCATTATTGATTTCTACTCTCATTGACAACTTTCTACCAGTGACTGTGGCTAATTCCCTCTTCTTTCTCTAAATTTTAATAGTTGAGATGACAAAAGGCTCACTTCTTTAAATACCCACTCTGGGAATCTCACCCCATACAAAAATTTTAAGTATCAGAAGGAGTGGCTAACACTCAAATGCAAATATTTCAACCTCACCTGAGATACTGACTCATACCTACTTCAAGCAAATTCTCTGAACTTCAATTTGTATATTCTATTTGATATTTCATCATGTATATTTAAGAGATATATCAAACAACATGTCTAGAAGACTCAATGTAATCTCTCAAAATTTGTTCTTCATCTCTGAATTCTATCTCAGTATATTACCATTGACCACATTACTCCCAACTCATCTTTCCCCTAATGTATGATATGAAATTCATCAGCAAGTTCTTTCCTCTGGAAGTAACCCTTAAAATTATATTCTATACTTAACATTTCAAAGTGTGCCTGTCATACAACTTTCATTCAAACTACTATCATCTTCCACCATTTCTACTACAATAGTCCACCTCTTTTTTGTCTTTTATTTTTACCTATTATAGTCAATTTCTAATCAGCAACTCAAGCCATGAGTTAAAAATACATCTGAAAGGCAACAACTATAAAAAGATAAAGCCATATGTGGGTGAAGATGGAGAGCAAGTGGAATTCACACACTCTACTGATAATGCCAAATGGTGCTCCCACTTTGGAAAACAGTTTGGCAGTTTCTTCTACAGTTATACATATCCTCATCATATGACACAGTAATTTTACTACTAGGTATTTACCCCAGTGAAATGTAAACCTACATTCACACAAAAACCTATATGTGGATTTTTAAAGCACATTACTTTGTAAGTGGAAATACAAGCTGGGGAAAAACTGAGGAACAGATATACTGTGGTACATCCATTCAAGAGCAATACAAACTAAACTCAGCAATAAAAAGGAATAAAATGCTGATATGATTAACAATGTGGATGGATCTCAAATGTACTATTCAAATAAAAGAGTCACAAAGGCAATCTGCTATATGATTCCACTTATGTGATATTTTGAAATGGTAAAACTATAGTGATAGAAAACAGAAATAATTGGGTGAAGGTAACTACAAAGGAACACAGGGCAGTTCTTTTGAGTAATGAACCTATTGTGTATTTTGATTGTGGTGAAAATTACATGAATATATATATATATATATATATATATATATATATATATTGCACACTTTTAAAAATTTGCACACTTTTAAAAATGGTAAATTTTAAGCCATATAACTTGTGTCTTAATAGTTACCTTAACAAAAGTAAAAAAGATTAATCTTACCTATTCAATTCCCCCATTTAAAACATTACAGTGACTTCCCATTAGATTAAGACAAAATCTAAACTCATCAGAACAGCTGACCTCATCTCATTGTTCCAAGAAGATATGACATTAGTGCCACCTCAAGAAATTGCCTTTTTCTTCTTCTACTGGAAAAGTCCTTCTCTTGCTCTTCTAATGGCTTACTCTTTAGTAATTTTAGGTTGTCTCCTTAAATGTTCTCTGTATTCTTTTAAACTCAACATCTGTTGATTCTGTTTTGGTTTTATGGCACAGCACTTTACATGATTTGATTCTAGTTTGCTAATTATCTTTTTACTCAACTGAAATGTGTATTCCACTAAAAATGGGACTTACTCTGCTTTGATCACTGTTATTGTCCTATAATTTAGAATGGTTCTTTGAATAGAGGCACCATAACTGTACATTTAATACAGTGATTTGCTTTTTAATTTCTTATGCTTTTGGCATTTTGTTGAGAAAGTGTTTACTTATGACTATGTGCTGCAGTGTTGGACCTATGCCCTTTTCAAGGAGTCTCAAGGTCTTTGGTGTAATTTCCAAGTCTTTGATCCATCTTGAATTGACTCTTGTGCAGGGTGAGAGAGTGAAATTTATTTCCATTTTTCTGCATATGGTTAACCAGTTTTGCCAACACCATTTATTGAAGAGGCTATCTTTTTCCAGTGTATGTTTTTGGCCCATTTTTCAAAAATCAATTAGCAATAAGTTTGCAGATTTGATTCTGAGTCTTTAGTCTGCTCCACTGGCCTATGTATTTGATTTTCTGCCAGTATCATGCTGTTTTTATTACTATGGCTTTCTTTTTTTTTTTTTCTTTTTTTTTTTAGCATGCATGCATTTTTGTTACTGAGAACTACTTTGGCTATTCTGGGTATTTTATTGTTCCAAATGAATTTAAGGACTGGTTTTTCTATGTCTGTGACCAATGACCTTGTTAATTTAATGGGCATTGCATTGAATCTGTAGATCACTTTTGATGGTATTTTGATGGTATTTATTCTGCTTATCCATGAACATAGAAGAGATTTCCATCTTATAAGGTATTCTTCAATTCTTCTTTTCAATGTTTTATAATTTTCTTTGTAGAGGTCTTTTTTTATTGGTGGGGTATCCTGAGTAAAAGTATTTTCTGGATTTCTTTCTCAGTGGATTTATGGTTCATATACAGAAAAGCTTTTGATTTTTTAAGACTGATTTTGTATTCAGACACTTTGCTGAATTTGTTGATCCATTATATAAGTCTTTTGAAGCCTTGGTTGAGTTTGTTGGGTCTTCTAAGTATAATATCATGTCATCTGAAAATAGTGAAGTTTGAGTTCTTCTTTTCCTATTTGTACTCCTTTGATTTCCTTTTCTTGCCTTATTGCTCTGGCTAGAGTCTAAAGCACTATATTGAAAAGAAGTGGTGATAATTGATATCCTTGTCCTTGTTTTCAGGGGAAATTCTCAAAATTTTTCTCCATTTAATATGATATTGAATATGGGCCTATTGTAGATGGTCTTTCTGATGTTGAGGTATGTTCCTTCTGTTCCAATTCTCGGCAGTGCTTTTAGCATAAATAAATGTTGGATTTTGTCTGTTGGGAGAACCCATGACTGCACCAGATGACTTGCTCAGATACCAGTAAAATAACTGTTGAGTTGGCATGCATCCTCTAGTCTGGTTCTCACAGTGCCACCACAGAAGCAAACTGGGCATGAAATCATCTCCACTCACTGCACAAAATTTGACTAGTTATTTAGGAATATAGAAATAGTTTCCCAGGAAGCCTGTGGCTCAACTGGCAAAAGAGCAACCTAAGATCATGTTGTTTAACATGCTTCTGTGTCTACCTTCCTGTGTGATTCCTGAGTTATGAAAGTTAGAAGAAAATCAATTTACCTTACAGTTGTTCAGATTAATAAAAAATTAGATTTTTATATAAAATGAAACACTTTTTTCCTTCAGTCTTTGACTTTTCTTATTTGACTTTTCTTATTTAATAACTAGATTTCTCAGGTTCAGTGACTGTGGTATAGACTCTGATTAATAGTAATTGTCATGTACACATAAGCACACAGTTTAAAAGCTTAAACATTGCTGAGATGCATACGAGTGTTATTTAGCTGTAACATATGTTCAATGAACACATACAGAGTAATCCTCACTCAGTATTGTGATCATGTCCACAGCCAAGTTGTGCCAGGGCAGTAGGGTAAGTAGTGGCCAAAGAAACAGCATGTGAAACACAATTATTGGAAAAAGCTTAGAAGAAATCAGTGAGTATCCCAGGAAGAGATAAGTGTCAAGAGTCTGATGTATAGCATGCTCCATCAAACAGTGTTTCTTTTTCTTTATGGAATTTTGTCCAGTGGCGGCTGGCTTTATGAGAATGAGGTATCCTCTTCATGGTGCCCTCAGCTCTGCATCAGTTACCACTGGGAGATTTTATATGCTAGGCTGCAGAAGCAGTGACATCATCAACATCAGCTTGCTTAGTTTGCTTATGACCTACATTTCAAGGGCAACTGTTCTGGAGTATGGGCAAGAACATAGCTTTCTACAAATAATACTACCTTTTCCTCATTCCAAATATTCAGAAGAAAAATCCAGTGTACTTCAAGATAATGTGGATCTAGACTTTCTAGCCCAACAAGGCTTTCTCTCATTGTTCCCTTACCTTGGCTAGGGTTTTGAGAACAAAGAAAGGACATTCAGGGTCATGGCTTTTCAGTTATTCCTTTCTTTAGGGATGATACAATCACAATAATAGTAATCCAGAGCTTTTATAGAGTTAATGTGTTATGTGCAAATGGAGACACTTAACTAAAAGAAAATATAATTAAATTAAAATTGTCAGAGGAAAGAAAAAGAATAGTCTGTAATGGGTAAATCATAATTTTGGTGTGTAAATGATGTTATTAAGTGGGCGAGGTTGCTAACAATAAATATGAATTACATTAAACTCTTTCTTTTTACTTTACACTATTAAATTACTTAGAAACTGCTTTGTTCATCAAAGAAGCAAAAGAAAACTTTAGCTGATATAAATTATTAAACTCTCTGAATTAACAGTACAACCCCAATAAACAGGTCTTTTTGAGAATGAAGTCAATAATTAAACATTGAACCCTTCTATCTAATCGTGGAGAAAACAAAAAGAGTTGAAGGTAATTGGTTGAACTCAGTCAATTCCCAGGAAAACATTAAGAACATTAGAGAATAAAATTAATCCTATGAATTGCTGTAAAAGAGGGTGATCTTCAAACTCAGTGCTTAGCTAACATCTGATTACCAGGCAAGACTTTAGATCTCCAAGTATCACTTCTGGATCAAGGTGTTAGAAATGGATTTTAGGGAAGCTGCAAATAAAAGCTCATAAAATGGAAAGTATCTCAGCAAGGCAAGTTACATCTGTGCAGGAGAGTGCAAGCCCACTGGGTGGGCAGTCTGCTCAGCCTTATACTTCCTAATGCAAAGTCCAGTGCAGCAGTCCCAATTAGCTAGAATATAACTTTACAATCTAATCCAGTTGGCTAGTTTTTACTGGGTAGATTTTACAAAATGAAAAACAAAACCAGTACATCTGGAAGTGAGACATTCAATCATGTATACAAAAGTTGCAAAATAGTGCCTAGGCTACAGTTCCAAAATGGAAGCCTGAGCCAGGCATGGTAGGAAAAGCTGGTAATCCCAGCATTCAGGAGGCTGAGACTGGAGGATCATGGTTTTCAGAGAGCCTCAGCTACTTAGTGAGGCTCTTTGCAACTCAGTGAGACCCTGTTTCAAAAGATAAAAATACTAAAAAAAAAAAAAAAAAAAAGGGATGGGGGTATAGCTCGGAGGTACAATGCCCTTGGATTCCATCCCCAGTATTGCAAAAAACAAATAAAATAAAATAAAATAAAATAAAATAAAACAATAAAAAATAAGGCTGGTGGTGTAGCTCAGAGGTAGAATGTCCCTGGATTTCATTACTAGCACTGCAAAAACAAAACAAAACAAAACAAAACAAAAAAAACCACACACACACACACACACACACACACACACACACACACAAATGGAAGCCTGCCAGTTTTTATGCAGTCTTATAATTTTGATAGAAAAGATTGTTTTCCTGGCTTACAAAAGATAGAATAAAGGAGAAAGACCAATTTCATTTTCTTCTAGCATTTATTCATTCCTCTATTCATTTATGAATACAATTATAGTGTACTTAATGCCTAATGTGAGCAAAACCTGTGAATTACAGCCAACATATATTTTATTTTTTTCTGATTACTTGTAGATGAGCATACTATTTTTAAATATTTGAGAGCTATTTAAGATCACGGTTCTGTGCAGCCCAACTCTTTTCCATGGGGTTAGGGGTGGCATTTGCCTTATCAATGGCCTCCGCAATTCTACCCTCTTAGTCAGTGATACAAACACATATACCTTTGGGTTCAGGTCAAACTTTTCTTACTCAAATCAAGTTTATTTTCCTCCTTTTTACCTACTTTGAAATCCCTATGGGAGTGACTTTTAAAAAATTGACTTTCATTACATGTCAGACACTGTGGTAATCACATTATAGGTGATAACTCATTTAATCTTCAACTCTAGAGAAGAAATCATTTAAAGATATAGAAACATACTGGGCATGGTGGCACACACTTGAATCCCAGCATTTGGGAGGCTGAGACAGAAGGATCACAGTTCGTGGAGAGTCTCTGCTACTTAGTGAGGCCCTTTGCATCTCAGTGAAATCCTGTTTCAAAATAAAGAATAAACCAAAAGAGGACTGGGGATATAGTTCAGAAGTAGAATGCTCCTGCATTCCATCCCCAGTACTGAAAAAAAAAAGAGAGAAAAACTGAGCATTAGGTATTGTATAATTTTCAAAGTAATACACCAAAAGAAACACAGAGACAGGACTCCAGTGCACTTTTGTCTGAAGTCTATATATTCCCTTTATATCATACCCAAACTCCATCCAATTCAACAAACTAGTTAATGAGTATTTAAGGAGATTCAGGTTCAGATTAAAAAAGAACTGTTCAAGAATTGGCTTTTTACTTCATGCAATTCTGCATAATTCTCTTTTTATTTATATGATCACTCATAGTTAATATATACTACTTAAGAATATTTAATGCCATGGCACCTATAGCACTGGTTGCTAATAGAGTTGCAAAAATGAAAGGCTCTTGCTTTAATTTTATTTATTAAGTTCCAGTCTTTATCTTACCTTTCTTTGTTAGGCACGTTGTTGGACTAGAATATGGGTGTTGAATTTTAGTTCCTTTGTATCAGATTCAAAGGTCAACCATACAGTTCTATCTCAATATCAATTGCAAGAAGTTGGCTGGCATTCTAGCTCAGTGAAAATCTTAACTCCGTATAAAGTCAAAAGTTCCCTCCAAGAGCTAAAGAAAAAAAGTCAGATCATAGGGATTTAATGAGTGTGTTTAAATAAATACACCAATCATTTCAATATTGGATTATATCCTGATACATTCCCAATATCACAGAATCTTAAAGGTGGAAAAGAATTTTCTTTCTTTTTGGGGTGTATACTGGGTGTTGAATTTGGGGGCATTATACTTATACCTCCAAGCTACATCTCCAGCTTTTATTTATTTATTTATTTATTTATTTATTTATTTATTTATTTATTTATTTATGGCACTGGTAATTGAATCCAGGGAACTTTACCTCTGAGCTAAAACCCCAGTCCAGCTTAATTTCTTATTTGAAACCAAAGTCACACTAAGTTGCAGAGGGCCTCACTAAGTTGTCAAAGCTGTCTTCAAACCTGTGATTCTCCTGCCTCAGCCTCTCAAGAACTGGGATTACAAGTGTGTGCCACCACACTGGGGATGGAACTCAGGAGCATCCTATCTCTGAGCTACCTCCCAGCCATATTTTATTCTTTTATTTTGAAATTGGGTCTGATCAAATTTTGGAGAGTTTCACTAAGTTGCTGAAGCTGTCCACAAACCTGCAATCCTCCTGTCTCAGCCTCCCAAGTACTGGGATTACAAGCATTTGTCACCAATCGTGGCTTTTTTGTTTGTTTTTCAACAGTTTCCCTTGGTTGCTGAGAGTCATGCTAAGTTGCTGAGGCTGGCCTTGAACCCGAGGTCCTTCTGTCTCAGCCTCCTAAAAATTAAGATGAAGATGTCCACCACAGTGTCCAGCTCAGAAATTTAGCAGAATATAAATGTCTTGATTTACAGATAGGAAAGCAGGTGAGAGTTCATGGATACTCTGTCATATCATTGCAGTTTCTCATGGTTACTATTACATTTCCCTTTGTTAGTCAGTGAAGAACTCAAAAATGGTTGTGTATGGCACTATAGCCATGTCTCCCACTATCCTCTTTTCTGGAATTTTAAAGGAAAGAGAAAAATAAATAGGATCATTTTAACAATAAGCCTTCAATTAAGAACATAGAAATAACTAGATAATGGTTTTATTTATTTAATTCTCATGTCAAATGTTGTATTTGTCCAGACCTGCCACCTTATATGGCCATGATTGTTTCAATGTGTTCTGATCCAAATCTTCACTTCTCAAAGGTCTCACCAAACTTACTCCCTTGTGTGGTTACATTTTTTTTTTCACATGTTAACTAGGATTTTTCACCACAGCTCCTTCTTTAATCATTTATTTAATGGTCGAGGGAATCCTAAACATCTAGGTGGCCCTCGCAACTTCTGGTTCATTGGGTCCATTTTGTGTTCTCTGATAAAAACAGTTCACTTTTTACCTTAAGATCTCACAGAGCCTGTAGGTAAATAAACTTGCAAGAACAACAGAGTTTTAAGAACTGAGCATTAGCAAAAATAGTTAAAATAGCTGCTTTTCCTTTTCCTTGTACTTATTGGGAAGAAGACACCAATTACTAGTCATTGGTTCAAATCATATCCCACCAGTTATATGGTCAACTCCCCAACTTTCCTAAGTGTTGTCTTCCCATTGGCACTATAATTGAGTCTTTGGTAGACCTTCAGATCTGTTGTTCCTGAACAATGGAATACCTACTGATATAAATCATGAAAGGGCGAGCTCATTGCCTATTTTCTGCTCTAAAATGAGTTTTGTTTTTGGTCAGAAGGATTGGTATATATAAGACCAGGATGGTGAATAAAACATTAATAAATCCACAGATAGTGATGGGAAAAACTCATGTCGTGTATTTATTTCATTTGGGACAAAGCATGATGAAAGGAAGCTCATATGAGCAACTTGCTGCCAGAGAAATGATGATATGTCATTTTTCATCTCAGTTACCAGCAGGTTAGACACTCAGCACTAGTGGTAACAAAATCAGTCTCAGTGAGTTTCAGAAAGTCCAGGCACTATCTCTATCTCTATGGTCCTGGATGCATTATTCATAAATCCTTTTCTCAAGTTCTAAGTGGTTGGAAGAATCATTCCTATGATGTCTATAGAAGTCATTATAAATGTCTGTTTATTGACATCTTCCATGAAGATGATGACCTCTAAAATGCATTGACAAGAGGATGTAAATGTTCTCATGCCCCATGCCCCTTCCAAGAGATAGATAGAAAACTTCTCCAATTGTGTTTCTTCTGAGTCCCTGACCATCTCATTACACTGTTAGCTACTACCTATGTTCAATTATATACTGTTTTTTTAATCATCTTTCTAACATACCCACAATGTACTGCCTCATGTTCTGCTCATTGTGTTTCCTTCTCAAACTATATTTTAAGGCCACCTTGAAGTAAGATGTTAAGGCTATAGCCATGTTTCTAGCTAGTGCCTGCATGTCATACAATATACTCAGTAAATAGGCTCCAATTGTTTTCTTCCTCAGTAATCTGGTATAGGAAAATCTTTATGCTGCCAAGGGGATGGGTTGAAGGAGAAGTGGCAATGTGGTAGTAACAGGTTCTGTGAAAGTCAGTCAATAGTTCCTATAACTTACTTGCACCTTGAGGACATAACCTGAGCTTCTGTCTAACGAAAAAGAACATCTCTACTTGTTCAAACTTATGACCAATAAATATGCAGTTACTGATTGGAATCTTTGGATTGTAGAGTCAATTAAAGCACTGTCTCACAAACAAGAATTTCACTTTTACTAGAGTCAACAGAATATATTTCTCAATAGAAAAATAGTTGTGTGAAGTTTTCCCCCAACTTCAGGGGATCCATGTTGTGATTCTCTTACTAGAAGCTCCATACAATTGGGGGTTTGTGACACACACTTGTAATCCCAGTACTTGGGAGGATGAGACAGGTGGATAGCACAGGCTCAAAGCCAGCTTCAGCCACTTAGTGAGGCTCTCAGCAATTAACTGAGACCCTGTTTCAAATAAAATATAAAATAGCTCTAGGAGTATAGCGCAGAGATAGAAAGCTCCTGGGTTTCATCTCCAGTACCACACACACACACACACACACACACACACACACACACACACTAAGCTCTATAAAACATTCTGATCAGTAACAGATTCTTGAGCACCTAAGTAGGGCACCAAACTAAGGAAAACAATAGCCTAAAATCCAGCTTGGATGTCTTACACATGTTTTTCTTTCTTGGGTCTTTATTGAATATAGTTAACTTTACAAATTATTTGATAAAAATAGGCTAAAGAAACATTTAAAATATGGCATCTATTTATTCAGAATCTATAAAGTCACTGTGACTCTAGTATTAAAGAAATAAAAGTGTAGTAATGTGTCTTTTATGTTAGAGAAAAAACATAGATATTTTCTTGCTCAGTGCACTCTTGGTGGGCTTTCCTCCATTCCCTCCTGGCTTCTCAATTCCCTATAAATGGTAGTGAGATTGTCATTGGTATTCTCACTTATGTACATAAAGTCAATGAAAGTATTTCCTTTATTCTCCCTTCCCCAACCCCCTCCTAGAGCACCTTCCTTGCTCCACTGGAGTTTTTCCTCCATTATCCAAAGTCCTTCTTATGTCACAATTACTCCTAATTCCCATATCTGAGAGAAAACCCCTCAGTTTCTGTGACTGGCTAATCTCACCTAACATAATCTTTTCCAGGTCCATCCATTTTCCTGAAAATGACCTGATTTTGTTCTTTATTGCTGTGTAGAATTCCATGTGTGTATATACCATAATTTTGTTGATGGACTTTGTGTTGGTTTAATAATATGGATATTATAAATTATGCTAATATAAACATGTATATATATAAATAAAATAAATATACACATAAAATATATTTTTTTCTATCTCCCACTCTCTGACACATAAATTTCACCACATCATTTTTTTGTGTGTGGGTCTAGGGTTGGAACCCAGGGGTATTCTACCTCTAAGCTACACCCCCTTCCCTATTTTTTATTCTTAATTTTGAAACAGGATCTCACTGAATTGCAAAGGACCTCACTAAGTAGCCAAGGCTATCTGCAAACCGTAATCCTCTGTCTCAGCCTCTCAAATGCTGGGATTACAAGCATGTGCTACCACGCCTGGCTCTTACCACATCATTTCTAATCAGAAGATCCAGTTGGCATTGTACCACCCATTCATAGAGCAATACAATATTATGTGGAGAGACAAGGTCTCAAGGTCCCTGGATGTCAGATTTGGATAGAAAGCCAGAAGATTGGTAATTTTTACGTAGGAGCATGAAGAAAACTGTATTTGGTGGGTTTTGCTAATTGGCATAAAGCTAAAAAAAATGTCAGTTCAGTAGTACAAATCAGTTACTAGGGTTCCTGTTGATTTGCTCTAATAAAGAGACAATATTTAAAACATATACATATTATGAAATGATTAAATCTACCTAATTAACAAATGTGTGTCCTCACATAGTTATTATTTTTGTGGTGAGAGCCCTTATCCACTCTCTTGGCATTTTTCAAGTATATTAACTATTAATGATAGTCACCATATATATAATAGATCTCTTATATTTCCTCCTATTATCTAACTGTAATTATTTAACGGTAACTGTAACATCTCCTCATTCCCCTCTCCCCTAATCATTCCAGACTCTAGTATGAATAAGTATCTAAAATTCAGGTCACTATTGTATGACATGTAGAATAATCCAATCTAATTTTCCAAGACATAGCTTCCTCATAAGCCAAAGAGGAAAGTTAAATTAAGATGTTACAGGCATTGCTACTCTAGATTTCAGTCACTGATGTTGCAATAATCTCTGAGATTTCTCCAGGAATACAGCATTGTTTTTGTCTTTTACTTTGGAGGTTATATGTGCATGAATCTTGGGGAAGTTTCAAAGGCTTCCAGTTACTCCTTCCAATCTAGAGGTTAGGAAGTAAAAGTAAACATTTATCAAAACAATCAATTATATCTAATCCTACTACACATCCAGAAATTAGAAATGACCACTGGAAAGTTTCTTGAACCTATTTGGTCTTCTGTGGGAAAAAATTCAAGAAAAAAATTATGTTACTGGCTGGGCGTGGTGGCACATGCTTGTAATCCCCGCGCTTGGGAGATGGAGACAGGAGGATTGCGCAGGTTCAATGCCAGCTTCGCTGGCTTAAGAGACCCTGTTTCCAAAGAAAAATATAAAAAATAGGTGTCTGGGAGTGTATCCCAGAGGTAGAAGGGTTTTCAGGAACCCCAACCACACACACACACACACACACACACACACACAAATTGTATTACTGACTTTGTAAGGTCTTTAGTCTTCCTGGTGAATTACAGTGACATTTTTTTTCCCCTTCGGTAGTTCTGGGGATGGAACCCAGGGGCATTCTACCTCTGAGCTACATACCCAGTCCTATTTAATATTCTTTATTTTGAAACAGGATCTCACTAAGTCACAGAGGTAGTAAGTAGCTAAGTCACAGCCTAAGTAGCTAAGGCTGGCTATGAACAACGATCTTCCTGTCTCAGCCTCTTAAGTACCAGGATTACAAGCTGGTGCCACCACAATGGGCTCTACAGTAAAATTTTAGTTCTTTTAGGATTAGTGTTATCTCTGAGCTTATATCTAGTAATTCCTCAAAGGTTTGATTATTTCCTTTTTTCTTGGAAAACAACTGTAGGTCCCATCTGAGAAATGGTGATGCATTCTTTAGAATACTGAGTTGCTCCTCAGGGAGACTTATCTTCCCTTTCCTTTAAGGGATTCTGAATATGTGGACTGGTTTAGGTATGAGAACTGGGTGAGGGATCACAAATTAGGCTGTATTATCTTTAAAATCTCACTTTCCCATCTGTCAAATGGACCAGAATGCTTGGGTTGGCTTGAAGAGCACATGGAAAGCCAAATGACCAAAAGATTGGTTAAGTTCTAAGGACTCAGAAAAATCCGATGGGGGGAAAAAAAAATAAAGTATCTTGTAGTTATAGAATCTAGTGGCCTTTTCATTTAATACAATTGATATGAAGAAAACTTTCACAAAGAGCCATATATTTAATGTTACTTGCCCTCAAATAATATTGGCAAAGTAAGGCTTGTAAGAGTATGTGAAAGACTTATTTTTATTTTTTTATGTCTGGCTAATCACCTTTTTATTCTCATTTATTTTTTTCCCTAAACACTGCACAAGCATTAAGTTTCTTCCTTTTTATTCTTAATTCTATTAAGCACCTTTAAATTCTGAAGCTTAGCTGGGTGTGGTGGTGCACGCTTGTAATCCCCGTGCTTGGGAGGCTGAGACAAGAGGATCACACAGGTTCGAAGCCAGCCTCAGCTACTTAGTGAGGTTCTCAGCAACTTAGTGAGAACCTGTTTCCAAATAAAGTATAAAATAGCTCTGGGAGTATAGCCTGGAGGTAGAAAAGCCCCTGGGTTCCACCTCCAGTACCACACACACAAAAAAAAAAAAAAAAAAAATTCTGAAACATAAATATTACAGGAATTTTAATTCATGCTCTTAGAATCATTCTGCTATTTTGTTTCCACAAATGGATCACAGTGATAATTATATAATTATATGACTTTAAGATATGAAGATCTTTGTTTCTTTGTTTCTAATTTTGGATAGACTGTGAGGCAGAGGCACCTCACTATTGATTTTAGAAACAATAATAAAAAAGAATGATTCTCTAGAGCTAAGAAAATAGTCATTTAATTTTTTTATTTTTTTTGTGGTACTGGGGATGAAACCCAGGGGCATTCTATTCCCAAGCTACACCTGGGTCTTATTTTTTAGTATTTTTTATTTTTTTAAATAGCTTTTTCTTGGTGCATTGTATTCATACATCTCAACGGGGTGGGGGGGAACTTGTGGAGATATACATGCACACCCAATTAGCCCCTACCCAATCTTTAACCCCTTCCCTCCCCCTCCCTCCTACCCATGCTTGGCTTCCTGATTGACTTTGATAAGTTTAAGTACATCATGTGCTTTAAAGAGTTTCCCTTATTCTCCCTCTTATCCCCTCAGATATGTCACCTTCATTGCTGCTCTATGGGGTCCCTTCTTCATCTAGAGTTCCTCCTGTTAACCATTTCTCCCTAATACTTTGCACATTAAGAAAAGCATCTGATTTCTTATTTTTTTGTGACACTTCACTGTAAATGCTATAAATTTGTTCTGCCTTATGGCTGAGCAAAATTCTATTGTGTGAATATCCCATAGTTTTGAAATCCACTCATCCGTTGAAGGACATCTTGGCTGGTTCCACAGTTTGGCAATGGTGAACTGTGCAGCTATGAACATGGTTGTTCATGCATTAGTTTGGTATTTTGGTTTTCATTCTTTTTGGTAGATACCCAGAAGTGGTATATGCTGGATCATGGTAAATTCGTTTTCCTTCTTCTGAGGATCTTCTATACTGTTCTCAAAAGTGGTTGCACCAACTTGCAATCCTACCAACAATGTATTAGAGCTTCTATCTCTCCACACTTATTCCCACTTATGGAAAACCTGAAAGCCAGAAGGTGAGTAACTTTGACAGGGTGATCTACTCACAACCATTTTTTTTTTTTAAATAGAGATCACTGGGTTTGGAAATCTGCTGAGAGATTAGGTGAGGCAGCGGCAGCTTCTAGCGCTTCCTGGCCACACAGTTGAAGAAACCCGCTGGCCCTTTGCTGTGAAGCAGGCCCCAGTTCCAGGCCTGCTGCACAAAAGTCTTCGGGCTTGGCCTCACTGGCTCCAGACCCGGCCTCTCCCTGCAGCCGGCTTAGGGCCCAGCCTCAATGGTTCCAAACCCAACCTTGTCACCCAGCAGGCTCTAGTTACTGTCACTGTGGGCATGATGTTTACAGAGGTATATATATATGGAGAAAACAGCACATGTCATTTGTAGAAGCTGAGAGCCCAATTCCCTTGTAGCAATAGATTTTATCTCCCCACTGAAAGTGGAGGCTCACAGCCTCACCATGGAGAGTGGGATACGCTACTCCAAGTGCACCCTGACTTCCAGTGCAGCGCAGAGGAGCACAGCGGCCATGAGCTGAGGTCTCCTGAGTCCTCTGTTGCAACGAGCCAGCCCAACAATATGGGCGGGGCTCCCTCCAACTTGCCCCTGACATTTTTCTTACATAGTATGTTGTCCAGAATTCCTGCACATGTGCAGAAATAGCAGTCTACTTTTGGGGAGATATTTTCTTTATTCACCTGTAGATATTTGAATAATCTAGGTAGTAATTAGTATTTAAGTCTGGTGTAGTGGCACACACTTAAAATTTTAGTACTTTAAGGCTAAGATGAGGAGTCACAGGTTAAAGGCCAACATGTAATAACTTGATGAGACTTTATTTTAAAATAATAAGGTGGTGGATTGGATTGGATCTGTCTGCCTTTCCCAAATACTGGCCGCCACCACTACTGCCATTTTGGTTCATCTTTGCATGGTTCATCTCCACAAAATTTTTTCTTACATAGTATGTTGTTCAGAGTTCCTGAGCATGTGGGGCAGGAACAGTCTACTTTTGGAGAGATTTCTTCAAAAATTCACTGTGGATTTGGTTGGATCTGTCTGCCTCTCCTGAATACTGGGCTGCCGCCGCCGCCTTCTTAATCTCTCCTGGAGAGTATGTTGTTGTTAAATATTCCTGTGCATGTGTGGAAGGAGCAGTCTGCTTTCTGATCTCTCCTGGGATATCCATCCAAAAATCACTTTTCTTGCAGTGGTGGGCACAGGGCTGAAGTCTTGCCTCTAATTATGCCATTTTCCACTCTCTCTTCTATATTTCAGATAGGATGTGATGACTGCAAATGTTTCTGTGTGACGTCCCATTTAGCTATTCAATCAAAATCTGTTGTCCAGAGTTTCTCAGAGGGATGCATATCCTATTCGGCTGCTACTAACCATCACTGCTGCGGTGGTGGTCACCACTGAAGTTGCAACTGCAGCCGCCACCATCTTCCTCCCTCTTCAGTATTTTTTAATAAAAGAAAACAGTTTGTGTCTTTTGCAGGAGTTGGGAGCTCAAGTACATAGTAGCCATGTGTTTCATCTCCCCACCAAGAGTGTATGCCCACAGCTTCACCATGGAGAGCAGGTTCTGCTGCTCTGAGCTTACCCAGCCCCAGCGCTGTGCAGAGGAGCACAGCGGCCAGGAGCACCCTTGGCTCCCAGGACACACGGCGCCAGCTGACCCAACTATGCGGGGCTCCATCTGACGTGCCCCCGAACATTTTTCTTACATAGTATGTTGTCCAGAGTTCCTGAGCATGTTGGGCAGGTGCAGTCTACTTTGAGGGAGATTTTCTCAAAAGCTCAGGGTGGATTAGAATGAATCTATCTGCCTCTCCCCGATCCTGGCCACTGCCACCTCCTCTATCTTGGCCCTCCTCCCGAGCATTTTTCTTACATAGTATGTTGTCCAGAATTCCTGAGCATTTGGGGCAGGAGCAGTCTTTTTTGGGGGAGATTTCTCCAACAGTTCAAGGCAGGTTGGATTGGATTTATCTAGCTCTCCCAAATACTGGCCACTGCCACCACTGCCACAGCTGCCATCTCTGCCATCTTGGTTCATCTCTTCTGTCTTATAATTTAGGTAGGAAGTCATGGCTATAAATGTATATGTTGCTCCAATCAGATATTAAACCAAACTCTGATGTCTGGCGTTTCTCAGAAGAATACCTGTATTATTTGGCTGCTGCCAGCTATTGTTGCTGCGGCTGCCATCTTCCCGAAAATTTCCATCTTTTTTAATTTTTTGAAACAGGGTCTTTCTGAGTTGCAAAGGACCTCACTAAGTAGCTGAGGCTGTCTGCGATCCATGATCCTATGGTCTCCTCCTACCGAATGCTGGGATTACAAGCATGGGCTACCACACCCAGCAGCCATTTAATTCTGATAGAGCAAAAGATTTGTGAGAATTTTGGACCTATTATTTTTCTCCTAGACAATAAGTAAAACCAATTTCAGGGATTAATAATCTTGGAATAATTTTTCTTTTGCTCCAAGTTCACTGAACAAACTTAGTCAGATTTAAAAATAGATGGAGGTGGAATGAGATCCACATCTTCACAGCTAATCTACACTAATGGTGATGTGCAGTTTGTGCAAACCTATTAAAATGAATGATGGTGCCCAGATATACCATTCATGTCATTTTACTAAGGAAAATCATTTACCAAAATGTGTATAAATCTAGAATTCAATTAATCATTTTATATAATACATTATTAGTCGCTTGCAATTTTTAGTCTAAGACATTTTTTCTTCAAATAAAATGTAGTTGTCACTGGAAAATATCAAACTAGCATTTCTTAACAAACACTTGTGGATTTGTAATTAAGCCTAGTAAGGCCTGTAGAAAAATATAAAAGGTGTTAGAAACAATACTTGACTTCTTTTAGGTAGAGTTTAATGTGGTGGTTTGGTTTTGAGCGAAATGCATTATTAGTAGTTTTTAAAAATGAAATTAAACATGATATTTAATGGAGCATTCAGTGAACAGCTAGTGGTAAGCAAAGAGTACCAACTATTAGAAAAATTTTATGGTGATTTAATAAACTTAATTAATAGTCAGGCATGCTACATGTTAATTTTTAAATACCACATAACTTCTAAAAATGGAGTTATTTGTGGTTAAAAAAAACTAACATATATAATGTTGAGACTGTACAGTGCTAGACAAATGGAGGCAAACAAAATCAATTTAAAAGTTTTTATTCTTTTCTTCTTTTGCAAGTGGTCAACTGTATGCTAATAATATAATCAATTAAAATATTACTTGGTTTGAAAATATAACAGTGATTAATTCATTTTCCCTATTATTTTCCCTTTGGTGTAATCCTGATGCCAGTTGAAATCACTGTAAACTGATTACTTTATAAATAAAAAGTAATTTGACCTCAAAGATAATGTATAAGAAACTCTGATGATGTTATCGATTGCTTCAAACTCTTGATTTCACTAGAATAAATCTGATCTGAATCTCTCTTTTAAAACTGTTTATAAACAATATAGATCTACCATCTCCCAATGTTATTATTACTGCTACTCTTCTTTATTCACCTGTAGATATTTGAATAAAATAGGTAGTAATTAGTATTTAAGTCTGGTGTAGTGACACACACTGAAAATTTTAGTACTTTAAGGCTAAGCCAACATGTAGTAACTTGATGAGACTTTATTTTAAAATAATAAATAAAAAGAATTTGGGTATAACTCACTGGTAGAATACCCCTGGACTTAGTCCTTAGTGCCACACAAAAATAATAGTATTTATTTTATAGTAACACTGTCAGTATAATATACACTGAGACTTTAAGTATTATGAGAAATAAAAATTGCAGTATATGCGAAGTCATATATTAAATGGCAGGTAATCTTTTCAGTTTCATCTCTTGCTCCAAAAAGATACACTCTGATGCAAGCTGTTATTTTGTTGCTGTTTTTTTAAATAACATCTCTTCCAATGAACCAGTGTTGAAAATGTATTTCAACAGACTCAATTCCAAATACCATGGAGTATAAATAAGAGTCATTTATCCATACCCATTTTCTGTCCTTCGCTACCATTTCCTGTAGTAATTTTTACATGAAAAGACTGAAGTATATTAGATGAATCCTGAAATCAAAGTGTCAATAGGGCTTTGTTACGTCTGAAGCCCTGAGTGGGAATCTTGTTGTACCTTGCCATTTTCAGCTTCAAGAGCCTACCTGTATAGCTTGCTTCTTGTCCTTTTCTCCATCTTCAAAGCCAGTAACAAGGATCTTACAGTTCCTCTGCCTGATTATTTCTTTTTTTAACTTTTTATTGGTGCACTGTATTCATACATCATAGTGGGATACAAAAAAAAAACCTTTTGTAGACATACATGCACACATCGCCAGTCAACCCCCACCTGATCCCCACCCCGTTTCCTCCCCATCCCTCCTTCCCATGCTTGGCTTATTGGTTCACATATTTCTTTCTCTTACTTCCTTTCTGTCATCACACTGCCTTTGTCAATTTTGCTTGTTTGTTTTTATACTTTTATTTAGTGCACTATAATTATACATCATACTGATACATAGAGTGACAGGAACATATATGCACACATCTCTTGGAGCACTTCCCTCTGGGTACCGCCCCCTCCAACCTCCCCATACGTGACTTTGAGATTGAAATTGGCAATTATACATGCTTATGTAGTCTTATTTTAACTGTTACATTATTTTCCTCTCAGTTCCCCTTGTGCCTTCCTTAAATTCCTTCAGCACTCCATTGGTGTCTCTGCTCTTCTATCTGATATTATTCTTGTTCCTTAATTTCTATATAGCTTCCACATATAAGAGAAAGCATTACTATTCATTTTTTATTGAGTGGCTAATCTCACTTAACATTCTTGAGTTCTATCCATTTTTTATGAAAATTAAATAATTTTGTTCTTTATGGCTGAGTAAAATTACATTACATACCACATTTTGCAACCTATCTCTCTGATAAAGAACCGATATCTAGAATATACAACGAGTTTTAAAAGCTTTACTAAAACCAAGAGTGATGGTGCACCCTTGTAATCCCAGCATTTGGAAGACTGAGACTGGAAGACTGTGGTTTGTGGAGAGCCTCAGTTACTACTTAGTGAGGTCCTGTGCAACTCAATAAAACCGTTTCAAAATAATGAATAAAAGATAGGGCTGGAGGTGTAGCTCAGAGGTAGAATGCCCCTGGGTTCTATCCCTGGTACTGCAAAAAACAAACAAACAAACAAACAAAAAAACCCAAAAAAACAACCTAATAAAAAATGGGCAATTAAACTAAATAGATACTTCTCAAAAGGAGAAATACTATATACACATACATATAGTATGTATATGAGATATATATGTATATGTATATATATGAAAAAGTGTTTGACATTAGCAATCAAGGAAATGTAAATCAAAACTACACTGAGATTCCATCTAACTCCAGTTAGAATGACAATCATCAAGAACACCCATGACAATACATGCCAGTGAGGATGTGGGGACATAGGAATTCTTATACACTATTGGTGAGGCTAAAAACTAGTACAACTACAATGGAGATGAGTGTAGAGGTTTCTCAGAACATTGGGAATGGAACCACCATATGACCCAGTGATAATGCTCCTGTGTATCTTTCCAAAGGAATTAAAGTCATAGTATTATAGTGATGGATACAATCAAAAAAGTCAAATGACAATAAATATTGGCGAGGATGTGGGGAAGTAAGAACTCTTCTACACTGTTTTTTTGCAAACTGCTATGGAGATCAGTGTGGAAATTCCTTAGAAAACTGAAAATAGATCCAACATGTAATCTGACTATACCACTCCTGGGTATCTTTCCAAAGAGTTTCAAATCAGAGAACTACAGTAATATAGGCATACCCATGTTCATAGCAGTATAATTTACAATGGCCAAATTATGAAACCAACCTAGGTGTTTATCAACAGATGAAGGGATTAAAAAATTATGAAATATCCATGCAATGTAATTCTACTAAGGAATAAAGAAGAAAAAATTTATGTTATTGGCAAGAAATTATTAAGTGAGATTAGTCAGTCACAGAAAGTGAAAGGTCATATTTTTCTGTAGTATGTGCAAGCTAAGGAGTAATTGGGATGCAAGAGAGATTTCAGGTAATAGTGGAGAAATTTCAGTGGAGCCAGGGAGGTCTAAGGGAAGAAGAGAAGAATGATTGAGGTTAATTAATGGAAATACTACCATTAACTATATGTATATATGTGAATAAACCAATGCCAATCTCAGCACTCCATACAGGGAAGAGGAAAAATTGGAAAGTGGGATGAGGTAGCAGATGCTGTGTGCATGTATGTTATTGTCAACATTATGATGTGAGATTATAAAGCACCAATAAAAACATTAAAAAAGAAGTCAAAGAACCAGGCATTAGAAGCCATAAGGAGATATAAGTGAGGGTGTCATATCATTTTTATTTATGAATATTATTTTTGACACAATGTAATAAATATTTTATAGAAATAAAACAAAATCGGGGACAAATCAATTTTAAAATACGTTTTTGAACTAGCCATGGTGGCATATGCCTATAATCCCAGAATTTGAGAGGCTGAGGAGGATCACATGTTTAAGGCCAGCTCAGCATCTTAGTGAAACTGTTTAAAAATGAGAAAATAAAATAGACTGGGGTGTATAGCTCAGAGGTAAAACAACTCTGGGTTCCATCCGTAGCATGCATGTGCGCGCGCGCACACACACACACACACACACACGAACACACATACATTTCTGATAAAATCAGTTACTCCTTCTATATGTCATAAATTATTTTTAGATAATCTATAATCTTTCTAGCTCTATTTTTAACCACTTCACTATTAATCTTTAGGTGAATTTATTTATTTGCTTATTTATTGTTTTACAAGATGTTTTATTTACTTATTTTTATTTATTACTTTTATTTATTTATTTTACTTATTTTTTACTCTATTACTTATGTTTTATTTACTTATTTATTATTTTCCTGCCTCAGTGTCCTTATACAATTTTTTTTTCTGCTTGGAATCCTTTGCTCCTTGTCTTAACGTTGGAAACATATTGATCTTCATGGCTTGCTCTTGAAAATTATATTTTCAGCTAAGTTCCTGGAACTCTGAAACAAGGCAGGTCTTTTGTCTTATACTCCCAGTACACCTGGCATTCTTTCTTTGTGATAAATATGTATTTGATGGGATAAATTAATTAAAAAGAATAAAAAATGAATGAAATAAAACAAATTGAAATATAGACCCAGTATTTCCTCAGGAAAAAATATAAATTTTCTTTATTACTTATATCACTTTATTACTCTAAAATTCCTGCTTTTCAAAATAACTTTTAGATCTTCACTGCTATTCTTTATTGATGAAAACTTTCTACCATGTTTTTCTTTGATTCCGTCAGTAGTTTCCCTTAGTTCTTTGAATATACTTATAATAGCTGCTTTGAAGTCTTTTTTTCTGCTAAATTTAACATCTGGGTCCCCAAAGTCAGTTTTCATTCCCTGATTTTTTTCTGAGTGTTAATGATACTCTTCACTTCTTTGCATGTGTCATTTGAAAAACCTAGACTTTGTATATAAAATATCACAGAAATTTGGGTTATAATTCCCTCTTTCCACTCCTGAGTAAGTTTTTTTTTTGCTCATTTTTTTCTATGGTTCATAATTTGGTTGAACTAATTATAGGAAGTCTTTCCCCCATGCTGTGAGATGCTAAGACTTTTTCTCTTTTTAGTCTGGGTTTCTGAGGCATTGCCTCTTGGTTGGTTTAAGTTACTTATAGGCCACAGGAATACAGCCCCATTACATGTTTACTCTTTACTATTGAAGGTGTCTGTGGCTTGGAAGCTGTGGTCCAGAGCAAGGAGTTTGATTTTTTCTTTTTTCTGCTTGGTCAAGGAGTAGCAGTTTGGAGATTCCCCCTCTCAGTCTTCTTGAGAAAGAATGGCTCTGTGGTTTTGTCAGTTTGGCCCTCTAGATGTTGGTTTTTTGTTTCATTTTGTTTTTGTGGTCCTAATATTTGAACCTAAGGGCTTTCTGTTCCAAGACACACTCACAGCCTTATTTTAATTTTTATTTTCAGACAAGGTCTGACTAAGTTGCTGAAGATCTCACTAAGTTGCAGATGCTAGCTTGTAACCTGTGGCCCTCCTGTCTCAGCCTACCAAGTACTATGATTATAGGCATGTACCAACACTTTAGGTTGCTAGGTGTTTATTTATTTTTTTAATTTTAGATATTTTGATGTGTATGGAAAGGTATTGGATTGTGGTGTTAACTTTCTTTTAACTGATGACTAATATACTTGGCCACATTTTAATACTTTCATTTTTCATTTAGTTTATTCTCTGTTTAATGGTTTTTGCTCATTTTTTCTAGTGGACTGTCTTTCTTTTATCTAATTTTAGCAATTTCTTTACCTATTCTGACTGTCCTATGTTTCAGAATACAAAATGCACAGATAGCAAATCACCTGAACATATTTTGAGAAAATATTAAAGAAAATTTAAAGCCAATTTTAAAGCTAAGAAGTATTATGGTTAGATATAGAATATCCACAGAAGAGTTCATGTATTAATGTTCAGAGTTAATGTAATTAAGTCACAGAAGTTGCAATCTTAGTGGATTAACCCACTGTAATGGATTTACTGGGTGATAACCTAGGCTAGTGGGGTGTGGCTGAAGAAGGTGGGTCCCTGTGTTGTGGCTTTAGAGACAGTACTTTTGTCTTTGAATTCCTTTGCTTGCTAGCTTTCTTACTTCTGGCCTCCATTATGAAAGGAGTAAAGCCCTTGTTCTTTCTCTCTCTCTCTTTCTCTCTCTCTCTCTCTCTCTCTCTCTCTCTCTCTACCATTTCTTGAGCTCCAAATTCCTAGACTGATATGTACTGAAGTCTGAAATCTTCAAAAACTGAGCACAAGCCGGGTGTGGTGGAGCATGCTTGTAATCCCAGCATTCGGGAGGCTGAGACTGGAGGATCGCGGTTCGTGGACAGCCTCAGCTACTTAGTGAGGCCTCCGCAACTCAGTGAAACCCGGTTTCAAAATAAAGAATAAAAAAAAAGTAGGGCAGGGGGTGTAGCTCAGAGGTAGAATGCCCCTGGGTTCCATCCCCAGACCCACACACACACACTTTAAGTTGTTAGGTCGAATGTTTTGTATTACAGCAGTGTGAATGTTGAAGGAGACAAGAGATTACTAAAAAAATATTAGTAGACAGAGTTAAAAAAATAAGAGAAACAATTTAGAAGTTGAAAAATAGGCTGAAGTGAAGGCAATTATGTTCACTTAAACTCTTAGATATAAATGAACACTGAATATATTTCTACTCTAAAAATCTTTTAGCAGTAAACATTAATTTTCAATAAGTTCTAGGCACTCTAAGTGCTTTATATTCATCATTTAATTCTTCCAATCCTGTAGGATTTTATTAATCTCATTCTAAAAGAAGAAACTGAGGCTAATTTTCCCAAGGTCACACACTGTTGCCAAGGAATATTAACTAAAAAAATCTGAGCTAACAGTACCACAAAATAGGAAAAGATTAACCCACCCATCTGCCAGATACACAAGAACCACTGATGAACACAAGATAATTAAGAGATAGAAAAGACAAGATTGTATAAAATACACAGTTACATACAATTAGTACTGTTTATTTTGAAGAAGAGAAGTTTTATTTAAGTGAATACCTTTAAGTAACAAAAGGGTTTTTAGAAGCTGGGTGTATGTTTGTAATCCCAGCATTTGGGAGGCTGATATAGAAGGATCACAGTTCGAAGACAGCCTCAGCTCCTACTTAGTGAGGTCCTTTACAACTCAGTGAGACTCTGTTTCAAAATAAAGGGTTGCCAGGAGTGGTGGCACACACTGTAATTCCGCACTTGGGAGGTGGAGACAGGAGGATCACACAGGTTCGAAGCCAGCCATGCTGGCTTAAGAGATCCTGTTTCCAAATAAAAAAGTATAAAAATGGGTCTGGGAATGTAGCCTGGAGGTAGAAGGTTTTCCAGGAACTCTAGTACCACCAAAAATGAATGAATGAATGAATAAATAAACAAATAAATAAATAATAAAAAATAGGGCTTAGGTGTAGCTCAGAGGTAGAATGCCTTGGGTTCCATCTCCCCAGTACTACCAAATAAAAAGGTTTTTAGGGGATAAAATAACAGCAAAATGTATACTAAGACATGAAAATGAATTCAAATAGAACCATGAACAATTTCAGTAATTAACAAGAATAATTTCTATGATAATAACTAATAATGATTCAACAGTTATTGAGCATAGAATTTGAAGTCAGACTTCACTACTTTGTTATTCAGTCTGACCTCCAGCCCATATATATATATATATATATATATATATATATATATATATATATATATATATAGTCTTCTCACCTTCTTCATCTCACAAGTCTTCTACAAAATTCCACATAAATATAATCTTCTCTGAGATATTTTTCAATTCTCCCCTATAAAAAAAGTCTTAAGTGCCTCATTTTATTATTTCATTTGTTACTGGAGATTAAACACAGAGCATTTCACCTCTTAGCTACACCAGCCATTTTATTTTTTATTTTGAGACAGGGCCTCACAATTACTGAGGCTAACCTCAAAACTTGAATTCTACTGCCTCACCATCCCAAGTACTGGGACTATAAGTATGTGCCCCACTACATCCTGTTTCATGTCTTTTTAAATCAGCTTTAATTGAATCACATATTATGTGCTGTAACAGAATGAATCATTGCTATATATACATTTCACCACAGTATCGATAGCTTCCAGGAAAAAAAGGAGTCTTATCAATATCTCTACCTGGCATGTAATAAGTACTTACTGGATATTTTGAATAAAATTACATGTCATGAATATGCAAGGTGTGGGTTTATTGAAAGTTGAAAAAGCGGGATAGCATGATGCTATCTGGCAGGTGACACTAAGCCACACCACCAAAGGATGGGAAGGAAGGTAAGGCCCTGGTGAACCCAAAAAGTCCACCCAGGCTAAATGGAATCCACCCCTGAGTTCTGGTTAGTGGTCACCATGCAAGAATGCAAATTCCATTTGGTCAGATGATTACATTTACTTAAATTTATTAAAATTATTCAAGAGAATCTGAAATGTAAATCACTATATATATATATATATATATATATATATATATAATCTCATGATGCCTGTATCTTATAAATGATTATTTAAAAAATCACTTTGAAAACCAAACAACAGCAAACATACCTGTAGGTCAAATTTGGCCAATATATCTCCAATTTGTAACTCTAAGCACCAAAGTAATACTGCTTAATATCTAGTAATAGATTTCTCCATCTCTTTTATTCTAGGATATTAAGGTAACATTGGAAAAACCTCTAATAAAACCAAGAAAAATATAGCATGGAATGAACCAGAGAATCAATCTGTCCTAAGTAACTTAATCATTAACTTAGTCATCTCAGGAGAAATGATTTTGTAGGACCCTACCACTCTAGGATCTGAAAATCTATGAGATTAAGTCACTCAAAAAAGTATTTATTTAAGAAATATATATCTTCTAGCTTTGTTCTTTTTCAAGATCGTTGTGGGTACCTAGAGTCCATATTCCATATTAGGATAGATTTTTTTTTCTGAAAAATAAATATATGATAGTTTCACCTAAAAAATAGAAAAAAATATTCTCTGGTAAGAAAGAAAGCAAAAAGAAATATTGAAATGTTATCTTTAAGTCATCAAAAGCTTGGTATCAGACAAATGAAACTGTTATGTGAGATTATCATTTTTAATTTTGGATAAATTGCTATAATACTAGATGTCAACCACTAAGCCAAGCATGGGAGGGAGGGATAGGGAGAGAATAGGGTGTGGGGATCAGGTGGGGGCTGACTGGGCAATGTGTGCATGTATGTCTACAAAAGTATGTATCCCACTATGATGTATTAATACAGTGCACCAATTAAAAAAAAAAGAAAACAAACAGACCCGAAAAAAAAAAAGAAATATATAACCCTTTCTGTTTTACAAAGCATACACAATTCAATGAGCATCTTATGTGAGCATACCAGCTTTTGGAGGGGCCTGAAGATTGAAACAACATTGATGGTGAATTGGCTTACTAAGAAAATTATTATTTAGCTTCTCCAACCTTGTATTTTTCAGGAAAAAATGACCACCCAATCAACTACAACAGCCAAAAATGAACGGCATTCTTAGGAGCAGGTCATTTAAAAATGCTAATAGAGAGTTTGATCCTAATCTTTATCTTGCTTTCAGTAGCTTAGTCCACTAAGATTTCAGTGACTGCAGCAATTTATCCATCCTTTCCCTCAAAATAATGACTAAAACAAAACTTAAAAGACTAACTCATCCATTAGTAAACCTATAATTCTTGATGTCCTAGGTTCATAATAATTTTTAAGATTAAACAAGCTATAATAAAAAACTTAACATACCCTAAAACATAGTAGTTCTTTAATAATCTTTTGTAATTTATTAGTCGAGCTAACCAGACATAAATTTATGAGTGTTTTGAAAACAGTTACTTTTTATCTGAAAAATTATTGTAGAAAATTTCTTATGTCATCCATGATAGACTGCTATTTCAGGGTGGTTAATGAGAAGACACCAGAGTAGCAGAGCAGGGTCCTCTGCTGAGCAGGCTCACATTGAGGCTGATTCACTTTCCCTGGACTCTACTGTTATTTTGCTCTAATTCCCTGGTGTTGTTCCACAGTGTATGTCTCATGACCCTGTAAAGGACTTACTATAGTGGGGGAAAGGCATGGGAATCTCTTTCACGTATTCACAGCAGGTTTTATGTTGAGAATTTTATCTAAGTTCAGAAGAGTTTTGTTATTTTATATGACCACAATATTGATTTAAACATTTGATTTAATATTTTAAAAATATTCTTTGAGTAGAGAAAAGTACAATTCCACTCAATTGTAGATTTTATGGTTAAATGTTAAATGTAAATTTTAAGGACATATCATAATTTGGGGAAAAGTATTTTGAAATGTATTCATTCTTTTAACACAAGTTACTTAAACGAAGCAACTTATAGCTGTTTTCATATATTAACTCTTAGCTGGTGTGCTACTGAAGGTGTCAAATGTCCATTTCTGACACCACTTATTTATTTCCTCTTGTGCCTTGCACAGTCAATTTCTCCACAGAGATTACAAGAAAAAAATCATCTAACTACAGCAAAGTTGGCTGAGCAGGTCTGTTGGTTACACTGCTTCAGTTGACAATGATGTTAGCAGAGGCAGTTGAGAAAATTGCTTTTCTTTCTAGCAGTTTGGGCGGTATTTCTGATACACTATTGATGTTAGTGGCAGAAACTATGTAATAGTTTTGGAAAACGAGACCATTTCAATAGAATGAAAAGTGCTCTGATACTTTTATGCAGCATGACTGGTATATAAAACATCCTGAGGTATTATGTTTCATTACTCTTATTCTCTCTACATATAACACATGTACACACATATCCACACATCTTTATATAAATGCACGAATAAGTGGTGATGGACTCTATGGAATGGAAACATCACTGTAATGAAGAAACTGTTCACTCTTGTCTGAGAAGTACAGTCTGTATCCTACTTGAAGTTGGATAAAATACAGGATGCTTTTTTTTTTTTTTTTTTGGTGGTACTGGGGTTCCTGGAAGCCCTCCTTCCTCCGGGCTACACTCCCAGACCTATTTTATATTTTTGAAACAGGGTCTCTTACACCAGCACGGCTGGCTTCGAACCTGCGCGATCCTCCTGTCTCCGCCTCCCAAGCGCGGGGATTACAAGCGTGCGCCACCATGCCCGGCCAGGATGCTTTTATTTAGATGAATTAATATTAAATAAGCAAGTAATACTTTTAAAAATGTTGTTGATGAATTTTAGACATGCATCTTAATGGGGTACAAGATTGTAGAGGCGTGCACATATTATTCATTTAGCCTTTCCCAATTCCCACCCAATTCCCTCCCCTTTTCTCCTTCTCATGTTTAACTTAGTGATTGACTTTGTTTTTGTTTTTTTGTTGGTGGGAGTGCAAAGTAGTTCAGCCACTATGGAGATCAGTATGGACATTCCTTAGAAAACTGGGAATAGATCCACCATTTGATCTGGCTATACCACTCCTGGGTATCTTTCCAAAGGGGTTGAAATCAGAGAACTACGTTAATATATGCATACCTATGTTCATAGCAGCACAGTTTGTAATAGCCAAAATATGGAACTAACCTAGATCTCCATCAACAGATGAGTGGATTGCAAAATTATGGGAAATACACACAATAGAATTCTATTCAGCTGTAAAGAAAAATTAATAGCATTTGCAAGAAGATGGAAGGAACTAGAGAACATTATGTTAAATGAGATTAGTCAAGCACAGAAGGAGAAGGGACATATGTTTTCTCTAATATGTTCAAGCTAGGGAGTAGTGGTAATACCAGAGGGATTACAGATGATGGTGGGCAAATCTCAGCAAAGCTTGAACGGAAGGATAGGAGAGGAAGAACGCTGAGGTTGTTCAATGGAGGAGCTACATACGAATATGTGTAATAGCATAAATACAACATGATTAACCTGGACACTCTCTATTGGGGGGAGGGAAAAGGAGGGGGGAGGGCATGAAGCACAATGTAAATGTACACCACTCTTAATATGTTCCACTTATGAAAAATAAAAATTAAATAAAAAATAATTCTAATATAAAAATGCTGATTTTTGAAATTATTTATATTTATCAAATTAACTGCTGCAACAACATGAAAACCTTGAGGTGATAAATTGTTTTTAATCATGGGATTTCTTTTTAAAAATTAATTCATAAGCCTCTAGACAATATGTGGTCAAGTGATAGCTAGAAGCTTAAAATTAACCTACGAACTACTTTGCCCCTCAATAATATCAGATCACGTCTTTGACTACTAAACTCACCTTCCATAGATATGGTGCCTGGTCCTGTAATGGGCTCCATCTCTATGTGGTAAACGAGGAATCTGACCTCTGAGATGCTTTACAGTAGCTTTCTGTGCTTTTAAAATACTTTTATGTGGGAGTTTGTGTTTTATAAGTGAAGCGAGATGGGAGAAGGTACCTGATCAGCTCCATGTAGAAGCTCAGCTTGCACTGCACCAGGTTTACTTTTACAGCTTTCCAGGAAGGGTTCCTGGCCCTTGCATCTCCATTCCTTCTACTTCCCCATCCACTAGCAAGGGCTTGAGTGCTGCAACAGCAAGGTCTCAATGAGTGAGTAGAGCCTCAGTGTCTAAGGGTGCAGCATGGTGGCAGTTCACTTCTTTGAACAGTTCTGGATCAGTACAGCTGGTGGGCAGCCAGAAGTCACATTTCTGTGGAGATTAAGGGTTTTCATCCATGATCTATGTACTAAGCAGTCTTGGCATGGTGGTGGCAATATTCTTGGAATTGGGTCCTTCCTCTCCATGGTTTGGGGAGGTGAGTAGGTGGATGGAGGACATGCTTGACTCAACTTCCCTACATACTTGCTTTCCCTGGGTCACTGAAAATCAGTATGACACCTGACAGGAGGGTAAATCAGTAGTCTTCAGGCCTGAAAAAGCAGGCGCATGATTCACTTGCAGGGTGGGGACCCTGGCCCCTATAAGGGATTTGTAGGCAACTCATGAGAATTCTGTGTGAGAGGGGTGCTCCTGCAGGCCTACTTCATGTTTTCTTGGGGAGTACTTCCCTTCCTCTTTCCAACATTCTTGAGTCTAGCCAATGTTTTCCCCTTCTGGACTACTTGGGGCACCCTGAAGAGCAAAAAAATTGTATAACATCTGTGATACCAGATATGAGTTAAATGCTCTGATATCTGCATTTAAAGCTAACATTATAAAATGTAAAAATAACATTATAAAATATAATTCATACAATGTATACTGTGTGTGTGTGTGTGTGTGTGTGTGTGTGTGTGTGTGTGTGTGTGAGGGAGAGAGAGAGAGAGAGAATGAGAATGAATGGTACTGGGGATTGAACCCAGAGGTATTCTCATTTGGAAACAGAGTCTTGCAAGGTTGATAAGAATCTCACTACATCCTGAGGCTATCCTCAAATCTGTAATCCTCCTGTCTTAGCCTTTCAAGTGCTGGGATTAAAATAGCCTTTCAAGTGCTGGGATTAAAAGTATATGCCACTATGCCCAGATCTATGCTGAAGTTTCAATTTCAATTTTCTTTACTTATAATGGCATTGAGTAACAGCAGAAACAACAAAAACCCTATAATGACTTTAAAAAGAAAAACTTAAAGAAGTTAAGTAAAAGTTTTATATTTTCATACTTTTAATGAAACTTTTTTCTACATTTTTATTGTTGTATTATATTCATATATCATAATGGGATAAATAAATTGCACGCATCGCCCAGTTAATCCCCCTCCCATCCCCTCCCCATCCCTCTTTCCCATGCTTGGCCTAGTGGTTGACATTGGTATCTTTAAGTACATCCTGTGCTTTAGAGAGTTTCCTTCTTCTCCCTTCACATCTCCTCACTTAGGTTGCCTTATTTGCTCCTCTATAGGATCTCCTTTTTCCTCTAGAGTTCCTCCTATGACCCATTTCTCCTTAGCTTTCACATATTAGGGAAAGCATCCGATTTCTTATTATTTTTGTGACTGACTAATCTTGCTTAGCATAATGTCCTCCAGTTCCATCCATTTCCCTGAGAATGATATAATTCTGTTATTTTTATGGCTGAGTAAAATTCCATTGTGTACATATCCCACAGTTTTGTAATTCGTTTATCTGTTGATGGACATCCTGGCTGTTTCCATAGTTTGGCAATGGTGAATTGTGCAGCTATAAAAAAAAACTTTTTGTCATAGAGAAAACATATTTATTATACATTTTATGCATGCATTGTAATTGTACATAGATACATTCATATGGGTGTGTAACATTAGTTGATCTGTATTCTTCCCCAATTCCCTCTCCTCTTCTTCTTGTACATGGTAGTAAGATTCATATTGTTATATACATATATGCACATAACATTCAGAAAACTTTTTGAACAAGACTAAAGATAGCAGCCAAATCCTTTGGCTTTTATGAAGCTCTTAGGTTATTGGGTAAATTTTGTAAACATCTGAGGGTGGTTGAGGAAAGCTCATTCATTTTTACCTTCTGCATATAATAGCATAACATACAGGAGAGGCTTCATAATGGAGAATGATTATGTGAGTAATTTGTAGGAAGTGATTCTCTTTGGTTGCCATACACGATATCTTTAGAATCCACTAGACCTCAAAGCATTTCTCTGGAAGAGGTCGCACCCACACTAAATTGGCAAGTGAGGGCAGTATAATATCAAAACGGTTCAAGATGCAACAGTGGAAAGAGCCCAGGCATTAGAGTCATGTGGGCTCCTCCATCTGTCTCTCACTGTGTACGTTTGGTTAATTGCTTATCTCAGTCGAAATTCGGTCAATTGGATAATG
This sequence comes from Muscardinus avellanarius, assembly GCF_963383645.1. Classification (NCBI taxonomy): domain Eukaryota; kingdom Metazoa; phylum Chordata; class Mammalia; order Rodentia; family Gliridae; genus Muscardinus; species Muscardinus avellanarius. Next base: position 107,186,497 of record NC_137786.1, on the reverse strand, counting down.
AAGAGTATATAACTACTGCTGACCATATTGTAAATGAAGTGAGGTGACATGTGATGTGCGTGGCACACAGCAGCAAGCTTTTGCTCCCTTGAGCGCTTTCACTTCTTGGGACATTTCTGAATATTTATTATATGCCTGCAAAGTGACAATCATTGTACTCATTGCTTGATATGTGTCCATAAACAAAACAAATTGAGATCCCTGTTCAGGCAGAGATTACACTCTAGCATAGCATGCATAACTGTGAAAATTTTCAAACTTATACTTAAGTAGCATAATTATTATAGTGAGCTCCTATGATCATTCATGTTCTAGAGTTATCAACTTTTGCCAGTACTGATTGCCATAACCCTCACTTCTTTTGAAACATTTTTAAACAACCTCAGTCATAGTATCATTTTATTTGTAAATTTTCCAGTTAATCAAATATAAAATATGCATATATAATGTCTCTGTCTATATGCATATATATGTATATATACATATTATGCAAAGTACAACAAACATACAATAATGTAATAAATCACTGAGTATTCTACTCTCTCCCTTTCTGGTACTAGAGATTGAACTCAGGGGTACTATATTACTCAGCTTCATCCCTAGCCCTATTTATTTATCTATTTGTAGTTGAGACAGGATCTCATTAAGTTGCCCACAATAGCCTTGAACTTGTGATCCTCCTGCCTTAGCCTTTCAAGATCCTGGGATTACAGGCATGCGCCAATACACTAAACTTATTTAGCCCATTTTTAAAATTTCATAATTGCCCCCAAAATTATTTTGTTAGTATTTGGTTTGCTGGATTCAGATTGCAAACAACAGGTATGCATGGTTGTTAAGTCTCTTAAGTCCTTTTTATTGTACAAACTACTCCCTTTTCTAATGCTGTTTAATTACTGGATAAAATGTTTTTGGCCAGCCGGGCATGGTGGTGCATGCTTGTAATCCCAGATTTTGGAAGGCTAAGACAGGATGATCATGGTTCGGGGACAGCCTTAGCTACTTAAGCCTTTCCAACTCAGTGAGACCCTGTTTCAAACTAAAGAATAAAAAATAGGGCTGAGGTTGCAGCTTAGAGGTAGAATGCCCCTGGGTTCCATCCCTGGTACCACAAAAAAAAGTTTTTGGTCCTGTATTGTGTTTCATATTCTGGATTTGGCCTAGGTATTAGACACTGTGACAGGTGACTGATGCCGTGTAGCTTGAGACCAAATCTACATGTGAAGAAGGGAAAATCAAGAATGATTTCTCATTATCATCTCAATGTTGATAATTCACAAATATTACCTGCAGTTCTGACCTCTCCTGTTATGGTCAGCATTCTTACATCTATAATATAAAAAACTGACCCTTAAGTAACACTTAAAGAAAAGAAGAATATAGAAGAATATATATGCCGGGCGTGATTGCACATGCTTGTAATCCCAGCATTTGGCAGGCTGAGACCAGAGGATTGCAGTTCGCGGGCAGCCTTAGCTACTTAGTGAGGCCCTCTGCAACTCAGTGAGACCCTGTTTCAAAATAAAGAATAAAATACTGGGCAGGGTGTAGTTTGGAGGCCAAATGCCTCTGAGTTCCATCCCCAGACCTGCAAAAAAATATATATATATGTATATATATATGGGGGGGGGTTCAGTCCATGTTAGGCCGAGGACTACAGATCTCAGGGCATGGCAGTAGGAAGCAGACAGAGGTAGAGCACATAGGCTATGCTCCTCACATGGAGGCACAAGAGAGATCAGGGGGAGGAAACCCACCTTCTCCAGCCACACTCTGCCAGCCTAGGCCAGCACCACTTCCATGATTAGAACCCTCATGACTCAATTACATTAATGCCAAACACCAATTATGAGCTCCTCAAGGTGCCATTCTATATCTAGAATAATATCTTCATTGAAATTAAGACATTTTCTACTCCTGTTTTCTTGACATTTTCTCTTTTTAACATGTTAAAAACAAACCTTGATTTATTTATTTATTTTATTTATGTGTGTGTGTGTGTGTGTGTGTGTGTGTGTGGTACTTAGGATTAAATTCAGAGACATCCTACCTCTGAGGTATATCCTCAACTCTATTTTCTTTTTATTTTGAAACAGGGTCTCACTAGGTTGATGAGCAATACACTACTTGCTGAGGGGATCCTTGAACCTGTGATCCTCCTGTCTCAGCCTTCCAAGTATTGGGATTACAGGTAATTTTTTTTACCTTCTCTCAAAAGTTCACATTGAATTTTTCAATTTGAAAATGGAAAGTCCATCTTCCCAGTATTTCAAAAACTTTGATCTCATCCTTGACTCCTCTATTTGACCCAAACACTATTTTCCTTTGAATGAAACTCTCCTCTGCTCTCAAATCTACCTTCTCCATTGCGACCTACCACAATATCACTCCTGGATTGCTGTAATAACCCAGTTTCTGCTCTTCTGTTTTTCTCTGAGTTTAAATTTTTAACATAGCTAAACAAATCATCTGATAGAATGTAAATAGGATCAAGTAACCCCTGTGCTCAACACCATCAATTGTCTCCTATCTTGCTTGGCACAAAAGCCAATTCTCTTACTATGAACCCTTCATTATCTAGCCTTCTGTTATCTCTCTGAATATATATATATATATATATATATATATATATATATATATATATATATTATATTGCATAACATTTATATATGGACAATATGTATATAAATTTTCTTCTTGTCTATTTTTTCTTGAGCCACACTGCTTTTCCTATTGCTTTTTGAACATACCCTGCATTCTTATACATAAATCTACAATTTTCTCTATCTGGAATGTTATTTATCAACTCCAACATTGTTGATCCTCACTAAAATAAGAACCCCTTCAGCATTTCATGTCTCCCTTCCCTGTATGATTTGTCACCTTTGGCATTTATCTTTCTATAACATAAGTTATTTATTGTTTTTTCTGCTATAATGTATCATAAGATTGTGGTATTTATTTCTGTTTATTCATTGCTATATTCCCAAGTATTATGAAAAGAGCAGTATACACAGGAGATACTCAATAAGTAGTCTAGAAGTAAGATTGTCATTAATCATCATCATCATCATCATCATCATCATCATCATCATCATCATCATCAATAATCATCATCAATATTCTATGCTCCTGAAAAATTTCCTTTGATTTCTTTGTACTTGGGATCTGAATTTTTATTTATGTATCTGCTTCTTTTTTATTTTACATTGTATCATGTGCAGAAAAAGATGTTATGTCCTCAGGTTTTACTACCCCACTGGTCATTGGGTGGGGGTTCTTAGGCAGTGCTCTAATTACTTCATTAGAAAATTATTTCTTTGGTTTGCAAAACTGCTTCAGTTTCTAGTTCTCCAGGCATAGAGAGACCAAGAAAACAAAGCTAATTAGACACTTTTGAGTCTAGACAATTGCTTAAAAAATCAAGCTGGAGAATTTTCATTTTACCCTGAAGGTTGGTAGAGTTAGATTCTGGGAGAAGTGCTTCAAAGATGCCCTGGAAGAAAATGACACTAATCAAGCCATAACTAAAAGGCAATTCAGCTATGAAATGGATGGTCTGCCCATCTGTCTAGATTAAAGGCTGTTCATTTTATGCTGAGGATTCTCAACTTTCCTGATGGAGAACCAGCTCTGTTTTACCACCAAGGATTTTCTTCAGCTAGCATTTCTAGGCTTCCAATTTGGCAGAGGCTAAATAAATGGGAATAATATAAGTTATAATACATGTAGAGTAGTGGTTCCCAATCAGAGATAATTTTGTCTCCAAAAAATAATTTGACAGTGTTTGAAGATATTTTGGTTGCCACAGCTTGGAACATTTTTCTGCCCCCTTAATCTTTTCTGGAGTCTCTAGGAGAGATGTGTCTTCTTACCTTTTCCAAATTCTAGAGGCATTTTACATTTGTTGGCCTGTGATTTATTTTCTTCTATCTCCAGACCCACTGATGGTGAGTCTAATCTTTACACATGGCATTATTCCTTCTGCTTCAGTTTCCCTTTGAGATTCTTAAGGATCCTTGAGATTACATTGAGCCACCTAGGGAATACAGATACAGTTCCTTATCTCAAAATCATCTGACCAGTAAACAATATCACCTTTGACATGTAACTTAACATATTCATAGTTTTTGGTTATTAGGACATGAACATCTTTGTGGTCGCCATTATTCTGCATACCACACTGATCAGAACGTTTTTAAGCACACACACACACACACACACACACACACACACACACACACACACACTGATGCTTCTCATTACTGGATTCCCCCCAATTTTATCTATTTATTGAAAATACCTAATAGTTTCCATTTACAAAAGAAATGCAATAACTTATCATACATAAAATATTGACATTTAAGCCAAGTAGTATTTCTTTTCTTCTTCTTCTTCTTTTTTTTTTTTGGTGGTACTGGGGTTCCTGGAAGTTCTTCTACCTCCGGGCTACACTCCCAGACCTATTTTTACATTTTTATTTGGAAACAGGATCTCCTAAGCCAGTGCGCGTGGCTGGCTTCGAACCTGTGCAATCCTCCTGTCTCTGCCTCCCAAGCGCGGGGATTACAAGCGTGCGCCACCACGCCCGGCTAAGCCAAGTAGTATTTCACTGAGAACATTCATTAAAATAAAATGAAAGCAAAATATTACTTTAACATGGTTTTTTTTTCCCCAAGGTCAACTTCTAGGACAATATCTACCTAGAAACTGAGTAACAGTTCAATTTTTTTTTCTGACTACTTCATCTAATTTTCCAAATATCTATTTCCTTGCTACAATAGTAATAACAATAGATGAGAGTGTGATTTGTGCCAAGCTCATTTCTAAGTGTTTTAAGATATGATTCATTTAAGCACAGATAGTCCTTTGAAGGAAGTGTTATTCCTTTTTAAAGCTGATAGAAATAAGTGTTAGTTATCATGACATGCCTGCCCTGTTAGGAGGCAGAGTGATGATTTTAACTGAAATAAGAGAAACTTAAGGAGTAAATAACTTTTCTAGGGAAATCCAGAAAGATAGTAGTAGAGACAGATATGAAATCTAAGAATCTCAAGCCCAATCCAGACATTTTTTTGTCACTAATTAGGCAAAAGAATTGAAGTTATGCTGATTAAACTCCTCTTCTTTTATAAAGAGCCCTTTCCTGCCCGAGGGGGAATCCTTCTTCATTAATAAATAGCATTGAAAATAGTTAATTTCCAGTGACAATATGTACTATTTTCTTCATTTGGAAAAAAAGCAATTCCAGAAATATGTTTGCCAGCAATAAATTACTTTTAACCAGAAAAGTTACAGAGGATTATCCTAAGTGCCTACAGAGGCTAAATGATAAGTTGGAGGAACCATCCATTAGATTCACTGGTAATTGGATCCAAAGTGCTGACCTGAAGAGATTCTGCTCCAATAATGCAATTATTTTCTAGAAATCTTAATAAAGAACACATTTCTTCATTTCATGCTTCTCAGAGGAAAGCCACTTTAAAAATCCTAGCCAAAGACAAACACAAAGGTTCAGAATACTTGAGGCTCTAGTTACACATTGGCTTTCTGATTTTATGCTAAGAAAATGAATATAAACGGTGCTGTTGGGACCAAAACATTGCTAAATGTGACATCATAAATCATATCCATTATTAAATGTAATGTCAGGTTCTCATATATTTCAGACAGCTTTAAACTCAAACTCCATTATATCACGATACACCTGAATGAACACCAGTGGCTTGATATGGCAAATGGTTCAGGAGTCAAATCAGCTCATCCTTCCTGGCCCATCTCCCAGTGGGTCCTAGAGACTAGACTGTCAGTTTCAGTCTGCATCACCCTACCTGTTTCTCCAACCACTGAACTATCAGATCCTTTCTCTTCTTCCACAGAAAGCTCATTTTTATCTTACCCGTTAAGGTCATGAGGATGGGATGAAACTGTGCACTTTGCATGTGATCTGCCCAAGGAGAGGTTGGACGTCCATCTTCTTCCCTAAACAGAATGGCAGTTTGACCTTTTCACTCCCAAAGTCTGTTCTTTCCTTAAAGGCTCTGATTTACAAAAGCAAGTTTCCTTGCCTTCATGTTTAAAGGTTGAGTTCTATCAAGAGATCTTAATAATAAACAGCTTCAGGGTGTGTAAATCCCTAGAAAAGGCACGCAAAGTTTTATGTGCTTATGGGAATGAATGTACATTTTTCTTTTTTCATATCTAACCCATACACAGTATCTTATTTATTATATACCAGACATTTTTCTATCCTCATTAATTCATTTATAAATTACCAAGGCTATAAAAATACATAGGTATTGCAAGCTCTAATTTGAAGATGATGTAAAAAGCACAGAGATTTACATGACATGTTTATGACAGCATATAAGTGATAGAGCCAGAATTAGAAATCAGGCTGTCTGGCTCCAAAGCCTATTTTTTTCTTTTTTAAAAAAATTATTTGGTGCTTTTACTCATACATCACTATACATCACCATACATCACTATGAGGTACAGGATGGTAGAGGCATACATGCACACATCACTCATTTATCCCTTCCCCAATTCCCACCCCATTCCCTCCCCTTCCATTCCCTAACCCCTCCCTGGGAAATTTTTATTTTCATATTCAGCTTAGTGACTGACTTTGATATGTTTGTGAATGTATATCATGCACATTAGGGTGCTTCCCTCTACCCTCCTCCCATCTTCCTCGGTTAGGTTGCCTGCTTTCTTTACCTAAAGTTTTCCCTTCTTTATCTGGAATCCCTCTTATGTCCCATTTTCTCCCTAACTTCTGCATATTAGGGAGAACATCCCACTTTCACTTTTTGTGACTGGGTAATCTCTTTTAGCGTCATGTTTTCCAGTTCCATCCATTTCCCTGCAAATAACATGATTTTGTTCTTTATGGCTGAGTAAAATTCCGTCCTGTATGATCCCTTAGTTTTGTAATCTGTTCGGATGTTGGCAGACATCTTGACTGGTTCAGTAGTTTGGTAATTCTGAATTGTGCAGTTATAAATATAGACATACATGCATCATTCTGGTAGTTTAATTTTCATTCTTTTGGTTAGATACCCAGAAGTGGTATTGCTGGTTTACATGGCAGGTTCATTCTCATTGTTCTGAAGGTTCTTCATGCAGTTTTCAAAGTGGTTGAAATCCTACCAGCAATGCATTAGAGTTCCCACTTCTCCATACCTTGCCAGCATTTGGAAGAATTCAGAATTCATCAGAATCTCAAAAGGGAAGGAAAGAAAAAAAGGAAGAAAGAAAAGAAAAAGGAAGAAATGAAAAAAGAAAGATCTATATGAATTGTAATAGTTTTCAAAAACACCTGGTAAGGTTGATGAAGGCACTTTCTTTCCTAAGATTGAAATACTAAGTCTTAGTTCACTGATGGGGCCATTTGCTTTGACAGGCACTGATTAGTACTGAATTTTCACCCATGTTAGAGATTATGTAGAACAAGGCAAGATATAAATAAATGCATGAATAAATAAACAGAATAGCAATGAATAGATTAATTAGGTGTCAGAGATAGGCAATTAAATGTGAAAACAGTCTCCCATTCACAAAGTACTATAGAGGAGCAGGGTTGTCCAATGTAGACAAGTCTGTGTGTCCATATCCTGGCATCACAGAGGCCATGCAAAAGGACCTGTTGCCCAGCCTGGGTACAACAAGGTCTCAGATATCAGTGACAATATATCAAAAACAAAAAAGACCACGAAGCTATGTACAAGATGCTCAGCCCACTTATGAGGAGAACCTCACCAAGTTGGAGACAGAGGAGTACAGGGAGACTTTTTAGGGAGTTGAAATCTAGATTTAATACCCAATAATAAGGACAAGATTAACTAGGCAAAAGCAAATGTTACAGCTAGGGAGAAAGAATTTACAGGGAAAAAAAAAGATAATTAAAAACCCAGGAAGCAAGGTGTGGTGGCACACACTTGTAATCCCAGCATTCTGGAGGCTGAGACTGGAGGATTGCAGTTCACAGACAGCCTCAGCTACTTAGTGAGGCCCTCCACAACTTAGTGCAACCCTGTTTCAAAATAAAAAATAAAAAAATAGGGCAGGGGGTGTATCTTGGAGGTTGAATGACCCTGGGTTCCATCTGCAGACCTGAAAAAAAAAACACCTAGAAACCAGATATTTTCTATTTTTTGGTATCTTTATAATTCTCTTTAATTTTTAGACTTTTTGGTTCATTGTAATTATAGATCATAGCAAGATTCAAAGTGATACAAACATACGGGCACAGATCATTTGGTATATTCTCCTCTGTGTTCCACCCTGATTTCCCCACCTCCCTCCCCATATACATTAGCGTTGGTAGTGATATATATGGAGATAACATTATTTTAACTGAGTTCTCCCTCAGTCCTCCTTTTTCCCTTGCCCTTCTTTCAATCCCCATCTACGGTCTACTGGTTTCTTTCTCCATTTATCTGAAACCCTTTTTTGTTTTCTATTTTTTATTCCATATATGAGATAAAACATACCACCCTTACTGGCTAATCTCACCTAGCATAATTTTCTTTAGGTTCATCCATTTTCTTGGAAATGACATGATTTGGTTCTTCATTATGACTGAGTAAATTCCTATTGTGTGTATATACCACATTTTCTTAATCCATTCATCTGTTGATAGACACCTAGGTTGGTTCAATAATTTGAATCTGGAATTGGGCTGATATAAACATGGATACATATACATATAGTATTCTAACTATAATTTTTTTGGAAGAATACTGAGAAGTGATATACCTGGGTCATATGGTAGTTCCATTCTTGTCTTTTGAGGGACTTTTTTTACTGATTTCCACAGTGATAATGATTTGCAATTCTACAAATAGTATAGGAAGAGATGGAGAACATTATATCTTTTAACTTTTTGTTTTTGTTTTTGGTATTGGGAATTGAACCCAGAGGCATTATACCTCCAATCGACACCCTTAGCCATATTTCATTTCTTATTTGGAAACAGGGTCTCACCAGGTTGCCGAGAGTCATGAGGGCTGTCATCCCAGAGTGGATAAATCCATTGTAATGGATTTACCTGGGTAGTACCTGGTGGGCCAGTAGGATATGGCTGGAGGTTGTCCCTGAAGGTGCAGCTAAGGGGATTATATAAATGGTTCTTCCTCCCCCTGCTCTTGCTTCTGGCCTCCAGGATGTGAGCATAACCCATGTGTTATCCTTCTTTCCTCTTCCTGCCATCATTCTCTGAGATCCAAAGTGCCTGGCCTTATATGGACTGAGTCTGAAACCATAAGAAAATAAATGTTCTTTTCTTAGTTATGTGGTCAGATATTTAGATTATAAGAATGCTTATGGATACAGTATTTAATCATGTTGTCACAATGGTAGGATTTTATCCTTTTCTTAAAACCTATTCATCTGTCAACAGACACTTGGGGGTTTCCCTATCTTAGCTATTTGGACAATGCTACAATAAACATGGGGCAAGACATCTCTTTTAGATACTAATGTTATTTCCTTTGGATATATGCCCAGAAGTGGGATCATTGGATCATAGGGTAGTTCTATTTTTAAGAAAACTTTCATATTGTTTTCCATAATAACTATACATTTATAATACTATAAATAGTATACAAAGATTACTTTTCTTCTAGACCCTTCCTAAGATTTATCATTTCTTGTCTTTTTGGTAGCAGTCATCCTAACAGATATGAGGTGATATTATGATTTTGATTTGCAGTTCCCTAATGATTGTTGATGTCCAAGTACCTTTTTATATTTAGATAGTCCTCAATTTATGATGGATATATCAATAAAGCCATATATATATATATATGAATATATAATATGAAGATTTTATAAGTTAAAAATTTACTTAATACACATAACATACTGAATATCATAGCACAAAGTACAAAGCATTGTCTAGTCTAGTACTGGTTGTCTACCCTGGGGGCTGTGACTCACTGCCTTTGCCAAGCATAGCAAGAGAATATCTTGCTAAGAATCACTGGCCTAGTCAAGGTCAATATTATCTACACAGTCATCACTACATTGGACAATAATGCTCTCCTCTTATCGAAATCATGGCTGCTACCATGCTACCATGGTGAACTTGGTAGTATTTGGGACGCCATGACAGGAGAATAATAGGTTAAATGTCAGCCTCAGAAACATAGTGAGGCCCTTAGCAACTTAGTGAAACATTGTTTTAAGATGAAAAAAATCTTAAAAAGTCTGAGAGTGCAGCTCAGAGGTAGAATGTCCCTGTTATTCAATTCCAAGAACCACAATAAAAGTATGTGTTGATACATTTTCTTTTTTTAGTTTTGAGAAAATCACACTCCCTTGATTTGCTCCCTATTTCTTTGGTTGCTTCTTTTTATTTCCTGGAGAAACCCTTCTTTCTTTATCATCTTAATGTCCAGTATCCAGGATCAATTTTATTTCTCCTTTCCTTCCTTCTTCATAGCTCTCCTTCTCTTCCCTTTCATTCTCTTTCATTTGTCCTTTATATACCATCTCCCTTTGTGATTTTCATCATATATTCACTTTATTTTTTCTCAAATCATACCTCATTCCTCAAATCATACCTCTTACTCAGATCTTTGTGCTAAACTTCTTACTTACTGCATATAAGTATTCAATATCTACAAACAGTTATATAGCTAAAATACAATTCATATAAAATCCTATTTGCTAGCCAGGCATGGTGGTGCATGCTTATAATTCCAGCATTTGGGAGGCTGAGACTGGAGGATCATGGTTCGCGGACAGCCTCAGCTATTTAGTGAGGCCCTCCACAACTTAGTGAAATCCTGTTTCAAAATAAAATATAAAAAGTAGGGCAGGGGGTGCAGCTTGGAGGTCAAATGGCCCTGGTTCCCATCCCCAAACCCCCACACAAAAAATACTATTTGCTCCACCTTCAATATCCAGGAAATAGTATTTATCTGTATTATCACTACTATCACTCAAGTTAAAAGAATAAACTATCAGAATTTCCCACCTAAATTATTTTGGTAGTTTCCTGATTCAACTTCTTGCTTTTATTCCTGTTTCACAAAGTCTATTTTCAACATAGCAACTAGAATTATAATGTAAATATATGTCAACTCTTATGCTTAAAATATTTTAATGGTTTTCTACCTTTAAAATAGTAAAATAAAATCACTTAAAAATCTTTCCAATGGCTAGAAAGACTTTACATGATCTGATTTCTACATCCATGTTTTATTAACTAATTTCATGTAACTATCACTCTGGATTCCTTGCTGTTTTTCAAACACATTGGTCAATTTCTTCCTTAAAGCTATTATATTGGTTAATTTTTCTATTGGGACCATACATCTCCAAAATTTCCATAAAGCTTACTTGAGTATTTATGTCTTTTTTCAAAGTTTATTTTGTAATTTAGGACAACGTTACCTACTTTATTTATTTTGCTGTCTATACTCAGGATTCCTGTGATATATACTTTTTCTTGTTTCTATTCTGTCTACAGCATTATGCCATATGAGATAATTCATTTATTTATTGTTTAAATCTTCTTTATTGAGTTATAACTTGCAGGCAATAAAATGTAAACATTTTATTGATGCAGTGACACAGAATGCTCCTGTCCCACACAATGTTCTCTTCTGTCCCTTCCCAGATAACATACAACCTACCTCCCACCCAAGTCAACATCTGATCTAACTCTATCTTTGTCGAATTTATTTTGTCTTATCTAGAAGTTAACACAAATGGAATGATATACTATATGATCTGTTGTCTCTGGCTTTCATTCACTACAAAGTTTATGAGAAGTATTCGTGTTGTTTCATATATGAGTGATTTATTATTTTTTATTATTAATATTTCATTATGTGAGTATATAATTTGCATATTCATTTTCATTGAACCTTTGAATTGTTCTCAGTTTTGTAGATATTATGAATATAACGGCTATTATCATTTTTGTACAAGTCTTTGTATAGAAACATGTTTGTATTTCTCTTATGTAAATGTCAAGTATTAGAAATGCTCACTTATATGATAAATTTATGTTTATGTTTATAAGAAACTGTCAAATTGTTTTCCAAATATTTATACCATTTTAAATTTCTCCCAACAATGTATGAAGTACTAGTTACTCCATATCTTCACATTCACTTGATATAATTTATTATTTAGTATCACTATTATTTAGCTACTCTAACTGCATGTAATGGTATCCCATTGTGGTTTTAATTTGCATTCCCCTGAAAACTAATGACAGTAAGCATGTCTCTATGTACTTAGTAGCCATTTATACATTTTTTGTGTGTGTGGTACTGGGGTTCCTGGAAGCCCTTCTACCTCCGGAGTACACTCCCAGACCTTTTTTTGTTTATTTGGAAACAGGGTCTCTTAAACCAGTGAGGCTGACTACAAACCTGTGTGATCCTCCTGTCTCTGCCTCTCAAGCATGGGGATTACAAGCATGTGCCACCATGCCCGGCTACATCTTTTACGTGGGGGTAATTGTTGAAATTCTTCTTAATTTTTTAAAATTGGGTTGTTTGACACATTTTTGAGTTGTAAAAACTTTCCATGAATTCTATATGCAGGTATTCTGTCAGATATATGTACTGCCAATATTTCCTTTTAGGAAGGAGGTGAAGGCTAGGTTAGAGTTAAGGGAACCTAAGGTGATTGTCTTAAACTGAAAGCATACAATCTTGAAGGCCTCCTTTGAGTGATAGTTTTAAAATCTGATATTTTATGTTCTTGTCAAAAAGCCTTTGATGCGTTTGTTTGTTTTAGCCACTTTGGTTCCTCTGCTCAGCATGCCAGTTAATAAGTGCCCTGAGGCAAGCTTGGCAGTGATGCCACAGGAGACCAGCGCTCCACTCCCTCAAGTCAGCCCACCCTAGTTCATCATCACGAGGCCCTTGCTGCAGAATGCATTGACTCCTTGATATTATCCTTTTACTTTCACAAGACTCGAAAATGTGGGAGAGTTCTTCAAGGAACTAAGTCCATTTCATAAAAATATCCCTCATGTTCTCTTCCCTTCAGAGAATCCTACACTAGTGACACTATATAAAAAACCCAAGTCCCCTACTGTGCCCCACTATTATGTGATTCTCAACCGAGTGAATGTGAAGGATTTAAACCATATTGAGTTTATTTCCAAACTGGGATGGCACAGCAGATTTGATAAGCTGAATTTCTTAAATTCTATACAGTTGACAAGATGGGAATAAAGGGAAAGATAAAATTCAAATGTTATGAGAAGGTAGTGCCTCCTAAATATGAAAATGAAAATACATGCAGGGAGTGTGCTTACTCTGTGTCACTATATTCAAAACTAAGGCAGTGTCAAATAGTAAATAAGTAAATAGCTGATATTTGTTGAATGTTATCAAACTAAAATCTCACTGGGTACTGGTGACTGTAAGGACTTTAGAGATATTTTAATAACATATAAAACAAATGTGGAAGACATTACACTGAGTAAAATAAGTCAAATACAGAAACACAAAAGAAAATATTGAATATTATTTATATGTGGAATCTAAAACAAAGGAACTCATATAAGCAGAGAGTAGAGTAGTGGTTGATATTAGTGGGGGCGGTAAAGGTAAGTATTGGTCAAAGGGTACAAACTTTCAATTATAGAATGCATACATTCTGTGGACCTAGTGTATAGCATGGTGACTGCATTTAATAATGCTGCATTGTTTACTTAAATTTGCTGAGAGATCATAAATGTTTTCTACACATATAGACATAGTCACTAAGTTTGGTGATGGATCTGCTAATTAGTTTGATTGTGGTAATTGTTTTAATGTATACATACATAAAATTATTGTGATGTAGCCTTGAATACATACTTTTTGTCAAATAAGCTCCATTAGAGCTGGAAAAAATAAAATGAGATTAATCTTAGTTTAAAGGTTGCTTACCTATGAAGAAACCACTATCACTTCTACTGTCTCTTCTTCCTCCACTTGACATAATTCAATATCTATGCTTATTATAAACTAAGAAAAAGAGAGCCAACATTAGAAAAAATTGTTTAGATGATTAATTTAAATGTTCATATATACATGAATGCAGTGGCACATACCTGTAATCCCAGTACTTGGGGTTTGAGACAGGAGACAGGTTCCAGGTCAACCTCAGCAACTTATCAAAACCCTCAGCAACTTAGTGAGACCCTGTTGTAATAAATAAAAAAATAATTTAAAAGAGCTGGATGTGTAGCTCTGGGTTAAAATGTCCCTGGGTTTAATATCTGGTGCATGTGTGTGCATGCACACACACAAACACACATACACATACACACACACACACACACACACACACACACACACACACACACATATAGGACAGGAGTGCCTCCTACAGCCCTCTTTAGAAAGATGAGTGTTGGCTGGAACACTCCCAAGGCAGAGAGCTCACTACCCTGCAAAAGAATCTGGTTTATTTCAGCTTGTTAGCTAATATTTCCTGGATTGGATTACAACATAAGAACAATCATTACTGATTTTCTTTCTGCCTTGTGAACATCAAAACCAAACGTACTCAAAAGAAGACATCTTTTTAGGACAGAACTTCCCAAGTCTTGTTTCTGAAAGCAGTCTTCTGACAGCTGTTTGGATTCTCAGAAATAGCAAGTTCTTTTCCTGAGAGCGCAGTGGGGCATCCTTGTAGACATTGTGGTAGACAAAGCGCTGAAATACCCTGGAGTGAAGGCACATTTTCACACTGATAAAGCGTTTCCAATCCTACCTATATCTGAAACTATACCCCCATCTCTATTTTATTTAGTACAAGTTATCAGCTACCTGTGAAACAATTGCTCTGAACAGTGAATTTGGAAGATGACAATCCTTAGAGCCTGTACCCTTTCACAGATTCAAGGCCTAGAGATTACTTTTCTACATGTGTGAGGGAGGTGGGTAGTAGTTGATAGTAAAAATCTGTTCGATGCCAGGTATCCAAGGTCATCTTAGTTCTTAACAGATTAGTTTCAAGAAAAAATATAGCCATAAGTAGTAAGCCTCATAGCATATTAAATTAACAATACTAATAATCAATATTGCTAATAGTGGGATGTTCTGTGTGTGCCCATCACTATTATATGCCTGGGTATGAGTGTGGGGGTAACAAATTATATTTCACCACAACACTAAAAGGTCAGTACTATTATTATTCTCCATGGCTTGTAAAGGGGAGTAATTTCATGGAATTAATTCTTGGGCATAGTGAATAAAGTGTTAAAGAAAAAAATTAAAATATTTGATTTTTGGGGGGAAAGCACATTAGAAGGCAATAAAAGCTTAACTGTAAATAAAGTAAAATCCAAACTATAAAACTTTCTGAAAAGAAAGGGAATTTGTTTTACAGTTTGTCTTGGGGGTAGAAATTGCTGAGAGGGTTCTGATTACCTTGCAATAGACATAGGCAATAGGCAACAATCATACCCATTATAAGCAATTTCAGGAAGCTCAATTAAATTAGTGGGAATTCTAAACGACTCCACCTTGCATATAAATTGGTTTAATTTTTATGTAAATTCAAATTCTGGTTGTGAAAGTCTTAATTGTCTAGCAGGAAATTAAGCTAGATTATATTTTCATTTGTTCTTGTGGAAATTTCAAAGCTACAGTGAAAGCTCTGGAAGGTATACACAGGCTGAAAACTTTCCTGAAGGGAAGTCTTGCAAGAAAGAATTAAAGAGCATGCACATTTTCCTAGGTTAATGTGACAGATAGGTAGACTGCAGAAAAGAACAAAAAAGGTGGTAGATTGAAAATAGAGTAGAAAATATTCCAGCCTAGGGTTTGGAGTACTGATTTTAAATCCTTATTCATGGATTTTATGTAACCTTGAGAAAGTCTCTTTCTCTTAGTTGGCTACTACTGTGTAATAAAGAACTATTAGCTTTCAGGGGAGCTCAGCAGATCCCAGGTGAGGTCCATGCTGGTGAGATCCCAGCATGGATCCATGCTGTAGTAGGAGTCCAGATTTGCTCCACATGTTTCTCAGCCTCCTTGCACTAACATTACCTAAAGTGCATCCTACTCAAGGGCAAAGGCCGGAGTACAAAAGAACAAGTCGGTTAACAAGCTCATTTAAAGCCCTGGTGTCAGGACTGTCTGCCCAAGAGTTGGCCAAAGTAAACGCAAAACCAAGCCTTAATTCAAAGGGGAAGGAACATTACTTTGCTCTTATAAGGCCATGAGATTAATATGGATGACCAATAATTTAAGCTCTCCTATTATTTCCATTTTTGTTAGCTGCCACATCTATAAACTGAGATGGATAAATTCCATCACCATTCAGAGTATTTCTAGCTCTCAGTATCATTCTGCAATGATTGGAAAAATACTATGAAGTTTTATAGTCCTTTATAATGTATTTCCCTGCAGTCTAAGTTCAGTCATGTATGATCTGACTGCAGAGAATTTAAAAAATCCAGGATTCTGACTTTTCTTCAAGGTTCATCATGCTTGGCAATGGTGACTTTGATGAGCAGCTGCTCCCTTTTTGCAGGGCACACCTCCCCAGATCAGTCCTTCCTCTCACACATATTTTATGCTCATACATTCAACCCAATTTACTTATTTCTTTTACTTGTCTGGACTCTGTGAGCAGTATCTGCTTTCTCACAGGGCTTCAGGTTTGAACTCTGGCTCTTCTCTCACAAGAAACTTGCATGGCAGAATAAATCATTTAACATGTCTAAGTTGTATTTTCTCATTTACAAAAAGAAGAGGGGAATCTTTAAGGGCTTTCCTGATCACCATGCTGTTCTTAAGTTGGTTACATTCAGAGGGTGATGTGTTTCAAGATGTCTCATGAGGACAGAAAGTGGTCTATTTTAAGAGATAACTGGGTGACTGTTCAACTGAAAATATACAGACTGAGAGCTGGAAACCAAAGCAAGCAAGGCAATCAGGACTGGCACTTACACTGTGTCTCTCAAGGGAGTCCAAGAGGTAGAAAGCGCAATTAAGGAAGGAGAGAAATTGTTGAGTTAGGCTGAATATTAGTGAGGTTTTCTTAATAGGCAAGTCTTTTTTAAACTGGCTTGCTTTCCCCAGAGAAGTTGCAGAAAGTTACTTAAGATAGCACCAAAGAAAGCATTGCAATAATCTACTGTAAACAAAATTCTCACTTAAATCAGGGATATTGACCCCAAGGTAGATAATTTCTTTCCCTTCATTTTGCAAGTTGATCTAGATATTTTTTTCTGTACTGGGGTTGGAACCCAGGGACATTCTACCTCTGAGCTACACCCCCCAGTCCTATTTTTTAATTTTTTTGTTTTTAAATAAGGTGTCACTGAGTTGCAAAGGGCCTCACTAAGTAGTAGCCGAGGCTGTCCTCGAACCCCGATCCTCCTGTCTTAGACTCCCAAATGCTGGGATTACAAGTGTGTGCCACCATGCCCAGATTAGATTTTAATTGAATAAATAACAAGAAAGATCAAATCATAGATGGGGTTTGGGGACAGACAAACCCATGCCATGCTCACACGCATTCTGCAAACCTGCCTATTAGTTTAATGTAGATGTTTGAGGTATTTCATAAATGATGATAAATTTTACACTGGCCATCTGGGTTAAATAAGCATATCTGAATTGTGAATGTTGTACCTTGTCATGAGTGTTTGCTCTATAAAATTCAGAGGTATTTTTGCTTTCCTCCTTATCTGCTGTACATCTTTGTTTAGGGGAGGTATTTTGGGATAATAGTGCTTGTTATTAAATTATTTAAGACAGTGTTTGCTGACAATTCAATATTCTATTTTTTCCCCTTTGAGTAAGAAAGTGCAAAATGGGCAAAGGAAAACAACTGGTGTGGCTTCAGGAAGGAACAGAAAAACAAACTGATAGGCTAAAAATAAGCAAATAATAATAATAATAATAATAATAATAATAATAATAATACTTCTATTTCATCAGCCAAGGTATAAGGGTGGCCCATATAAAGCATAGAAAAAATACTTTGAAGGGCTATATATGATATCCACTCTCCTAGGATAATAACATAGTGGCAGCGTGTAGCCATTGGAATCAGCTCATTGACATAAAGGGCAAATTTGATTAGAGGCATACAACAATGCAAAGTGATTTTACTTTTAATAATCTGTTAGCCAAAGCTGTATCACATCCATCTACTGAATAAACAGTTACTATGCATCAGAGCCATTTTTCTAAAAATTGCCAGGCTGACAAGGTTATTTTCTATATCCTCATACTTCTCCCTTTCTGCAGCAGCCTTCCTTCCCCCATGTTCCGCATCTTTTTCTGTGATTTGTGCTACACTCCTTACCTGATACTCACAGAAGCCATCTGATAGATGTGCTAAGGATTAAACAAATTTCACCTTGTAGATCTAGTTTGGAAACTAAAACAAGGCGATGAATCATTCACAGGAAACAGTGAGATGGACCCAGGTGGGGAAGAAGGAAGATTTCAGAGGAGGCAATTTGGAATTTTCTCCTCCTCTATTGGAAGGTTGCCAAAGAGTAAGTTCAGGGAATTTAAAAAAAAAAAAAAAAAAAAAAAAAGAAGACCCAAGGCAGTAAATAACATGAGAAACAAGGTTTGCTTTACAAAACATTGGAAAAGCACAAAACTAAGTAACAAAATCCAAATTTAACCTATTAAATTGGAGAAAACACAGTAAAGTATTTAAGGAGTTGTAAGAAAATAAGTACTGCCATGTGTTCATGAAACTACAGATTGGTTCAGGCACTTTGAGGGTAATTTGGTCACATCCATTAAAATAGTAAATGCTCTTTACACATGATCTAACAATTTCACATTCCAAAACGTGCTCTGGAGACACTAATGGGTGTTTAATAGAGGATAAGTTTAAGTACTGTTTATATTAGCAAAAAATTGGAAGCCATCTAAATATCCATCAATAGAAGAATAGTCTAATTTAGATTTGTCAATGGAGCCCCCAATTTAAAAAATACTGTCAACTAATTTAAATCTGTAAAAATAAATAAGAAAACAAGTTAACAAAAAGCCAGTCACCATTCAGATTAAACAAAGCATGGCCATAGGCAAAATTCATTTCAAGAGTCCCCATAGCACAACTTTGGGTTCAATAATCATTCAGATTTTTACACTTTTAAATCCAAAATGTGTGTTTGGAAAGTGAATAATACTAATTCTAACAAATATACTTTTTGAGTATCACTGGATAATCAATTACCATGTCTGATATTTTGCATATACTTTATACTGTTCTTGAAACACCATGAAAGATGGATACTTCCTTTATTTTTACAAGTGAGATTGAGAATTTTCATCCATAGAAGACAGCTTTCCTTGTCACTTATCTAATCTTTTTTTTTTTTTTTTAAACGGGTCTGGGGATGGAACCCAGAGGCATTTGACCTCCAAGCTACACCCCCTGCCCTATTTTTTAATCTTTATTTTGAAACAGGGTCTCACTAAGTTGTGGAGGCTGTCACTACTCACTAAGTAGCCAAGGCTGTCCGCGAACCGCGATCCTCTGGTCTCAGCCTCCCAAATGCTGGGATTACAAGCGTGTGTCACCACCACGCCCGGCTACTTATCTAATCTTGAAAGAAGGCCTCAGCCATGGGTGGGATGGATTTATATTTCCATATAAGTGAGTTTGGAAATTTTAGTAGCTTTATAACTGATAAAATCCAAAAAAGAAACTGTACCAAAGAAAAGTACTTAAAGGAAATGAGTTCAGTTAACATAGAGATCAATGTGTCTTTTGTGTTAAAATGATAAACAACAAAAACAAAACATAAGCTAAAGTTGACGAGGATGAATGTGCTTTTTCTTCCTCCTTCTCTCTAAATATCTTGTACTATACCCACCTTTCTTTTACTCACGATGATATCAGTGATACAGTGCCTATGTTCAGTACTTTTTGGTGCGGCACGTTGCTGTCAATCAGAGCACGTTTTCTATTCATGTCTTCTGCCTGCAAATCAAGGACCTTTTTCATCTTAACTAAGCTCTCAACACACACTGTGGCCATAACTTTTGCAGATTAAGATGTGACAGCAAAATCAGCATGAATTTCTTTTTCCTTCTTCACAATTCCATTGTAGATGATTTGTTCTTATAGTAAGTCTTAGAAAACTCAGCATAGGATATTTTACTTTCCTTATTTTGAGAACTTACCTTTTCATTGGAAGGAAGCACATGCCTTCTCCTTGGCATAGAAAAACTCAGCAGCACCACTGTGGTACTGTGAGGCTGTTATTAAGCAAAATAAGAGTGACTTGAACACAAGCACTGCAGTACTAGGGTAGGTTTTCTAAAAGGAAAGAGAGTAGTGAGGAAACTAAGGAGCAGGCAGCATGTACAGCTCTCATATGCTGGACAATGAGATGATTTCTTTCTCTGGCAGGATGGAGCAGGATGATGTGAGATTTCATTATGCTACTTAAGATTGTAAATTTAAACTTTAAAATTAAAACTTATGAATTATTTGTTTCTGGAATTTTCTACTCAATGTTTTCAGACCATGGTTAACTCGGTAACTGAGACCACAGAAACAAAACTGTGGGTCAGATAGAAACTACTATATATTCACATTGCCTCTAATCTGGTTATGCCCAAATATTACCCATCTTTTCGTTCAGTCAAGACTTGTTCTTTTACAAGTAACAGAGAAGCTAACTCAAATGGGCTTAGGTATAAACATATTTATTATCTCAATAATGAAAACATCTGGTTCTATTTAGGCAAAGCAGGAGCTAGGTGATCAACAGTGTTTTCAGTTGGTCCTCTCTACTTTGGGTCCTGATTTCTCCTTTATTTGTATGTATGTATGTATGTATGTATGTATGTATGTATATATTTATTTATTTATTTTTACTTGGTGGTACTGGGATTCCTGGAAACCCTTCTACCTCCAGGCTACATTCCCAGACCTATTTTACATTTTTATTTGGAAACAGGGTCTCTTAAGCCAGCGAGGCTGGCTTCGAACCTGTGCCATCTTCCTGTCTCCACCTCCCAAGCATGGGGATTACAAGCGTGGGCCACTATGCCCAGCCTGATTTCTTCTTTGTTATCTTCATTTTAAGCTGGATCTCTATCTGAGACAACAAAACAAACACAGAATTCAGGGGTACATATATTTATCCAGTGAAAGAGAATATTTCTCTCAAATAGTTTTACCAAAAGGGCAAGAATTTCTTCTTGCTTGAACAAGTTAGTATCACTTAATTTTTTTTGAACTCATCAAAATGAGTCTCAAATGGGCAAGTTTGAATAAAATATTATTCCACAAAAATCATAAACACTAAAAGTAGGACAAATATTTCTTCTAGAAGAGAACTGACCAAGTAGAAATGGAGGTTTTCCAGGCTAGTCCAATAGATCTCCACTACAGATGTTTATTTCATTGACTAACAATGCTCAAAGCATCCACCCAGCACACAGAATATCTTGCTGTATTTTTTTAAAGCATGTAGCTCTTTTGACTTCATGTTACAATTAATTGTAGGTCAATCACAGAAATATCAGATTTGTCTTTTCCCTCAAGGTCTACTTTCAATCCTTTTAATTTTGATATATATTTTTAGAGAGGCAAGAGTGAAAACCTTTTTAAGTTCCTCAGTTTTCCTGGGCCCATATTTTTGCATCCTTCTTACAACAGTCATGACTATTTCTATTCAAAAACGGATTTATTTACTCAAAAATTATTGTTTTAGAAATAGTAAATTATATTACAAGATAAAAGCACTAGCAACTCAACCTGCTAATATTTATTGAATGCTTCCTATGCTCCAGGCAGGAGTTTTAGTACATTTGAGCTCCTGTCTCTTTCTCTCCTTCTAGACTATTGTTCTGAGCAAACCTAGATCATGGAAAGTAACCAAAACATAGTCTTGGCTATTTCAAAAACATTTATTACAGTTGCAACCAAAATGGGTTCTTTACTCATTAACACTCCACACAATTATATTATTTATAGACTTTCTATTTGTTAATACTCCATGAAAACTTCAAACAATGATATTTTAGGAAAGAGAAAAAGAGATCAGTAGAACCTGGGAAACAGGTTAGTCAGTCCATTTACCTCAGAGCTCAGTTGACTGTGTTGGGTTCTCAGGTCCAGGTCAGTTGTTTTGTCTGGGTCTTCAGACCTGACCTTCACCAGTACTACATCAGAACAAAGGTGAGGAATTGCCAAATTGGCTGATTCATTATTCAGCCTCATTATCAGTGGTTGGCATGGTAAGGTGGCAAGGCTGTTTGGCATAAGAAGCTATGGGTTTTCAGGCTCAGGTGCTGACAGTTACAGACTTCAGGTTGCTAGGGCCTTGATGTGGTTGTCACGGTGTTCCTGGTCGGCTGTGTAGTAGGCATTGTGCCTACGCACTGCTCATCATGCTTGGGATTTGCACCTGGTGCCTGGTGTCTGTGTGTTGCTCCTGATACACTGGGTGGTTGTGCAATGCCTCTGTGTGCTGCGAGAGTTATGCTCATCCACTGGACACCATGTGTCAGCCACACTCAGGTGTGCTTTGGGATTGATATCCATCTTTGGCTTTCATGGAGTCTTTAAAAAATGTGTGCTCTGTACAACTGCCCACAGTACAAAATTGCCTATAAATTTTCTTTTTTATTTTAATCTCTTACTGTCTCTAGGCATCTAAACCTATTTTCAAGATAGACGTTTGATGAAACCAGCTAGGAAGTGGCAAAGCCATTCTGTGAGCTGAGAAGTTCTAACTCTGCTGCTCAGGTAAAAAGCTGGGCTTCTCAGCTTCTGTGGCCAGGCTCTGTGAGGAGTGCTTAGCACAGGGCCATGAACATAGTACATGTGGCCGACCACTCCAGCACTTAAGTCTATGGTCACAAGAGTAAACAAGTACTCAAACAAGTAACTGCACAACAATAATAGGAACAAAAAATACAGTCTCTTAGAAGGAACACAGAAAACCAAGATTTAATTTATGGGGGAGCTGAGGGGATTTAGATTTAAGGACGAGTAGATTTTAGCTGAGGGAATGGGGTTGGGAAGGGAGGCTGCAGACAGAAGTAATGGCACTGTCAGGTCTCTGAGTCATTAACCTAGTGCCAGCCAGGAGACTGGGACTAGAGTCAAAGGAATGTGACTGTGACCCTCTCCATCCCTGAAATGCTTCAGATGAGTATGTGAAAGGAAGAATAGGTGTCAGGAGGTATGTGAGGTATGATATAGTTATAAAGGTTTTTCAGATGTTTAAAGATCAAATGGGCCATAAATAGCTATAAAAATGTAGTAATAAAAAATTAGTTAGGTTGATTTATAGCTTTATAGTGAATTTTTCAATCCCAAATTTGAGAACAGATCCTCTTTTAAGGAGCTATCAAATATTTATAAAACATTGACCTTCTATTTTTCCAAAATTATAATTTGAATCAATAAATCAAGAATCAGGAAAATCAGTGTTATGGTTCATATTTTTCATGACCAGTACTATAAAGATATTAATAATATCAGCATAAATAAATA
Organism: Muscardinus avellanarius; assembly: GCF_963383645.1. Taxonomy (NCBI): domain Eukaryota; kingdom Metazoa; phylum Chordata; class Mammalia; order Rodentia; family Gliridae; genus Muscardinus; species Muscardinus avellanarius. Next base: position 107,163,031 of record NC_137786.1, on the reverse strand, counting down.
AATAAATAAATTCAAATCATTTGGAAATTAAGAAAGTAGTAGCTAACATTTATTGCATTGTTTATCCCATACTTGCAGAGTGCTAATATTTGTCTTAATTGCCTCATTTAATCCTTACAAAATCTTTATTATTGCCATTTTAGAGATAAAGAACCTCAAGAGAAGAGAGATTATTTAAGATGAATCCAGTTACATAGCTAGTAACCTACATATGTGAAATTTAAAGAGTAGTCTAATTACTGTGTGTGTGTGTGTATGTGTGTGTTGTGTAATTTTAACCACTGCTATTCTTGCCCACCTTAATTTAGGTTCAGAAAAGGAATCAAAGGTAGTAGTATTTAGAGAAGAAAATAATAATATAGGAAAACAAGAGAGATTAGGAGCAAAAATATGTGGGTATTTTGAAGAATTGTAATGGGTGCATGTTTGTCCATTTTTTATATGTTAAAGGTTTCTATGATATAAAGTTATAAATAATAATAACATAAATGAAATAAAATAGCCTCTGGTAGTTCCAAAAGTACATCTGCCAAAACTGTTGCTTATTGTTCCCTCCCCCTTTCATTTAGATACATATATCCAAACATCTTTTTAAATAGCAACCTTTCACAAAATATTTACTATTATCTCATGTACTACTGCATTTAATTCAGTTAACAACACATTGCAATAGAAATTATCACTTCAGTTTATAAGTGAGGAAATGAGGGCTGTTATTGTTTCAGTAACTTTCCAAAGAGCCTTATTAGGAAATGGAAAAAATTGAATCAAAATCTTTATTTTGGAGTGCTTACTCTCTATGCTACATATTTGGTACTTACACATCTTTTGATGGCAAGACACTTTCCTGTCTTTTTAAAAATTACCAGAGAATATAACATAGTACCTGTCATAAAGAAACACTTTATAGTAACTTTATAACAGAAATGAGAAGAGAAGAAATGAGGGCGAGAAAGCAGTGACTTTTTCTTTACATAGACAGCATCAGCAAAATTTCATCTCATTTCCAAGATAAACTACTAATTGACTTGCTGAAGATTTAGTGCATATTTCTGATGAGATTAAAACTGCAGCCCAGTTATTTCAAATTTTGATCAATTCTCTGACAGTACCCGTTTCCTTCATTGAGCTCACCTGATGGAAGCAAGATGTGGCTGGCTATAATGGAAAACTCTTAAGATTCAAGCTCATGGGTTTGGCGATTTTTATTGATGGCCTCCTTCACTCTGAAAAGGTTCTGATTCTCCACCCCCTTGTCCTCTCTAGGTTTGAGTCATTTGAAAAACATAATTTTGAGTTTATCTTTTATTTCACTCAAGTCATTGATAAAAATTTCATTTAGAAAAACCACTCAAGAATACAATATTTATTTTAAAGGAATTAAGAAGGTGGTAATATTCTTACCTAAAACTAGAGCATGAATGACTTTTCAAAATCTTTTTACTGATTTTTCCAAAAAATCATGTTGACAAAATTCCTATTCTCTTCAAGTTTAGAAAAGCAACTTAAAACTTACTAAGCAGTTAATAATACATGATTTATTCACAGTGGATCTCCATGGGTACCTCATGGCCACTTCTTTTTTTCTGTACACTCATATGCCTAGCTGTAAGTAAACTACTCATGACTTTTTAAATTCATGATGACAATCAAGTTTACAGGTTTGTAATTTTGAAATCAATTTTTATAAATACTGGAACATTTACCTAATTAAGTTTCCAGTGATTTCTTTTTTGCGATATTTCTCATGTATTCTAAACTATATTTCTCTGTTTGTGAAAGTTACAGGAAAACAAACAAGCCACTGAATTGGAAACCATTTTCCTTTCAGCTCTCTCATTCTATAGTCTTATGATTATCGTGAGGATTGGCTATAGCCACTTGTTTGCTTTAAAACTCAAAGATATATGCCTTGAGTGTCTCCGTTTTTCCTACATGTACTCTACTGTCTACTTCATCACATGGAAAATGTCATCAAAATATCTTCATTTATCTCATTTTGACACATTTCTCCCTTTTAAGATATAGCCTGCAAATATGTGCTTAAACTTTTGCTGTGATGTGGGCAAAGAACACTCTGACCTTTAAAATATGCACTAGCATTTAAGTGACTTTAAGATGTTTAAATGCTCTCTTGTTCATTATTAATGTAGAAAGAATTATATCACCCCAGTTATGTGTCCTTTTTCAATTCTACTTAAATATTAGAACATCGGCAACCATAATCTCTAGTATATACCTTTCGTTTAATCATAATTTTGATATTCCTGAAAATGTAAAATAAGTTTAACATCCAGATTTGTAATATATAAAATTATAGCTCAACAAAGTAATGGAAGACTGTGCAGAACTAAAGAATGATGGGATTTCTTTTTGACTTTTACAAATCTCTAGGTAATTTTTTGAGTTAAACTGAATCACTAGAAGAAGAGCAATGCTCTTCTGTAAATATGTAAATATGCATTTACATTTCTATACATGTATGTGTAAATATACTTTTAAGTAACTGAAAAAAATGAAACCCAGATCTTGTAGATTTACAACTATGAGAGAGAGGTTTACTTTCTATCATATTAACTTCTTGTCATTTTAATTTTACTGTAAGCATATATTAAACTTATTTATTTTATACTTTTATCGGTACATTATAGTTTCATATTATAATGCAGTTTATATTGATAGAAATTAGAAAATGATGTAAACTTTCTATTTAAGGGAAAATGTCATTTTTTATTATTTGTAAATATTCTCATCTTCTACTATAACATTTTTATTCATAGGTAATTTGGTGGTGTTGATGCCACAGAAATGGTTTCTTTCATTAGAAAAAAGTCCTTAAATAATAAGAGTGCTAATGAAAATCAGCAACTCTAATAGTTCACGGAACTACTATGTGCTAAGCTCTGTGTACATTATCACATTCAGTACTAAGTACATTATTTTAGGGAAGGCTTTATTATTCATATTTTATAATTAGCACATAGCCAAAATTCAAATGACTTTCTCTTGGATGTCTAATTCATGCCGCACTTTTACTATCTTTTTAAATAATGTCACGAAGAGAATAATGTAGAGAAGTTAACAAGTGCAAAACCAAGAGTGAGTCACTAGAATGGAAGCCCATAGATTTCTTGCACTTCTGGATAAATTCAGTAAAGTTGCCAAATAGCCAGAATGCTGAATAAAAGTGAGAGTTACTATTTGTTCTGTCCATGGACTTCAGGCCTGTTTTTCCTCAGGTCGCAGAGCATCATATGCATCCAGGGAATCGTATGCTCATTCCTGAGCCCCTGGGATGCTGCGTGGGACCCCACCGTCACATCACATTCTCAGGCTAGACCACCCTTTGACTTTCACTCTCATTGGGAAAAAGTACCGTAGCTCTGTGGGAAGTCTTTTGGGATCCTGCTCCATTTTCTGTAACTGATTGGGAGTCTCTAAAGAAGAGATTTAATTTTCAGCAGCTCAGTTATTATGAGTCTTATCTTAGAATTGATGGCCATTTCCAAGCTGCAATATTTATGTGAACAACACCAAGTTTAAAATGAACCTAACCAGGCACCAGGCAATTCAGAGCTCATGATGCATCCCAGGTTAGTTTGTGCAGCTCTGGAATATAAGAAAATGTGAATGAGTAATAGAAAACCAACCACCTTTAGTATACAGCTGCTCCATGTTGGTGTATTTAAATATTTCATAATTCTATAGTAGGTCTTCTCAGTTCTCACATTGCTTAGCATTCAGAATCATTAGGTTGGCTCTACAGCCATTTATCTCTGGAGGTTCCTGATGTCATCTGATCCCAGAATTTAAGCATTGGTCCTGGTTAATACTTGGATTTGAGAATCACCAAGTTTGGAGAGACTGGAAGACCATCCACAGAGTAGCAACACAAGACACAAACTGCCTGGAAATATTCAAGAGTCTGCTGCAATGGTAATTGCACTATGACCGAGATTAGTATTTTTTGCTAATATATTGCATATAGCAAAGAGAGTATCTTCTTATAGAGTAATTCTCTCTGTAGAAACTAGTGTAGAACAATCCAAAGAGAATCCCCTATACATTTCTTTTCTGATAACTGCATTACTATTTTTTTTTATCTTCTGAAAGCTGTCAGCAAAGAGAAAAATGAGAAGTTTTGGTATCACATAATGTTTTACAACAGAATTTTGAAGTCCTGTAAATAGTTACTTTTGTATTATCTTTCTAAAATATTTAGTAATTTCATTCTCAACTTAGTATGTCATGTCTGTATCAATTAGGTGGTTTAGATTTAAACCTAACTTCTTTATAACTTTTCTTTGGTCCTTTACTTAACTATATTCCAAGGATAATTGGATAAAAATAAAATCTGGTTTATGAATTATTTAACTGGCTTAGTTGAAGTATATTGAGCCATAAAAAGATTCACTTGGAAAGTTTGTACGGTACTTGCTTATGAAGGTTCTATTTCTTTGTCCATTCAAATTTCTCTCTTCTTTCCTTCCTTCTTTCCTTCCTTCCTTCTTTCTCTCCTTCCTCCCTCCCCTCCTTCCTTCCTCCTTCCCTCCATCACTCCCTCCCTCCCTCCCTCCCTCCCTCCTTTCCTTCCTTCTTTCCTTCCTTCCTTCTTTTTTTTGAGACAGGATTTCCAAAGCTGGCATACTGGGCTCAAATGATCTTTCTGCCTTAGCCTCCCCAGTAGATGGTACTACAGGCATGCTCCCAGCTATTCACCATTGCTTTGAAGTAGCTTAGATTTTTTTTTCTTTTTTTAAGCCACTCACATTTACTGTAATAACTGCTTCTGTGGAGGCATTGGTGTTCCATTGATTCAAAAAACATTACAGGTTTTGTACTGAAAAATCGGTAAAATTCTAAGCATTTTCCTAAGTAAGACATTTGTACATTGATGATTTTTGAAATGTAAACAGCAGTAATAAAATAGTCTAGGTGACAATGATAATTTGATTATGAAGAGGAACTATTGTTGATGTTTTCTAGCTTTGTGCTTAGACTATTTTAAAAAAGAAAACTGCCTATGTGGGAAATTACAAGATATTCTACACTTCTTAGGAGATAATCTTATAAATTCAAGTGTGGTGTTTTCTCTAAAAACTACTCAAAGTGGAAGTAGGTAATGCAAATTATGTGGCTCTTGGATATCAAAAATTGGTATAGTAAAGTGTCTGGAATTGGTGCTGAGAGATGAGAGAAGCATTTGAACTAGCATGCTTGACATTTATTACTTGAATTATCCCCAGATTAAATTCCAAAAAACAGCAGAGGACTACAGAACTAACCAGTTCTCTATTCACAAGACAAAATCCACCTTGAATTCTAGGATGTATAAGATCTTCACTCAAACTGGGTGTGATGTCACACACCTGTAATCCTAGTACTTGGGAGGCTGAGACAGGTAAATAACAGGTTTGAAGTTAGCCTTAGTATCTTTTTTTTTGTTGTTGTTTTGGTGGTACTGGAGTACCTTCTACCTCTGGGATACACTCCCAGACCTATCTTATATATTTTTTTAAAAAAATTTGGAAACAGGGTCTCTTAAGCCAGCTCAGTTAGCTTTGAACCTGTGCAATCCTCCTGATCCACCTCCCAAGCGCGGGTATTACGAGCATGCGCCACCACGCCTGGCTAGCCTTAGCATCTTAATGAGGCCTTTTGCAACTTAGAGAAACCCTGTTTCAAAAATAATGGCCCAAAGTATAGCTTGCACACACACACACACACACACACACACACACACACACACACAACCTTCAATTATGGCCCAGTGGAAAAGGCAGGAGCTCAATCATTATGATTTGTTGTTTGATTGATTGTTTAGACTTAAGAAATATGGTAAAATTAAAATTAAGTTGCTCTGGTCTATAGCTATTAAATTGCAAATAGCACAAACAATTAAGGAAATATTCTTCTAGTACTTGAAAATTATCATATTATCTAACAAACAAGATGTATAAGACATTGATAGAAATGTAGTTAAAAAGTAGGACTTTACTGGTTCTTTATATCATGCATATTACTTGCTAATACAAATGAAAGTATCAACTAATGTTCATGCCTACACTATACTGAGAGAGACAGTCATTAAACATCTACTTCATGGTGCATAGCTCTTACCCAGAATTCAAAGGTTCTTACTGCAGTGCCAATGCTGGAGTCAGGAAGCATCATGCTAGAAAATGAAGTCACACAATTTGAGAAGTCTCTTAAAATATCTTTCCCTATTTTATAAATTGTATAAAATAAATATCTAGTACTTTTTGATAATGGATATTGTAATTTTTAAGAGATTACATATAAGTGTAGCAGCAGGTTTGAGTGTAGACACAAGTGAAGGGTATGGGTTTGAATATGAGAGTGTAGAAAATAATAAACGAATGTTTGTCTTTACACATATGTATCATCCCTAAAGAGAGAACAGTAAAAATACCATGTCCCTCAAAGCTTCTTTTTAAGTTAAAGGAGCCATGAAAGAAACCTGGGCTTAGAAGTCCAGGTATGTGTTATCCTGTAAGCCCCTGGGTTGCTTGTATGCACCCTGGGACCTAGGGCAAGCTAGTGTTACATGTAGAGACCGTTTCCTTACATAGACACCAGGACAGCTGCTCCTTGGGGTGTTGTTCATGCAAGCAAGGTAATCCTGATGGTGTAATTGCATCTGCAGCCTAATAGATACAACTCTTTTCTGATCGGGGAAAGATGCAGAACCGAGGGCACTATGAAAAGGACATATGTGACTTGTCCAGTTAACCGACACTGAATAAAATGCCATGAAAGAGAGGAGGCACTGCTTGACAAAGCACCATGAGGGCAAAGGTGTTAGTGGCTCAGACTGTCTCTTGACCTCTTCTTGTCACAGTCACTAATCTCTTGTCAGCTTTCCCAAATAAATCATACATCTCACATGCAGTTTCCAGATACTTTAGCCACAAGCTATGCCACTTCCCTGCCACAACTAGGCCGTGAACATTACAACATGTATGCACAGGTTTCAGAATTGTATTTTTTATAGCATCAATATAAAGACTTTTTTGATTCTGGAAAATTATCCATTTAGGTGTTTAATTTTTTCCCAAATCAGAGATATTCCCTTCCTCCTTCCCTCCCTCCCTCCCTCTCCTCCTTCCATCTTTCTTTTCTTTTTTTTTTTTTCTCTTAATGGGGATTGAACCCAGGAGCATTCTACCTCCCAGCTACATTTCGAGCCCAATTTCATTTTTTCTTTTTTGTTTTAAAGTATGGTTTCACTAAATTGCTGAGAGCTTAAGTTGCTGAGGCAGTCATCGACATGTGCTTCTCTTGTCTCAGCCTCCCAAATACTGGGAGAGATTTTCTTATTTCTGAAGGCAAAATTTTGTTTTGATGAAAGAAGTTCTCAAGTACTATGCAAAATTGACCAATAATTAACTATCTCTGTTGATCATGTTAGCCTCTTAAACAAGTAAAATTGAAGGCATCTAGAGACAGATGAATTTGGCAGTGTTCGGACTTCAATTATAGATTGTTTCCTACTCGGATGAGTTATATAACAACAGTGAATTCAGGCAAATGATCCATACTGGTGCTTGAGTTTAAGTGGGTGTAGGGAAATGAGGAGTGTAACACTTTGATGAACCATCAAATAGAAGTGGCTAAATGACTTCTCCAAATCTTAACACATTCTAGGAATAAAATTCTCAGCTTCCATCTGCCAGCAAAAAAACTCTTTTATATCCTTGGTTCTCAGCAGCAGGAATTCCTGAGATCTGAGTGGTTGGCTGACCCAGTGGTGGGAAGAAGCCATTTAAATTCAGCTGTGTTAGTATGGAAAGAATTTTAGTGGAGGAGGCTTTTCAAAGAACAACATTCTAGAAGGACACTTGTAAAACAGGTCTTCCCTATTTTGCGCACAAAATCCACTTAGGTGGCGCTGGGCGTGGTGGCATACGCTTGCAATCCCGCGCTTGGGAGGCAGAGAAAGGAGGATCGCTCTACCACCTCCACATGGATTTGGCTGTCTTGCTTTTCCTCCAGGTTAGTCCTCTTAGTTATCTATCTCTCATCTCAGATATGACTTGCCTAGGGAAACTTTCTCTGACAGGAGTATCATGCAGGTGCAAAGCCAGCCGCACTGGCTTAATAGACCCTGTTTCCAAAAAAAAAAAAAAAAAAAAAAAAAAAAAAAGTATAAAATAGGTCTGGGAGTGTAGCCCAGAGGTAGAAGAGTTTCCAGGAACCCCAGTACCACCAAAAAAAAAAAAAAAAAAAAAATCCACTTATGTGTATTCTCTATGGCCATTCCCATTGTATTCTGGAGGTGAGCTTATCCATTCAACAATAGCAGAATTAACATCTGCTATGTATTAGCCATTTATAGAGCATGCGCTGGGTGGGTGGTTCTTGTTACTCACTGCTGCATACCAAACCATCCTAAAGTATCTTACCACAATGATTCTTTATGATCTCTCTAGTTCTGAGGTGGTAGAGTGGTATCATGTGCAAAGGCCATCTATATCCAAGGAGAGAGGAGATCCGGAGAAAGCACGATGCCATTGAGAAGCTAAAGGAAGAGCAGTATGGTTTTAGCACAGAGTACTAACGAGGATAGGGCAAAATTAGGCTGATCAAATAGGCAGAAAAGCTCATGGCTTTGTAGGCCTCCTTAAAGACATTTTCTCATACTACAGATCAATGAAAATGTATTAAAGGGTCTTAAGATGAAATTAACATGATCATAGTTGAGTTTACATTGTCCTTAGATAAACAGATTGAAAGGTTTCAGGATGAAAAGGCTTGATTTCAGGAAGACAACGTAGGAACTCATACAGTTGAAAAAAGTATTAACTAGTCAAGTATGGTGGTGCACACATGTAATCTCAGTACTTGGGAGGCTTAGGCAGGAGGATCACAAGTTCGAAACCAGCTTCAGCAGCTTAGCAAGACTCACAGAAATCTACTTAGACCCTATTTAAAAACAAAACAAAACAAAAACAATAAAAAAGGGCTGGGAGAATAGTTTGAAGTTATAACACCTCTGGATTCAATCTCTAGTTCCACACACAGACAAGTGTTAACTAACCAGAAACGAATCAGATATGTATGTAAAAATTGACATTTTAAGATTTTTAGGAGGAAAAGAAAATAAGACTTGCTGAAAGCAGGAGTCAGAGATGAAAAGGAACATTTCTTTCTACCTTCATTTAGGGAAACTAAAAGATCTATTTTGAGGGAGCTACTCATAAGCTTTATAATACTCTTGTTTTGTGAGCACTGGAATGCTGAACGTTGAGAAATCAAGGAAGTAACTGGATATACAAGAGCTCAAAACTGAGTTGTGGGTTAGAGATGTAAATTTGAGGCTCATTAGCAATATTTATTGGAGCTTTGTATGTGGTTGAGATTACTAAAAGAGAAGATACAGAGTACCCAAGGTCCTCGAAGACAGAACTAATTAACTACAGCATTGTTTAATTTTTTTCTATTAAATGAGTACATTTCTATTACTTCATAAAGGAGATACAGGAGTTTGTATCAAATGATTCCTGTTGGATGATTTCTTAAAATAATGAAGCCTCTGAAACAAACTACACATATCCAACTTATGGTACAACCTTGGGCCATTGTTAATTATAGTTTTATTGTCAAAAACACGAGAAGCAATTGCAGTTTGGTTTTATCCACTGGGGGGGAAAAGACTTTTCATGAGTATTTTAGATAAAAGTAAAGTAAGAATTGATTTTGTTTTTCATAACTTAAAAAGTAAATAGTATCTTTAAAAACAAGCTACTGCCCACAGGAAGAGAAAGGATTTATCTGATTTTAACTGTGATTGAATTATTTTTTGTACTTACTGACATTTGGTACGGGCACTATCTTTGAATCATTCTATTCCTACAAGCATCATGACATTATTTGTAAGCATTTATTGTCCCTGTTAAAATAGAAACACACATACGTGTTCTGTTTCAGTCTTAAAGGAAACCTACTGAGGTTGTGCCACTCCATTAGCCTTGGAAAATGTTAAATTATATCTTTGCTAGTGTGGCAAAAAAATAAAAACCTGCTTGTTTCATTATACCAAAAGAAATGCTCTTATCAAGCTTTCACATGTCTACAGCTGCTAACTCTAGTCTTGAGATGGGAATAGCTTGAACAAAACACAAACTATAAAAAGCTTTCAACAAAGTAGGTAATGATACTCATCATTGGGAAGGTTGGTCAGACCACCAGGTGAAATGCATGCTTTGAGTTTGCAGGTCTACGTCACTGACTTATTGATTGCCTTTAATAATGATGCCTATGAGTGGTTATACGATAATAAGAGTATGAGGAAGTGTCCATTCTCTTTTGACAACTCTCTCTGCTAATTTGATAATATGCCACTACATACCATTTGCGCTAGAGCCTAAATTCTAAGAAATTCCTCATAAAATCCAAAAGGATTAATCTACAACATATTAATCTCAATAGAAGCAAAAGCATATACACAATCACTTTTCCAACTATAGACCATATCATACAAAAGATAAGGTCCATCTGTGTGCTGTAATAACACATGCTATGTCTATATAACTTTAGCCATTCCAGTGAATATGTAATTATACCTCTTTATAGGTTTCATTTGTGTGTCTCTGAAGCCTAGTAATGAATAGCTTTTTCTGTGCTGATTAGTCATTCACATATATTCTTTTGTAAAGTTTGTATAAATCTTCAAGTCATATTTTAAAATTGGATTGTTTTATTGTTGAGTGATAGTCTTTAAATATTCTATGTCCAGACTCTTTACCGTTTTATAAATGTTCCCCATATGAGGCTTATCTTTTTGTTTTCTTAATTATTTATTTAAAAATAAAATAATAATGAAAATAATTATGCTGAAAGGGAGGAGAGGGAGAATTATAGAAGGAAACACTTCCAGTGATTCTCTCTCTCTCTCTCTCTCTCTCTCTCTCTCTCTCTCTCTATATATATATATATATATATATATATATATCAATATTTTGTATATGGAAGAGGGTAATGAGGAAGGAACCAGAGGAAATCCTGCCAAGTTCTGTGTGCATGTATGCCACTATAACTAGAAACTGCATCATGATGTGAAACTATAGTGCACCAATAAAAATACAAAAAATAAAAAATGATGTAAAAGCAATGGAATAGAAATGGCCAATATATAAAAATAGTTTGTAAATAAGTAAATGGAGTACTACTTTTGTGTGTATGTATAGAAAATATTACTAGGCAAAGTTTGTTATAGTATATAGTTACTTCTATTTCTTAATTCCTTTTTCTTTCTCTTCATCTCTCTTTGTTCCTCTCTTTCTTTCTTGTTTCTTTCTAATTGACAAATACAAATTATGCATATTTATGGTGTGCAACATAATACATTCATATATTTATACATTGTGGATGGATAAACCAATATAATTAATATATCCATCATCTCACATACTTTTTTTGTAACATTTAAAAAACTACTTCCTTAACAGTTCTCAAATATACAACATAGAGCCAGGCGCAGTGGCGCACGCTTGTAATCCCAGCATTTGGGAGGCTGAGACTGGATGATCGTGGTTTGCGGACAGCCTCAGCTATTTAGTGAGGCCCTCTGCAACTCAGTGAGACTTGGTTTCAAAACTAAAGAATAAAATAAATAGGGCAGGGGATGTAGCTCGGAGGTTGACTGCTCCTGGGTTCCATCCCCAGACCAGCAAAAAAAATTATATATCACATTGTTATTTACTGCATTCTCCATGTTTACCATAAGTCTCCTAAATTATTCTTTCTGTCTAAATAAAAGTTTATATCCTTTGATCAACATCTCTCATCAATCTTTCTTGACAGCTCCTGGTAACTACTATTCCATTCTGTTTGAGAATGACTCTTTAAGGTTCCACATGTAAGTGAGATCCTAAAGAATTTATCTTTCTCCATCTGGCTTATTGCCCATATCATAGTGTTCTCCAGGTTCACTTATATTGTTAAAATAATGGGAAGGCTGAATAATGTCCCATTGTGTAGAAATAACACTTTCTTTATTTGTCAACTGACACAAAGATAATAACAACTTGGTTATTGTGAATAGTGCTATAGCAAACATGGTGGCACAGATATCTCCTTGACATACGGACTTCATTCTCTTTATCTGTATACCTAGAAATGGGAGGGCTGGGTTAAATTGTAGCTCAATTTGCAATTTTCATAATAGTGTACCAATTTACATTCCTACCAACAGTATGCAAAGATTCACTTTTCCCAAGATCTCATCAACACTTTTTATCAAACATTTAAATATAGCTATCCTAACAGATATGAGGTAATATCTCATCATAGTTTTAGTTTTATATGCCAAAAATTCTTAACTATTTAAGTCTAAATGTTAAGAATACAGAGGACATCTTTCCATTTTGTGATTTTTTGTACATTCAAATGCCATTAATGAATATATGTGATTTTTAACAATTTAAAAATATGAGCCAGGCATGGTGGTACACACCTGTAATCTCAATACGTGGGAGGCTGAGACAGGAGAATTGTAGGTTTGAGGCTAACCTCAGCAACATAATGAGATACTTACCAACTTAGTGAAACCATGTTTTGAAATATAAAATTAAATAGAGCTAAGGGTATGTCTCAGAAGTACAATGTTCCTAAGTTTCATCCCCAGTATCACACACATAAAAATAAATAATAAGTATGATCCTTTTATCCAAAAGGATCTCTATCTTCGACATCTTAGTACTAGAGATTTATTCCTCTTAAATCCTGTAAAAATAATTCTTTCAGAAGAGGATTTACAAAGTTATATCAGTTTAAATAAATTTAAATAATCTCATCAGTTCTGCCTACAGAGTAAAGTCTGAAGAGTCTACAAGAGGATGAAAAACAGGACAATAGGGTGTCAGAGAGGACAGTGGAGAGCACAGCAAACAGCCTCACTAGGGATCTCTCTGGCTTTTTATGCTTTACCTTTTGAGGAAGAAACTAACAGCAACTTATTAACCTGAGAACTCCACACAAGGTCTTGGCATTTTGACAATCTTATCAGCATGTATGGAATTTAGTATTTGTTTCTCCACAGTTTCAGAAGGAGAGCCCACCTCCTATTGCTTTATATTTTATGTGTTGATTGTTGATCTGAGGTACATCTATCTACTGCATAAGCTCTGGCATATTGTGTTTGTGAGTCTTTATCTGTTTAAAGTGTCCTAGGCAACTCTGAATCTTCTTTCTTTTATAAGTTTTCATCATTTATGCATTTCTATTGGAAATGTTCATATTAGTCAAATAGCCTGAATTCCAGTTTTTTAGACAATAGGTCAAAGTAGAATTAGGCTGCATTATTAAAAAAAAAAAATTGTCGGGCGTGATGGTGCATTCTTGTAATACCAGTACTTGGGAGGCTGAGACAGGAGGATAGCGCAGGTTGGAAGCCAGCCTCAGCTACTTAGGCTCTCAGCAATTTAGTGAGACCATGTTTCTAAATAAAATATAAAAAATAGGTCTGGGAGTGTAGCCCAGAGGTAAAAAAATCCCTGGGTTCCATCCCCAGTACTGCAAAAAAAAGTAATTCTTCTAGAGCTTTTATTATTACTGTCACTACTGCTATGTTGTTGTTGATGATGTTGATGATGATGATGATGATGATGAAAACAGAATGTATTTATTAGTCATTTCCTGTGATCCAAATGATTTACATAATTAAATGACATAATTACTTATTTATATATTTACAGAAGTTAATTTAATTGTGTAATTCAATTCTTGCAGTAACTCTTTAAAGTCTGTGGCTTATTGTCACACAGATAAACTGAGACTTAAAGATGTCAGACAAATTGCCTAAGTTCACACAACTAGGATTCAAAACATGGTCTTCTGGTATTCCAAGGTTTCCTTTCATCCAGCAAGCTGTCCTACTAATCTAGGATTTTAAAAGACACAGATGGAGACCCTGCCACATCACTTGTAACTCTGGTGTCTCTGCTAGTATCTCTACCAGCTAGAGTATGATGTTTAGGGCCATTTTCAAAAACACGATACATCACTGCAACCAAGCTAAGTGATTGCCAGTCTCAATGCTTTTTAATGACAACAACTTGAAGTCAATCAGAGTATCTGATTCTTGGATGATCTGTGCTATCTAAAGGTTCAGATGGCCCTGAATCACTCAGAATCCTCTGACATGCATCTCCATTGTACCTGGCATAGCTGTCACTTCATAAGTAAGTGTATTTCCACCATCTATCCTTAGAATCTTTGCAATCAAGTTATTTTAGACAATTGGTGATAGAGTGGCACTCGAGTCACCATTTTGGAAGATTTGAAGCCCTTATTTATTTTATCTCTGATAGAATTTTTTCTTTAGAATCCTGTAAGCTATAACCTAAGCTGAGTATATTTTTGCTGCACTTGACAAGTTCACTGAACCGAAAGACCTCTATCCAGGTGGGAATAAACATGTGGAAATGTCTAAATTACTTAAAGTATTTCCTCTCAATCAGAAATATGAGTTCTCAGTAGTCCTATTGAATGCAACTGGCCATTTTAAGGCCCACTAAAAGGAAAAAGAAAGCACTATTTTAAAGAAGAGGTGAATATTCTTACTGATATTATACTTGCTTTTTCAGATAGGCACTTTTTTGTAAGTTGGCAAGATTTAAGATGAAGCAATGGGAATTGGGTGTTAGTCATTAAAATATTATTTATTTGGTACTTAAAATGAATCCCAGGAACATTCTACCTCTGAGCTATGCCCTCAGCCCTATTTTATTTTTTATTTCAAAACAGGTTCTCACTAAGTTTTGTAGGACCTCTCTAAGTTGCTGAGGCTGGCTTAAAACTTGTGATCTTTTTGTCTCAACCTTCCAAGTACTGGGATTAAAAGCATATGCCACCATGCTCTGCTTAATTTTTAAATTTATATATAGTATATTATATACACACAAAAAAGTGATTTAGTGATCTAAGTATCAATATTACTACTTGAAAATATTCAAAAGTGTAAAGTATGTGACTAATACTTTATCAATAACAATAAGAGAAAACAGTATTAACTACTTTCTATGTACCAGGACACTGGTACACATATGCACATGAGCATGCATGTATTCACATACACATAATAAAATTTATGTATCTAATTCCCATAATATCCCACTGAATTCCCACTTTACAGGTAAAATAACAAACTCAGACAGAATTAAGAACTCATTCAAATGCAGTTGTTTGGTAAGGGGAAAAGCCAAGATTATAAACACAGGTCTTTTTGGCTCCAAAAATGTGATGTTAATCTGTATCCTGTGTGTCCTCTCTAGTGAGGAGGATATGTACCAGAATTTCTCAAGTTGTGCTTGATATCATAATCATTGGATTCCTCTGGGGTACATGTTTAGGTAAAATTTCTAGACTCTACCACTGGCTTTCTATACTATAGTATCTGGATCCCAAATATCTTCATTTTAACTACTTCTAGGGAGACTTTTTAAAAATATCAGAGAGCCATAAAACCTCACAACATTGAAATTGGCAGTGATTTCTTGGTTATGATTTCAATGGCACAGGCAACAGAAGAGTATACAAACTCCCTAAAAAATAAAAAACATATCACCTAAAAAATAGAAAAAATAGATTCTCTGGTAAGAAAGAAAGCAAAAAGAAATATTGAAATGTTATCTTTAAGTCATCAAAAGCTTGGTACCAGACAAATGAAACTGTTATGTGAGATTATCATTTTTAATTTTTGATAAATTGCTATAATATTAGATGTCAATCACTAAGCCAAGCATGGGAGGGAGGGATAGGGAGAGAATGGGGTGGGGAGGATCGGGTGGGGACTGACTGGGCAATGTGTGCATGTATGTCTACAAAAGTATGTATCCCACTATGATGTATGAATACAGTGCACCAATTAAAAATAAAAAAAATAAATTAAAAAAATAAATAAATAAAAAAAGAATACACAGATAGATGAATGAGATAGAAAAAGGAAGAGACTTTTATACATCTATTACACAACAGGAGGTATCAGGAGCCAGTGAGAAAAGGAGCATGCCTTCAATCCATAGTGATGGGTCAATTCAGTGTTCCACATGGACAAAAGGGAAATAGATCACTGCTTTACACTATTCTCAAAAATCAGGTTCAGAGTAGTTAAAGATATAAATGTGAAAAATAACTGCACTGAAATACAATCTAGGACAAATGACCTTATAGGAGATAATTTTCCAAATTTTCTTAAGACAAAAAATACACAAAGGCAAACTCTTTAAAGCACATGAGGTACTTATTCATAACATAGTAAACCACTAAGCCAAGCATGGGAGGGAGTGATGGGGAGGGAGTGAGGCGGGGATTTGGTGGGGGCTGGCTGGGTGATGTGTGCATTTATGTCTACACAAGTTTATTTTTACCCCATTATGATGTATAAATACAATGCACCAATAAAAAATTAAAAATACTCAAAGGCAAAAAAAAAAATATCAGAGAGCCAGAATGATTAACAGGTTACAGCTGAAAGTAATACAGCGGAAAGAAACTAGTATGAAAAACTGGGAGTCTTGGGTTTTGATCCCTCCCTGCTAGTAACTAAGAAACTCTGTGACTGGACAAATCACTTCATCTTTCTGCGCCTGCATAATCCCATTAGCAAAATGATAATCTTGGATTAGATGCTCACTCTAACATTTTGCAAGTGTTTTAAATAGAGTACCACACTATGGACCATATTAGTTTAATGAGGCTCTGCATTTTAAGTGCATGTAGAAGTCTTGCTTACAGGGCTGAGTTGCTGTATTTAGGAGACTTTGACTACCTGGGGCAATCTAGACTGTCCAGCACTAAGACCAAGGAGGACTGTAACTTGAGAGTGAGAAAAATGGCTTCTTCCCTGACCTTCAACTTTTAGGTAGAGCTAAATCTAGGTGAATGAGTGCCACCATTCCAAATATGCATTTTTCTGTGAACAGAAGAATATTTTCATGAAAAACAATAAATATTTCCTGTTTGAATAGGCAGAACAGACAGACATAGTTCCCTAATCTATTTTAGATCAGATATATTTTCAGGTTTTGAAAGCATTTCTGCAAATCCAGCAGCATGTACTCTCTGTGGTCCACACAACTGTGCTGGCTAGCCTTTACAAGAGAAGTGAATAAGTCCTCAGTGGCTGCTTTATATTGGAAAATAACTGATCTGTTGGAAGAATCAGGCATCTGCATATGCAGATGCATGTTTATCAGTACAACATGGAATGCAGGGACACATTTTATTTTTTAAGCATATTTTGGGAGCCTGGAAGAAAATGTAGTCTTTATTTTAAGCTGTAGTATCTTGTCAAGTGCTTTCTATACCAAAATGTTTGCTAAATGAACATTTAATATTTTAGCCTCAAAATATGAATAGCTACTGAATGTATGCATGTATGCTGAATGCAATCAGTTACCGAATGTATATATGTTGAATATATGTATGTATATGTGTATGTTCAATGCAATAAGCTACTAAATGAATGTATATATGTAAAATGCAATAGAGGAAAAGCCAGGAATAGATCTTCAGAGTGCACACTCCTCCTCTCCATCTATAACCATTAGGATAAGAGGCTCACAAGGCACCAGCAAGACATGGAGTATTCATTCAACAAACACCTATTAATTGCCTGTTGTATACAAGCCTCTGAAAAGAACAATAAAGGCTTAGGGTCTATTTTTGTATTTCAAACAGGAGAGATTACCTGAAAATAAAGAATAATAATAAAGAGAATTCACCCAACAAATGGTCATTTTTTCATACTTTTATACATACATACAGGCTCTGCAAAGTCAAGTAAAAAATTTTTAAAAATTGACAAAAACGATAAAGTATGATAAATTTAGCTGGGCATGGTAATCTCAGAATTTGGGAGGCTGAGACAGGAGGATAATGGTTTGAGGATAAGCCTCAGCTACTTAGTGAGGCCCTTTGCAACTCTGTGAGACCCTGTTACAAAATAAAGAATAAAACATAGAGCTAAGAATGTAGCTCAGAAGTCAAATGCCCCTGAGATCCATCCCTGTACTGCAAAAAAAAATATGATAAGTTGTTATAAATACTATGGTGTGTGTGTGTGTGTGTGTGTGTGTGTGTGTGTGTGTTCATCAGAAAAGTGAGTAGAGAAGTAGAGAATGTCAGTGAAAGGGCATTGATTTCTACAGAAACTCAGGAAAGTCTTACCAAGAAGATAAATAGGATAGAAATTCAGTGAGAAAGGGAGTAATCCAGAGAGTCTCAGTGAGGAAGTGTTGTAGGCAGCAGGGACTATAATATGGTGTGGCTACCTTAGGCAGGTAGCAGAAGGGAGGGCAGTGTGGCTGGAGTAGAAGGTGTACATTCTAAGAAAGAAGAAAGAGAGAACAGGATGTCAGACCATGGTGGGGCCTTGTAATCACAAAAAATTCCTTAACTTTGATTTTGAGTGAAGTGAGAAGTCAGTGGGATTTGAGCAGAAAAGCATGTTCTTACTTGTATTTAGAGAATGACATTAGTAATTGGTTTGAAAGTAAACTGTAGAGGGAGGGGGGAGAAGATGTCCATGATGGGTGTTTATTGCTATAGACAAGCTAATAAATTCAGTGTCTTGGGTCAGGCTGGTACTGGTTGAAGCTGTGACAATTATTTGTATTTTCTATGTGTTTTGAATACAGAATGAATATGGCAAGTTTTTATATATTTCTTCAGCTTTTAATAAATGGTGAGTTTTGGTCAGGCTGGTAGTAGTGGCAGTTGTTTCAAGTGGTTGGATTTTGGATAAGTTTTGAATATAGAAATAATATGACTGTTTTTTATGTTTCTTCAACTCTAGGGAGGTATAACTGACAAAAACTAATGTATGTATGTATTCTAAATAATGACCATGGCCAAGGTAATATGCCTATCACCTCACATACTTACTTTTGTGAAGGTTGTATGAGGACTTATGTTCTACTCTGAGAAAATTTTAAAATACAATGTGGTTTTATTTACTATAGTTACCACACTGTATAGTAATTGCAAAATTTATTTATCATACAATTATTTATTTCCTCATTTCCTAACCCACATGCTCCCCTGGAAACCATCACACTATCCTTTGCTTCTATGACATTGACTGTCTTCGATTTTATATATGTGTGAGGTCATGCAGTGTTTTTCTGTATCTAGTTCATTTCACTATAATGTGTTCCAGGTTTCTTAATGTTGTTACCAATGGCAAGAGCTCCTTCTTTTTATGGATAAATAATATTTCACTGTATAAGTTTATACCATAACACTTAATTCATTTATCTTTTGATGGATCTTTATGTTTATTCTGTATTATTGTTTTTGTGAACCATGTGGCAAAGAACACGCAAAAGCAGATACCTCTTTAAAACTGGTTACATTCCCTTAGGACATTTATTTAAACTGGGTTTGCTGAGTCATATGATAGTTCTATTTTTATTTTATGTAGAAACTCCACATTGTTTTCCATAATAAATACTCCAGTTTATATTCCACTAACAATGTACAAGGGTTTCCTCTTCTTCATCCCCTCTCCACTACTTTTTATTTGGGTCTTTTTTTATAATATTCCTTTAATAAGATGTGTGGAGTGATTTAGACACTTTGATGCTGACTGTATATTTATAATAACTGAATCTTTGTGGTTAATTTACCAATCTATCATTTTATAATGACCTTTGTCTCTTGTGAAAGTTTCTCATTTAAAGTTTATTTTATATACATATAGCTACCATTTCTCACTTTGGGTTACTATTTACACGGGTTATCATTTCCCACTCTTTCTCTTTCAGCCTTATATCTAAAGTGAGTTTCTCAGAGGCAGCCTGTAGTTGACTGCTTTTGTTAAAACATCCATTTAGCTATTCTTTGTAGGTTGATTTGAATTTTAATTTATTTACATTTAAAGTAGTTATTGATTGAATTTACTATTGCCATTTTCTTATTTTATGTTTGAATTATAGTTCTTTAATCCTTGTCTTTCTCTTTTGCTGTCTTCTTTTTTGTTTCAATTACTTTTGGATTACTGCTTTAATCTATTCTTTCTGAATTTTGTGTGTCTTCTATAGGTATTTTATTTGTACTAATAAGGCTTGCATAAAATAATTTATAGTAATATATTTTAACTGATATAAACTTCAGTTCAATCACATACAAAATCCATACACTTTTTTATTTATATTTTGTATTTAAGCATAATTTTATAACTATTTGACACCTATTTTATAATTTTATCTTAGAATTAAAAGCGATTCACCTACAATTATTTAAAAAATACAGAATTTTGTATTTGATTATATATTTACCTTTGCCAGTGAGCTTTTTTTTTACCTTTATGCATTATTATATTTCTGTATCTTGCTATTTTGTGTCCTTTAATTTTACTCTGAAGAACTCTTTAATATACTTTGTAAGGTAGGCGTGATAATGATGAACTACCTCGGTTTTCATTTGGCAAAGTATTAATTTATGAAGACTGTTTTGTCAAATAGCTATTCTTAGTTCCCAGGTAATTTGAATATATTAACCCACTTCTTTCTAGTCTACGAGATTTCTGCTGAAAAATCTTCTGAGTCTTGTGTGGATTCCCTTGAATGTGATGTTACTTTATCCCTGTGGCTCTAAACTTACGTCTTTGACATTTAACAACTGGGTTATGTGTCTTAGTGTAGGTTTCTTTTTCTTTTTTTTCCTGAAAACCCTTCTACCTCCAGGTTACACTCCCAGACCTATTTTTTATTTTTATTTGGAAACAGGGTCTCTTAAGCCAGCGAGGCTGGCTTTGAATCTGCATGATCCTTCTGTCTCCGCCTCCCAAGCACAGGGATTACAAGCAAGCGCCACCACACCTAGCTCAGTGTGGTTTCTTATAGATTCATTTGGTTTTGTGCATCTGAATATTCATTTCCTTCTGCAGATTTGGGGAATTTGCAATTCTTATTTATTTGTAAAAATTCTGGTTCTTTCTGTTTTCTCATTTTGGAATATCTATACTAGTTTACCCACTTAATGGCATCTACCAGGTCTGTTAAGCTTTCTTTATTCTTTCCCATTCATTTTTATTTTTTTCTCTTCTGACCAGATAATTTCCAATGACCCATCTTCAAATTTGCTGATCTTTTCTTCTTCTGCTTGATGTAGTCTGCTGTTTAATAACTCTAGAGAATTTTTCAGTTCACTTTTTATATTCTTCATCTCAGTAATTTCTATGTGCTGTTTTTTTTAATATTTTCTATCTCTGTAAATAAATTTCCATTTTGTTCCTGCATTGTTCTCAATGACCCCAATAAACAGCTTATGACAGTAATTTTAAATCCTATGCCAGGAAAAAAAAACTGTATATTTATTTTCTTAGGGTTACATTTGACATACGTTTCTTCATTATCCTTGACTCTTCTGATGCCTGTTTATTAGAAAAATAGCCACCTCTCTCAATCATCAAGGATTAGCCACACACAAGAGGAGATATGCAGCAACCAGCCAGGCCGAAGATTCTAGTTGGCTCTCAAAACTTCATGCTAGATAATTCAACTTACTTTATTTTTTCTTAGCAGCCTCCAGAAATCTTGAGTATGCCAGGTTCCATCAACACTCCAGGAAAAGTCACAATGAAGCCAGTTTCTCAAAAATTATCTAAAAATTAAATCAGAAAATACTCTGAAACATCCTTTTTCCAGAGAAGCTGGATGTGCGTTTTTTCCTGATCGCTCTGTGTGCAGCTGGCAGGAGGAATGGCAGTAATTAGTTCTGGCCTAAGTCAAGCCATCATCTTTGTTCTCACTGGCACCAGGTGGATTGACTCTGTCAGGTTCTGTTAGTGCCCTATGATGGGCAAAAGCCACTACCTTGGGCAGTCCCAGAAAAGTTGAGGCATTGACCACATGACCCAATTTTTAGCATCCCTAGCGAGCAGCTGTGAGCTGGGGGTTTTCATCTTCTCACTTTATGCTGTGTCAGAGTAGAGCTTAATTCAAGTATCAACCAACTATCTTTATTCTCACCCAGGTAACTAACTAGTCTTGATTCTAAGTATTAAGATTCTATCAGTGCTCCAGGAGTGAAAGTATGGAAGACAGCCCTCTGGGAGCACCCAGGAAAGTTGGGGTGTTGGAGTATGATCCAGCCTTGTGCCTTCCCAAATAGAAGGTAGAAGGTAGGGATCTTTGTACTGATAATACGGCACAGTGCCAGGTGAGGATTCAGATGAGTGGGTGCTATCTTTATGATGTCATCCTCAAAGAGGTAATTAGTTTTTAATCAGGTTTCATTCATTATTTATAATTCCCATAAATACTTAAGGAAACTATGTATGGTTCCAAATGCTCTGTATGAGAATGTATTGACAAACTATTAAGGCCTGATTATTATTATCAATGCGATTCCATTTCCCATCCTGGGGAAACCTAGAGAATATCAGGTTGGAAAATATAAACATGTGGGAAACATGGAATGGAATTAATAGAACAGTATTATTGAATAAGTTCAAATTTTGTAGCATTTTATTACATTTTAGTTGGAGAGTATACTTGATATAAAGGATATTTCATACAAAAAATGGATTTATTGTCTCTAAGGAGAAATCATTGAAATGCTGGATCCAATTCATACCACCTCCCCAGAATCAATGTGTGCAAATCCTTCCAACTGTCTTTTCAGTAACAACACAGTTATAGTTTGAAATCAATTGTGAAGGGACTATTTATACCATTTAAATTAGCAAATGGCTCAGAAGAGCACTTTTTTCTTTTTAGCAAACCAGTATTTATTACCACTGCATTTTGAAGATAATAAGCCTAAATCATTATGCATTGTGTACATTGATATATTTTTTATACTTTTATTGGTGTACTGAAATCATATACTTTTTTCTGAGGTATAGAGCAATAGGAATATTTCTTGGTGTGCTTTCTTCTGTATCTCACCGCATTCCCTACTCTTACTTGTACATGTCATTGAAATTGGTATTGATAATTTCATATTTGTACACAGTAGTATTAAACTGTTATGTTCATTATGTTTCTATGTTACCTCTTCCCTTTATGAAAATCCCTTCATCCCTCCACTGAAATCTTTATTCCTTTATCTGAGGTCTCTTTTATTACCCAATTCACTTTGAAGACAAAGGCTAATCTCACTTATCTAAGGCATTGTTATCTGGTTCCTAGGCAGACTCTGAGATGATCTTCATTTAGGAAGTATGCTAACCATATTTTATATTGTCTGTATTGTGATGCTTTGATACCTGGAGCCCTGCTGACCCTGGAGAAACTATCTCTCCCATGGGTAGCCAGTTCCTCCACATAGTAAGCAACTTGCCCACAAATTAACATTTCAAATACAAACCCAAGCAATCTAAAACCCAGGTTCCCAACTACTTGCTCTAATCACTCCAGGATCAGATATCAGACAACTAGGGATAGACTTTACACCCTAATTAATACCCAGTAATATTATTCAAGCTAGCTATTTCTAAGCCTGCTCACTCTGCCAATAGAGTAAGCAGAAAGTGCTCCTGATCTCAGTTCCTTGCTCTCCCTCTCCCCACTGACTCACTTTGCTTCTTCTTTGTGTTTCCCATAAGGTGGCACACTCCCTCCTGATGAGAACTGGGAGTAATAAGCCAGTTTTTTAGTGTCAATTGTCTTCTGATCATTAGATATATAATACATAACAATAATGAAGCCTATGACTAAAAGACTTTTGAGGAATGCTCTCAAAACTTAAACATTTGAGGAAGAGGTAGAAATAGGGTTAGGAAGACAGAGGATTTATCTGTGATTAAGTCCCAAGAAAAGTCTCTGCCAATCCAATAGAGGTGGCACAGAACTTATAAGTGGTTCCCTTCAAGGCCAGGACTCAACCTTTCATCATTTTGCATTGATCAGTGTAGAATGTACCTAGATCCTACAGAAGGGATTTGACTTTGGGCTTTGAAGAAGCTTTTTAGCCTAGGGGTATTACCCAGACAGGGACTCTTCAAAGTGCTGTGAGATACTGACACACTCAAAGCTGGTGGAATGGATGGATGGATGCCATAGTTCTGAAGGAGGGCTGTGGAAGTGCTCCTTTGCACATATTACATAAAAAGAAAATAAAATCATCTGCCAAATGCTGCCTTGCTTCTATAATTCATGAGCTTTCTAAGAAAGTCAAAATCATTGGAAAGAATAAATGATGTCATTGAAAAGGTGTTAAAAGTTCATGCCAAATGTAGAGTCAAATGTTCTTTCAGTCCTGACAGAAAAATAAATGTAGAATAAATTATCCATTTATAACTTTGCAAAACCCAACACACTATAAAGATCTATCAACTAAACCATGAAAATAAATTGAATGTCTTTGACAAAGCAATTAAAAATAAAAATTGGTGCAACTGAAATTCAAATAAAATAACCTTCAGAAGGAGAAGAAACGTGGAAATAAATTTGTTGGATTTAAGCCCCCATAAACATCTCATTTTTTTGTGGTTCTATCATTTTGAAGACTGGTGGGTGAATGAACAAGATGTGGTTTGAAGTTTGCTTAATGGTAGAAAAAAATGGACATATAATCCTAAGCTCCTCATACCACCAAGTTAGAGAAAAAAAAATAGCCAGGGTAGATTCTGAGTGGCAACAATTTCACTCTAAGAAAATTTTCTGTTTGCTATTAGCTTTTTTTTGCTATTGTATTTAGAGAATAAAAAATTCTACAATCCATATTTATAATTTATTAATCTAATAATGATAAAATAAAATAATTTTAAAAGATACCATAATTAAACCACAAAGCCTTATGGGTTATTAAGTCTCTAATAATACTGTCAAGATGAGAAACAAACCAAAGAGAATAGGCTTCATTCAAAGAAAGCTAGCAAATTTATTTAGAAAAATCAAACATCAGAAATTGCATACAACTTCAAAGAAACAACCACAGAGCTTCAGAGATAGCCCAGTCCAGGGGACAAAAAGAAGTAAAGATTAGACTTTATCATGAAAAGTTGAAATATTGAGATTTCCCTATGGACACATTTCTTTAGAATGTATTATGTGTATGTAGTGGCTTAGTTTCTTCTTGATTTCTTCACATTTTATTTCAAACATCTCTTCTTTGACTCCGAACAATCCAGCACACATTTATTGCCTTGATCCTACATAAGGGGCAACAGAAGATACCAAGCTGAGGCTGACTGTGAACAATATCCAGGACCTTTGTGTCATTTACTATGGGTTTGAATCTTTATTCACCTCTTTAAATCCTCATGGAAGCCCTTTGGTGGGGACCATATGATTTTTAGTTATGGATTAATAAGATGAAATTTAGGAACATTAAGTTATTTGTTCAAGTTGTAAGTCTGTAACCTGGGTAGGACAGGCCAGAAGCACACTTAGTCTGATTGCAGTTTGAACATTAATTCATGCTGCTCTATATGGTCTAGTCTATAGGGAGAGGTTTATTATTACTAGTAGGCTTCTAATAGAAAGGAGAAATTAATTTTAACCCTGAAGTACTACTAATGAATAGGTTGTTAGAAGTTATTTGTTGAGGAGGAAGAGTTTGCACAAAGATACAGCTTCAGAATATGGCAGGGAATCCTTGGGGAAAAAAAGAGTGGGGGTTTGTGTCAGGAATCAGTAGAAGATAGGGTCAGAACAAAATTACAGGAATTCTAGACTTTGTAGTACATAAAAAAGCTCAACAGCTGTCCTAAACAGGTAAGTAAAATGTTTGCATTGATATTTAGAAGGATAATTACATTATCAGTGCAGAAACTGAATTGCTGAGAAAATATGTGAAATTGAGGCTTCTTGGATACCAAGACCAGGTGTGAAAGTAACAAAGCCTGTATGTACTAGCCCTGTTAATTAGAACTGTTCGTATGAGTTAACTTAGGCCAGAAGTAGCAGAAAGGTACAATGTTATTCTATAATCATTGGAGGACATGGAGCAACCATTTATTTTACAAACAATTGTCATACTTTGGTTCTCCCAGCATTACTTGAGAACAGAACTGTGGCTCTTCCTCTGATTTTGCATTTGCAGTGTGGTACTCCAGACTTAAATACCAGAAAAATGGTCACATGTGATATTTCTCAGGTAGCTGGATTTAAGTGATAACTCCCTATAGACAAGATGCTTAGAGGACTGTCATGGCAGCATTTATACTTCACACTGATGTTGCCATCCACACTGGAGTGGCCTTCCCCACACTATTTCTGTCATGCAATGAATGGTCTGCCTATGTTTGTTAAATGGTCAGTTATAAAGACACCAAATTTTCCCATTGTTTTTTTTTTTTTGATGCATTGTATTGAGGTTCAGAGCAACAAATACATCCATACACATAGCATTATTGTGTATTTCCCTTGATTTTTTCACTCTGTTACCCCAACCCACAAATAATATTTACATTGATACAAATAAGTTCATGTATGAACACAGGTTTATTTGAATAGTTCCCATCATCAGCTCTCCCCAGCTTTGGATTTGGGATTCGCCTTCTCTATTCCAGTAGCGTCTCTCCTATTTATCTGAAGTCTTCATTGTTTTCCTGGTTTTTCACTGGCTTCTACATAGGAGTGAAAACATATGGCCCTTCACTTTTTGTGACTGGTTAATCTCACTAAGCATAATATTCTGGAGTTCCATCCATTTTTCCTGAAAAGTGACATGACTTTGCTCTATTTATGGCTGAGTAGAATTCTATTGTGTGTGTATATACCATAATTTTGTAATCCATTTCTCTACTGAAGGACACTTGGGCTGGCTTCATAGTTTTGCTGTTGCGAATTGTGCTGATGTAACCATGGAAATATATGTATCCCTATAATAATTTGATTTCAGTTCTTTTGGGAAGATCCCCAAAGATGGTGTGGCTGAGTCATATGGTGGCTCTTTTTCAGTCTTTTAAGGACCTTCCATACTGATCTGCTTAGTGGCTGTACTAATCTGCAATACTACCAACAGTTTATAAGGCTTCCTATTTCTCTACATCCTTACCAG
This sequence comes from Muscardinus avellanarius, assembly GCF_963383645.1. Classification (NCBI taxonomy): domain Eukaryota; kingdom Metazoa; phylum Chordata; class Mammalia; order Rodentia; family Gliridae; genus Muscardinus; species Muscardinus avellanarius. The sequence continues at coordinate 107,136,052 of NC_137786.1, read as the reverse complement.
CAATTACTGTATTTTAAAATCAGTGAAACATTTTGGTTCACAGACCTTAAAAATATCCCCAAGAACAGAAGTGACACAGAGGAGATAAAGCATAATTTATTGCTCTTAAATCTACTGATTTTTGTAAATCATCTTCTTTTCTTGTAATCTCCTTGTATATTCTCAGGCCTAATGGTGGCACCTGCTGTGCAAAGGAGGCAGGTTCCTACTAACCCCTCCCAGTGTCTGACTTAACTGCTTGCTTCTATCCAGATTGGCTCATGTAAAAAGGCTGAGGCCACATTCATTGGATGTCTTTAGATGTACAGAAACAAGTCTGAGTCACAGACACTTATGGGATCCTGACCATGATTAAGAATGTAGATAAATTTGTCATTTTCCCTGTGGGGCTCTAAATTCTCACTTTATTTCCTGGATGTATTTGGGAGGTCACATATACAGAATAGGAAAAAAGGACATTGAAGAAAGTCCAGGTCTTAGACCAGAAACCAGTAGAATGGCTCTTACTTAATATAACATCTGTACTATATTTAATCCTCTCAAAAATAAATAAACACTAGGAATTTGAAGAAGCAGGTTCTTCTACATCATGTAGGGGTTACAGAAGGCAAACTTCTCTATTTCCTTCATGGCTTGTTAGAAAGATGCTAAGAGACTTGAAGCTGCTATAGTACCTTCTCTACCATAAGAACAGCTTCAAATTAGAGGAAATATATTTGGGAAACTGTGAAGTTTTCAGAATCAGGCTGCATCTAAAGTTAAAACTTAGATTGTGTGTGTGTGTGTGTGTGTGTGTGTGTGTGTGTGTGTGCTGGGGATTAAACTAGGAGCCTTCTACCTTTGATATACATCCCCAGTCCTACCTTATTTTTTATTTTTTAATATGATCTCACTAAGTTGCCAAAGGCCTCACTAAGTTGCTGAGGCTGGTCATGAACCTGTGACCCTCCTGTCTCAGCCTCTCAAATACTGAATACTGAGATTACAAGTGTGTGCAACCACACCTGACTAATAAGTGCTTTCTAATAAGCTGGTTAGATGTATTTTTCCTTCTTTTGTCCCAAGAAGTAACTATAGTAAGACCCAGCCAATCACATTCAGCCTTTATCAGGTCCTATACAGAATTGATGGCACTTCTATATAGTTTGTTACAAAGTAATAGATTTGTGTATAATGCCCAATAAGTTATCAAAAATATGCCTGTGGCACTTAAACATTTTACTGAGAACTTAAATAATAAATCTTTCTAATATCATGTGATAAAGGTGTTGAAATTGAAATAATACAATATGATTTTATATCAGGGTGGTGTGCCTGTGAGCACAAGAGGCTTAGTAAGTCCACTCAGAGCTTCCTTTGAACTCCTAAATTTTTACCATAGAAAGGAAGAACACAAAGAGTATCTCTCATCACAAGCTAGGAAAACTCTAGGACGCTTGCTTGCTAGTTGCTTTGATGTGTGTATGTTCTGGTGCGAATGAAACATCTTAAGCCACAAAAATAAAACTGTAACTTGGACTTGATATTTATGTCACAGGGCTCACTTATGCCAGTGCTCCAAAACAGATGATTGTCTGGATTAAGTGGTTCAGTGTATGGAGGCCCAACATGAAGATCAGGTTCTAATCTCTTAACAGCTGAGAGGACAGTAAGAAACAATAGATGTGAATTTGAACATTGGCTCCTCTGTATATCCTAAATGAGCACATATATTATGAATATTTCTATTAATTGCCTGAAACCCCTTAAGGTCAACTCAGAGCACAAAGTAATGGAACCATCATGAGGAAAGATCCCCACAGATAATCAATACAACCATTTTTTGTGTCCTTTAGCATCAGGCAGGTGAAGTCAGTATTTCCTGCCCTAACTTCACCATAAAGCATGCATCTTCTCTTCTTTTCTGGAAAAAGAAATTGGAGTTTTTGTCATTTATTTATTCCTCTTAAAACAACTTCCATGTTGTACTAAGGTCTACCATTAGTTTTCATGAGCCTATCTAATGTCACATGACCTTTCTTGATCTTATGTAGCTCTGACTCCTCATGTCTAGAGTTCAATAGGCTTTCTCTTTCTTAAAAAATTTTTATTGATGCATTGTAATCATCCATCTTAATGGGATAAAAGATGGTGGAGACATACATGCACACATCGCCCAATTAGCCCTTACCCAATCTCCACCCCATTCCCTCCCCACCCCTCCTTCCCATCCTTGGCTTAGTGGTTGACTTTGATATGTTTGTTTAAGTAAATCATGTGCTTTAGACAGTTTCCTCTTCCCCCCTTCCATCCCCTCAGTTAGGTTGCCTTATTTGCTCCTCTATAGGATCTCCTTCTTAGTATACAGTTCTACCTGTTACCCATTTCTCCCTAGCTTTCACATATTAGGGAAAGTATCCGATTTCTTATTTTCTGTGACTGAGTAATCTCACTTAGCATAATGTCCAGTTACATCCATTTTCCTGTAAATGATGTAATTGTGTCTTTCTTTATAACTAAGTAAAATTCCACTGTGTACATATCCCACAGTTTTGTAAGCCATTCATCTGTTAGTGGACATCTTGGCTGGCACCATAGTTTGGCAATGGTGAATTGTGCAGCTATGAACATAGACATGCATGAATTACTTTGGCAGTTTGGTTTCCTTTCATTTGGATAGATCCCCAAAAGTAGTATTGGTAGATCAAATGGTAAGTTCATTCCCATTCTTCTAAGGATCCTCCATGCTGTTTTCCAAAGTACTTGCACTAATTTGCAATCCCACCAACAATGTTTGAGTTTGCACTTCTGCACGTCCTTGCCAGCATTTGTTGTTGCTTATATTTTGAATGATTGTCATTCTAGCTGGAGTTAGGTGAAATCTCAGGGTAGTTTTGATTTGCATCTCTCTGATTGCCAATGATGTTGACCATATTTTCATGCATTTATTGGACATTTGAATTTCTTCTTTTGTGAAGTCTCTATTTAGTTCACTTGCCCAATTTTTATTGTATTATTTGTTTTCTTAGTGCTGAGTTTCTTGAATTCTCTGCATATTCTAGATATTAATCCTCTATCAGAGGAGTAGGTGGCAAAAATCTTCTCCCATTCTGTTGGCTCTCAATTGAGGTTCTTGACAGTTTCCTTTGCTAAACAGAAGCTCTTCAGTTTCATGCAATCCCACGTATTAATTCACCTTTTAGTTTCTTGTGTCTTTGGGGTCTTGTTGAGAAAGTTTTTATCTGTACCTATGTATTACAGTGTTAGATTTATGCCCTAGTCAAGGAGCCTCAAGTTCTCTTGTCTAATTTCCAAATCTTTGATCCATCTTGAATTAACTATTGGGAAGAGTGAGAAAGTGGAATTTATTTCCATTTTCTGCACATGGTTAATCAGTTTTGCCGACACCATTTGATGAACAGGCTATCTTTTTTCCAGTGTATTGTTTTGGCCCCTTTGTCAAAACTCAATTGGATGTAAGTTTGTGATTTGTTTCTGATTCTTCTATTCTGCTCCATTGATCTCTGTATCTGTTTTTGTGCCAGTACCATACTATTCTTATTACAATGTCTTTGTAGTGCGGTTTGACGTCAGGTATTGTGATTCCCCCTGCATGGTTTTTGTTGCTGAGAACTACTTTGTGTATTCTGGGGTTTTTGTTGTTGTTGTTTCAAATCAACATAAAGACTGATTTTTCTATGTCTGTGAGGAATGATCTTGGTAATTTAATGGACATTTTGTTGAATGTGTAGATCACTTTTGAAACTATGGTAATTTTGATGATATTTATTCTGCCTATCCATGAACATGGAAGATCTTTCCATCTTCTAACATCTTTGATTTTTTTTTCAATGTTTTATACTTTTCTTTGTAGAGGTCTTTTACTTCCTTGGTTAAGTTTATTCCTAAGTATTTTTTGTTGTTCAGGAGAAGTGGTGATAATGGACATCCTTGTCTTATTCCTGTTTTTAGGGGAAATCCTCAAAGTTTTTTCCCATTTAATATTATTTTGGAGTATTTAGGAAGATAGTGACTAAGAATAGCAGCATATATGAATCCTGCTGACACTCAATCCCCAGTGTCCCCAAAACTGAGCACTACAAAGCAAGATAATACTATCAGTAGATCAATAAGAACTATAAACAAAAAAGAAAGAGAAAAAAAGACTAGAAGACTGACCAGAGAGAGAAAAGAAAAAAGCCCTGCCTGCAGCTGTGGGCACCGACACCAGCGCAGGCTTCCCCCCACAGCACCATATGCCAGTGACAAAAGCATGACAAGGATTTTAAGTGAGAAGCATCAGACCCACAGGTTGTAAGTTAGCCTGCGCAAAGACCTACCACAGCATATGGGGGCTAACCACAGCATCCCGGGACCCAGAGTGGAGCTCAGCACCAGAATAGAAATTTGCCACTCTCGCGAGGCGCAGCTATGACACCATTAAGCCAGCAATAGCCCAACCCACCACACAGCCCCCCTCAGTCTCAGCCCAGGGAGCATCAGAATTGTAAGCAAAGCTTTACCCAAAGGGGAACATCCAGCTCTTTGCCCCTAGGGACTTGCACAGCCACGATAAACTCCATGGGTCTGAGATCATGTCATTCAACCCAGTAAAAGATGAGTGGTGACAGAGAGTACCACACTCACCAGAGACTCAGAGCTGCGCTCAATAATACTGTAAGCAAGGTCGCAGCCCCCGCGGGAAATCACCCAGCCAGACACCCTTAAGATCTCACACAGCCCCAATAAACACCCTGGGTCTGAGACTTCCCAGTAAATCCCAGAGAAAGCAGGAGAGGAGGCTGCTTTTGGACATAACAGAAGCTCTAACAGACTCTGGCTTTAATCAGTGGAAAATGTGGGGGGACAATCTTGATAGACCCAACTATTAGAAGCTCCAGGATCACCACAGATTCCCCCAATCATGGCAAATGTGGAGAAGTCAGACCAGACCAGCCCTAGCTGTGGAGAACAGATTCTTACATTGAGTTTGGTCTCAGAGACATACATTGTTAATGGTGGCAGAGAGAGACCTAGACTACAAACTGGTGGAAAGAGTGAGGATGACCTGCGCTTAATACCTATACAGCCTGGATAGTAGTGGCCATCTACATAGACTGAAAAAATCTCAGAAAAGCAAATTCACAGCAGGAAGGGTGCCAGTGTTACTCGGTATCTGCACAGAGAGAGATGGCTACAGACCTATATGCTGGATAGTCATATAGTTGTAGAGTTGCATTAATTCCTGGTTGAGGTTGTTTTAGTTTTATTTATTCCTTGTTTTGTATGTGAGTGTGTATGCCTGGTTGGTTTTTGTTTTGTTTTGTTTGTTTTTTGTATTTTTAACCTTTTCTCACTATCCATTTCCTATATCATCATCTTCTTCTTCTTCTTCTTCTTCTTCTTCTTCTTCTTCTTCTTCTTCTTCTTCTTCTTCTTCTTCTTCTTGGTGGTACTGGGGTTCCATGAAGCCCTTCTACCTCCCAGCTACACTCCCAGACCTATTTTATACTTTTTATTTGGAAACAGGGTCTTTTAAGCCAGCACAGCTGGCCTCGAACTGCACAATCATCCTGTCTCTGCCTCACAAGCACAGGGATTACAAGCGTGTGCCACCACGCCTGGCTATCTTTCTTCTGTTTTTATCTCTCCCTTGTCTTGTATAAAACCTACTTCATATTATTATACCACAAATTCTACATTGATTACTACAACACTACTTTATACTTACTATCTCTTATCTCTAGTATATACTACTGTACCAAAGTCATACTTTCATTCTATTAAACTCTATCTGGGATTTTACCCTATTCTTCCATTTACTTCATCCTCAATCTTCACTGATGAATACAAAACAAACTGCCCATGGATATACCAGCTGACAGAAACTGAGAGAAATCCATCACAAGCCACAGAGGGAAATGTCTGAAGTCAAGAAAAGGAGGAACAACAAAGGAGCAATGAGCTCCCACAAATCCACAACTACAGAACCTGATAACACAGAATTGCAGAGTTCTACAGAAGGTCAAATCAGAAATGTAACTAGAATTAATACAGAAATTTTAAAAGAATTTAGAGAGATTATGAAAGAAGTAAAGGATGCAATCACTAAAGTAAAGACATCTGTTCAAACTATAAACAATCACTTAGACTACATACAGAGTAGAATCTCATTCCTAAAAGATGATCACTCCAAAAATGAATAAATAGTTTATAAAATAGAAAAACCAATTCAACAGCAGGAATTAGACATTGAAGAAATATGGGCCCATCTTAAAAGAGCTAATTTGAGAACAATTGGCATAGAGGAGGTAAAAGAAGGTGAAACCAAGGGGATCAACAATTTTTTCAAAGATGTAATAGCAGAAAATTTTCCAAACATAGAGCAAGAGATAGACACATAGGTACAGGAAACTTATAGAACCCCCTTTAGACAGGATCAGAGAAAAGGTTCTCCACACCACATAATACTCAAAATGACCAAAGTAGAAGCCAAGGAGAGAATCTTAAAGGCAACAAAAACAAAAGACAAAGTGACATTCAGAGGGAAACCAATTATAATCACTCCAGACTTCCCAAACTAAGTCATGAAAGCCAGAAGGGCCTGAAGTACATATTCCAAACTCTGAAAGAAAACAATTTGCCACTAAAAGTTTCCTACACAGAAAACTATCTCTCAAATTATATGGGGAAATAAAATTATTCCATGACAAGCAGAATCTGAAGGAATTTATGTCTTCAAAACCAGCACTAGAGAAAATACTCAAAGAGATCAACTACAAAGAAGAAATAAGAAATACACACCAGAACCAGAGAAACAAGAATTTCCATTGAGCAGACAACTAAGCAGAGAACAAACAATATTTCATATAGAAGAAAAATTTCAACATATTCAGAATTAAAAATCATCTTTCAGTAATCACACTGAATGTAAATGGACTCAACTCCCCAATAAAAAGACATAAATTGGCAAAATGGATTAAAAACCAGAATCCTTTTATATGCTGCTTGCAAAAAACACACCTTACAAGTAAAGATAGCAACAAACTCAAGGTAAAGGGCTGGAGCAAGGTAATCTATGGCAATGGAACACAAAGACAGGAAGGAGCTAAAACTATCATATCAGATAAGTTAGACTTCATGCCCAAGCTTAGAAGAGACAAGGATGGTTATCTTTTACTGGCAAAAGGAACAATCCAGCATGGGGGAAAAATCAACATTTATGCTCCAAATTTCAATGCAGCTACTTTCACAAAACAAACTCTTTGTGATATTAAGTCACATATAAATCCCAGTACAATAATACTGGGAGATTTCAACACACCTCTCACACCATTAGATTGATCTTCTAGACAAAAGGTCAGCAAAGATACCTCAGACCTAAAGAATACCATTAATCAAATGGACCTGTTAGACACATATAGAATATTTTACCCATCTACATCAGAGTTCACATTTTTCTCAGCAGCTCATGGAACCGTCTCCAAGATGTATCATATCCTGGGCCACAAAGTGAGTAGCAGTGAATTTAAAAAATGTGACATACTTCCCTGTCTCTTTTCAGACCATAGTGGAATAAAACTAGAAATTCACTATAAGAAGACTCAGAGAATCCACTTAAACATGTGGAGACTGAACATCACACTTGTAAATGAAGAATGGGCCATAGAAAAAGTAAGGGGTGAAATCAAGAAAGTTCTAAAAAAAAAATAGAGATACAACATATCAAAACCTCTGGGTCACATTATAGGCAGTATTAAGAGGAAAATTTATAGCACCGAGTGACCACATTAAAAAAAAAAAACCAGAAAATCATCAAATAAATAACTTAACAACATACCTCAAAGCCCTTGAAAAACAGGAATAATCTAAACACAAAGCCAGTAGAAGACAAAAATGTTGTCAAAATCAGGGCAGAAATAAACAAAGTAGAGAATAAAAAGACAATACAGAGAATCAACAAATTCAAAAGCTGGTTCCTTGAAAAACTTAATAAGATAGATAAACCACTAGCCAATTTAACTAAGAAATGAGAGAATCAACCCAAAATTTTGAAGATAAGAGATGATAAAGGAGATATCACAACTGACAGTGCAGAAATCCAGATGATTATTAGAAATTTCTTTGAAAAACTATTCTCCATCAAAATGGAAAATCTGGAGGAAATGGACAACTTTCTAGATAAATTCAACTTTCCTAAACTAAGTCAAGAAGACATAGAAAACTTAAACCAACATTAGCAATCAAAGATATTGAAACAGCAATAACGATCTTACCGTCAAAGAAAAGCCCAGGATTTCACTTGGGAAGATGGCTTTCCAAGTGAATTGTATAAAACCTTTATAGAAGAGCTAATCCTGATACTCCTCAATCTATTTCATGAAACAGAGAGAAACAGGAATCTCCCAAATACATTCTATGAAGCCAACATCACATTCATACAAAATCCAAATAAAAACAGCTCAAGGAAGGAAAACTATAGGCCTATATCTTTGATGAACTTGGACACAAAATGGCTCACCGAAATACTAGCAACACACATTCAAAACCACATCAAGAAAATCATACACCATGACCAGGTGTGCTTTGTCCCAGAGATACAAGGCTGGTTGAACATATGAAAATCAATCCATCTAATTCATCATATAAACAGATCTAAAGACAAAAATCACATGATCATTTCAATAGATGCTGAAAAAGCCTTTGATAAAAATTCAACATCCATTTATAATAAAAAAAAAACTGCAGAGAATCAGAATAGAAGGATCATACCTCAATATCATTAAGGCAATCTACAATAAGCCCAGAGTCAACATCATATTAAATGGGGAAAAACTCTGGCAAGTGTGGTGAACTGGGCCACCACTGGCAAGATGGCATCGCCTCAGCATCCTGGGCCTCGAGGCTAGTGGGTTTCTTTTCTGGTGCTGAGCTCAGCTCTGGATCCCTTTAGGATGTGGTGTGTTTGGTTGTGGAAAAGGTCGCTTGTCTTTGCACAGGAAGAACTAATGAATTACAACCCATAGATCTGCAGCTGCTCACTTCAGGTCCTTGTTTTCATTTTAGTCTCTGGAGTTTGGTGCTATGATACAAGATGGCCCTGGTGTGGTACATACTGCTGGTAAGGCTGGCAGGTTTCTTTTCTCTTCTCTGGTCAGTCTTCTAATCTTCTTTTTCTTTGTCCTGTCTATCATTTTTATTTCTCTATAGATAGTATTCTCTCATTTTGTAGAGCACTGTTTTTGAGGCAATGAAGATTGGGTGTCAGTGGGACTCATAAGCACTGCTTCTCTTGATCGCCATCTTCCTGGAAGTCAATAGGCTTTTTCTACCCCTAAGCTACTTGTTATATCTTCTTAATTTAGGGGTTTTAACTAAAATGATCATGTGTCAGTTATATCACCAAATTATACATTGCTATACACAATCATTTAAACCCTATAATTTTTGTTTAGAGACTATATCACATTTTGTTTTTATTTATTTTAAAATAGATTAAATTATATAATGCCTTGTATACCACAATAAACTTTAAGCTTATCAAGGGTCAGAACTGTATATTTGTTCCCTGGTTTATTCCTAATATCTGATCATTCAGTAGACATTGAGTAAAAAATTGATTATTCAGTGAGTTTTTTGGGGGGGTGGGGGAGTCTGGGGATGGAACCCAGGAGCATTTGGCCTCCAAGCTATGCCCCTGCCCTATTTTTTTATTCTTCATTTTGAAACCAGGTCTCACTGGGTTTCAGAGGGCCTCACTAAGTATCTGAGGCTGTCTGTGAACCACAATCCTCTGGTCTCAGCCTCTCGAATGCTAAGATTACAAGCATGCACCACCATGCCCGGCTCAGGGAGATTTTTATACTGTCCTTATTTTGTTCCTTGAGGAAAGGGTCTATTATAAGATCCAAGTGCACATAAATAAGCTCTTCAGTAGCAACTCAGTATGTTTTCCATGGATACTCTAGGCACACAGAGCAACACTGTTTGTGGTTTTTCTGTGTGCATTGTGACCGTCTCTGGGATGGAACATGAGAATCTACTAGCCCAGGAGCCCTGCCCTTGGCATTTCTATGATTCCTGTCTGAACCTGACTTCTGTGTTCAGGGGAAATTCATTATTCTCTTTCTGCTCAAGCATGTTTGGGAAAGAACTGCTGCAAAGATCACAAGTCTAGATACTGTTGTAGTCTTGCAGACCCCAGTGCATAGCTCCTGGAATGTTAGTGACCTAGGCATTTCATCACACTTGGCACAGCCCCCGAGGAGACATTATCATAGATGTTCTTTTAAAATCAAATTATTTTTATAATGTACTGGCTTCATCCTCCCCACCACCTCCTCTTCCTCCTCTTTCTCCTTTTTCTCCTTCTTCTTTGTCTCCTTCTCTTTCTTCTTCTTCTCCTCCTCCTCATTATTATTATTATTATTATTATTATTATTGGTTTTTGTTGTTGTTATATTTGTCTTTACTCATGAGCAAGCCTGCTTACATTTTGGTCAGCCCACTCCTCACTGTTTGTCCTGGTCAAATAACCCAAAATCTTGCTTCATGAGAATGATTCTTGTGTACTGCTAAGGCCCCCCCAAAATGAGAGCAGAATCTCTCCTTTCCTTCTTGCTTCCTCTGGAGCAACACATCACCTGTGAGCCTAGATGGTTTCTGCAGACAGTCCCATATAGTGGGCACATGATTTCACAGGTATACTTTCTTTTTTTTTTTCTTTTTTTCTTTCTTTTTTCTTTTTTCTTTTTTTCTTTTTTTTTTTTTTTGCAGTATTGGGGATGAAACTTAAGGGTATTGTATCTCCAAGCTACACTTCCAGCCCTATTTTTTAGTCTTTTCATTTTTTGAAACTGGGTCTCACTGAGTTGTGAAGGGCCTCGCTAAATAGCCAAGGCTGTTCATGAACCGCAATCGTCTGGTCTCAGCCTCCCGAATGCTGGGATTACAAGCTTGTGCCACCATGCCTGGCTCTACAGGTACACTTTCTTCAACAGACCACTTCTCTGCATTTCAGTAGTAACTCAATATTTTTCTTGTTTCTAAGGTATCTAAAGACCAACTGAATAATGTTCTTAGGGAATATGGTTTATGAACTCATATTGTGTGTATTTTACAGAATCTTTTATTTCCAGGAAGAATATAACTTTACAAATAAAATAGATATATCGACTTGAGCCAAGACTCTTGACTGGATTATAGTCAGCTAAACCAAATGACCTGTTGTTTAGGTTGCTCTCATGTATTTACCTTTTTTTTTTTTTTTCAGACCTGGGGATGAAACCTAGGGGCATTCAGCCTCCGAGCTACGCCCCGTATCCTATTTCTTTATTTTGAAACAGGGTCTTACTAAGTTGCAGAGGGCCTCACTAAGTAGCTGAGGCTATCTGAGAACCACTATCCTCCTGTCTCAGCCTCCTGAATGCTGGGATTAAAAGCGTGTGCCACCATGCTTGGCATGTGTTTACCATTTAATTGTCATAATATCTGGCAGGTGAAATTTGATTTTAGATTAAATAACAGTATTAAATGACTACGTCCTTCAATATTAGATATTTTTTTAAATTCTTACTATATCCATTTCAGAAAAAGTAATTTTAGCAGTTTAAAGTAGAAGGGATTCTACTTCCGCTTTTCTAATAAATTATACATGCAGCTTAAAAGATGCTAGGAAAAATTTACATGAGGAATATACTCAATAGACATGCATAGCAAAATATTTCTTTGCTGTTTGGTTAATCTTCTGGTTTTATGTTAAAACCTTTAATTTAATTTCCTCATTAATATCTAAAGCTTGACTGTGCACAAAATGACACAATATTAAAGGCTGCTTTTATGGCATTTAAATTCCATTTTCCTTCTTATTTTACTCATTCCTATTAAGGGAAAGTTTAAAATTAATTATAATGTTCAGGCATAAATGAGACAGGAGACCAAAACCAAATCAGGGTCACTTGGTGCTAAGAGTCCGACATTCTGTTAGCAAACTATGATTTCTCTTCACTGCTTTTGGGATGAGGGAAATGAAACTTGCAAAGGAATCTGCCATCATATTTGCCAAGGAGTATTTTCAATTTATTATATCTGTCCCAGGCTCTTCTTTTATAGTGTCTTAAATCTCATTTTCTGAACTCAAAAATCTTTGTTAGTGTGAAAGTCATTAATTTTAATTAAATGAAAATTTTTATGCACACAGGGAAATGAGAATTAGTCTCAATAATTCTCATTAAACAAATAGAGCAAATTAAAATTTGTAATATATCTCTAGATGGATCTAAAATAGTCTCATCAAAAGCCTATTAGTTGACAAGGAGAGAAGGAAGTGACTAAGTGAGATGCAGCGAAAGATCCAGAACCAAAGAAAAGTGCGTGTTTGCTGAACTAGCCATGTTTGATTTTAACTCATTTTCATTGTAACATTAAAGTAGGGTAAGCTCACCTGTGCCTGCTTAAACTACCTCTTGATTTTTTCTCTCTGGTTTTAGGGGACTATTGAATTCTAGTTTCTTTAATTTCTAGAGATAGGCAAGTTGCCTGGTTTTAAATAGCAGCTATAAAAGCTAAGGCACTGTATGGTCCATACTTTTTACTCTTTGGGGTCAAAATGAGAGATTAAGTATTCCCTCCCAATTACATGGCACTGTGCTGGAGAGATGGAGCGAGTATGACTCTACTTTTTCTATCCATTTAAAAGTGGGAATCTTCTCAATTAGCCATTACACAGGAATCTCTAAACTGATTTCGGAAAAGCTAGTTTTTCCCAGAGGGAACTGGTCTATGTGTAGCTGTTTATTTTGTGTATTTGTAGATGAAAAGAGAGTCCTGAGCCTTCTGTTCTGTCATTTAGCTCTTACATCCAATTCCCTGATAGTTATAGAAGATAGATGGTTTTTGAATCAGTAAGGAAATTTCCAGATAAATAACTAATAGTAATAAGATACTAAATTATATGCATCTGTTAGTTCTCACCAAACACTCCAAGTAAAACAATTAGTCTTATTTAAAGACATAGAAAATGAGTTTTCATGGCAAAGTCTAGCTCATTTCTTATTGCCATTCCACGTTGGGCAGGTAGATTTCAGTTTTACTTTCTCTGCTAGACCTCAGCCATCCTTCCACACATTCCCTTCCTTTGGATACTGTTGACATCTTTCATCATGGATCATTTCTTATAGAATTCCTTTTTCTTTTTTGAAGACTATGTCTCTATTTCTCATTGTTATTTTCCCCCTGCTGGTGTTTTTGAGATATAAGAGGCATTAACATCTGCATCTAATCTCAGTCATTTGATCAGAGGGCCTTGCATCCATCTTTATGCCATCTCTTCACAGATTCAGTAACTGATAATATGCAACATGCTATTATTACCCCCACTGGTTGTCTGGAAGCCCTACCTTAAAATTAATAAATCTATCACCAACATACGCATTTAACAGTCTCTAAATGCCAACAACATCCATAAATTTGAGTAAATTCTTTGACTTAAATCCTACTCCCATATTTCTTTCGTCATCTGGATTTTAATTTGGTTTCAACAATATATATCAATACAGAGTTAGCATTTTGATCACATTGTAGTTAAAAATGTCAGAAAATATGAAAAAGTTTAAAGTTCTTGAGCTGTGGCTACCTACATTTACAAGCATTTTGATAGGTGATTGATCCAAATTAAATTCTCATTCTGCCTGAAACTTAACCTAGTATTGTAAAGTTAAGCCTACAATTTCCACATCTTCATAAAATATACATTAGATATTATGAAAAATTATAAAGGTAGGTATAATATGGTTTTATATAAAAGTGCATGCATTTCCCCGTGAAGCTTTAATATCTTAGAAGGAATATGCAGGGAAAGGGAAAGAAGGAATATGCAGGAAAAGGGAAAAAAGGCAGGGCTCTGAATTATAGAACCAGAGAAGTCATGGCTTGAAGCAGCCTATTTCTTTTAGCTGTCAGTGAATTTTTGGCTGTTGCTTTGCTCTGTTTTATAGCTTTCTTGGGCTTTGTAAAGTATCTTGACATACTGCCTATGACCTCTGGCTTGCTATCTATTACATTTTTTTTAGAGTAAGTGAGATGCCACTTTGAAAGGCACTGAGGCATTGCTGTTAAATTACACCCACTGTATGTGCAGACAGCCATGTAGTGAGCTAACTCCTACTTACTTGTTGGGCTTTAATTTATTTCTGGCTTAGAAGAGCAGTGATCATCACCACAATTTGATCAATTTGATAGTTAGATAGATTCATTTGTGGACAATCTTCCTTATAAGGTCTAATGATTATTCCACACTTTACAGGTCAGCAGTAGCATTGAGAATTCACACATTTTCCTCAAATGAAGAATGTGCAATAACTTAGAATATAGGTTAATAACTTAGCATATTGACTGGAATATAGTTGCTCAATGTCTTTCACTCTGTCATAATAAAAACCCTTTGTCAGTTCTTGTAATAAGGCCTTTCTCCCAGCTAGTCCCTTGTCCTAGTTGCCCTTATTCCAGATCTTAGGGTGAATGGCTGTTCCTTTCTTGTTAGCATCACTCTGAAGGTGCCTTTCTCAAAGAAACCACCACTCATATACACAAATGAATGTTTTAGAGGCTTTATTCATAACTTGAGATAAGATCATGGATCCTGGTGAATGGATAAAGAAAATATGGTGCATTCATTGACAATATACTACCCAGCAATGTTAAATGACAAACTACCAAAACACACAACAAAGGTAAGTCTTAAAAATGTAACTTTTTCCGGGTGTGGTGACACACACTTATAATCCCAGCATTTGGGAGGCTGAAACAGGAGGATCACAGTTCGTGGACAGCCTCAGCTACTTAGTGAGGCCCTCTACAACTCAGTGAAACCCTGTTTCAAATTAAAGAATAAAAAGTAGGGCAGGGGGTGTAGCTTGGAGGTCGAATTCCTCTGAGTTCCATCCCCAGACCCGCAATCTATCTAATATCTATCTATCTATCTATCTACCTATCTATCTATCTATACTTTAAGTAAAAAAGCTAGATTCAAAAGGCACCATGCAGTACTACTATGGGATGGAAAATAGACCAGTGGTTGGTCGCTAGTTCATTAGGATTGGAAGTCATTTACTACAATGGGGCATGTAAAGAAATTTGTGGAGAAAGGGAACGGTGTTATGTAATGATTGTAGTGGTGGTAACATGACTGTATGTGCTTGTACAAACTAGTAGAATTCTACTACAAAAATAGTGAGTGCTCATTCATGTAAACTATACCTCAATTTAGAAAAGGAAATAGATACGACCTTATAGTCCATTGGAATTCAAAGAACTACCAGGCTGATTCATAGCTTTCTAGTTATTCTGCTGTTCTCTCTTTGCCCCTACCTTCCCACTCAGCTTTCAGGACAGCCTGAAAGGCCTCACCCGACTTACTGCTCCAGCACTTTGCTGACCTCATCCTCAGTCAGTATTCCCCTTCTGCACTCTGCTGCAGCCAGAAGAGCTAACTTGCTGATCTTCCATCACTGCAAGCACCGTGCAGACTTTGCAGTTGCTGTTCTTTGCTGGATGCTTGCTTCTGTAATGGCCATCTGGCACATTTCTTCACATCCTCAGTCCTCTGCAAATGTCATCAGAACAGAGGTATTTTCTTTGACAATCCCATAAAATAATACTTCCCTCACCATATCTTGCTTCATATTCATATGCAGAGACATGTATTTTGTTTTAAATCTATGTCCCTCATTGGTATATAAGCTTCATAAACTTTAAAACAGTGTATTATTAATTACTATTTTTCATAGTTAAAAATTGTTCCTGCTACTAGCAGGCAATTATATATACACATGCAAGCATGCACATACACATATGTGTATATGAATAGATAAGTGAACTAATTAATTAAGGTTATATTTGGCAGAAACTAACTAGATGTTCAGAATATCCATTTTTTTTTTTCTGAGCACATAGCTAATTCTTACTTTCCAGTCTGCCTTATCAAGAGATCATATGACTATTTCTTGTCAAGTGAACATAAGTGAAAGAGAAATGTCACTGTTTGGTCCACAATTACCTTCTTTTTGATCCCATATACTCCCTTCACACTGTCACATGGATTGTACATATATGAGGCAGTCCATAGTGGAAGACATTTTTTGAAGTTGTCAGGACCACAGCAAGGCAAGGGTCCAGGTCTATATAGACTGTACACAGCATAGATTTCCACCACGTCCTGCAGCCCACATTAGGCTCTGAAACAATTATGAGAAATTACTCCTAATTATGCAAAGCCACCACACCTTTGAGGTGTTTGGTACAGTGGCTAGTGTTACTTAAGCTTACTAAAACACATGGATTTAGAACCAAGAGATTTTTCTCGGTTGAGCTTTATCACATCTGACTGCAGTTTAGATGCTATGAAGCTATTTTTAGATTGTTACAGTATGTATAGTAAACACTAGCACTCAATAAAATAAAATATGGTGCAAATGAAAAATGAAGTAGAGGAAGAAAATTTGTATGATTTTAAAGAATTTCACAAATGTAACTTTTGTGAAGTGCAAATATTTTTTTCTTTCCTGGTTCAAATTCCATCTACCCTCCCAGAACAAAGCCCCTCACAGACTTCCTTTATTTCTGGTTCATTTTCTCAATATTATTTAACATTTGCTTATTTAGTATATTCTCTGTGTCAGCCATTGTTCCAGAAAAGAATAATGTTTGTGTTCATAAAAGGTGAGGTCTCATGTACACAGTGTCTTATATGCCAGAAAACAGAGGGAAAGGATGTGTCAGGTGTGAAAAGTACCTTTAGAGAAAGACTTAGAGAGTAGGGAAAGCTAACTTGTGCTTGGGAGATTGAGGATGTTTTCTTCAAAGAGGCATTTGGGTGATATTTCAATGATTAGGATAAATTTGTAAAGTCAGTCAGATGGTGAGGTTTGGTGGGGCATATTCTTAAGTGCACATGGGACTATCAGGGAACCTGAAGTTAGAGTGAATGAAGAATAATGCATTTAGAGAAAAGTGAGATGAGATATGGCGTAGCCAAACTCAGTGACATGTACTGGGGGAGGGGGCAGTGAAAATTGGGTGAGATTGGGAAGGAAATATGCCAAAAGTGTGTGTAAAGATGTTTGTATTACTCTGAACTTTACTATGATATAAAATTAAAATGTACCAGTAAAAGTATATAAAAAAGAGCTATGGCCAGGCATGGTGGTACACACTTGTAATCCCAGCATTTGGGAGACTGAGACAGCATGATCGTGGTTCGTGGACAGCCTCAGCTACTTAGTGAGAGTAGCTCGAAGATAGAATGTCCCTGGGTTCCATCCTCACTACTGCCAATATGTATGTGTGTGTGTATATATATATATGTAGTGTTAGAATGAAATAAGGCTCTGAGGATACCTAAAGATAATGTAAGGTGCTTGGTCTTTATTAAAAGCATGAGAAACTAAGTGTAAAGTGTTTAAATATAAAACAATATGGAGAAGCCTTGACAAGATGGTGGCGGTCGCAGTCACAATGGCAACCGTGGCTACCAAATAGGACATGCATTCCTCTGAGAAGCCCTGGAAAACAGATTTTAGTTTAATATCTGATCAGGATAACATACAGAGACATTTTCAGTCATGACATTCTATCTAGAATATAGGACACAGAGTGGATAATGGTGGAAATAGAGGCAAGATGACAGCGAGGTGCCCTCCACCCAAGAATAGTGATTTTTGGAAGAACATCTCAAAAGAGATTAGAGAGTAGACCCATTCAGTCAAGCATGCTCAGGAATTCTTAACAACGTACTCTGTAAGAAAAATGTTCTAGGCATGTTGGAGGGAGCTCATCAGTGCTGGGTGGGAGGCCCAGCCATGCATACCAGGGACTCAGTGCTTCTGGCCACTACGCTCCTTCATGCTGTGCTGGGGGCCGCAGTGTGCTCAGAACAACAGATCATGCTCTATACGGTGAGGCTGTGGGCCTCCGCTCTTTGAGGGAAGATCAAATCCATTGCTGCTGAGTGCTCAGACTAACAACCTCTGCAAAAGACATGTACTGTTTTCTTTTATTAAAAAATATTGAAGAGGGGCCAAGATTGTGACAGTGGTGGCAGCGGCGGCAGCATCAGCCAGGATTTGGGAGAGGCAGACAAATCCTAACCAATTCACCTTGAACTTTTGAAGAAATCTCACCAAAGGTGGACTGCTCCTGCAGCACATGCTTAGGAATTCTGGACAACATACTATGTAAGTGACAAGTCAGGTCCCTTCCCCCTTCCCCACAGGAGCCAGAACCCTGGAGAAGGAGGAGGAGACTCTGCTAGGCAGGCAGGCAGGCAGTATTGGGAGGAAGGGGATATTGCGAGGCAGGCAATATTGCGAAAGAAGCGGCATTCCCATGCGTAGTCCCATACCCAAGGTGTATACCTTAAAATGAGAGGCATTTTCTTCTAGCCTTGGATGGGCCCGCTGGTCTTCGGGACTGTCCAGCCCCCATCCATGTCCATGTTCCTTTTTCCCTTCCTGACCTTGCTCACCTTGAAAAGAGACTGGGTTCTTTTTCTGCCAATCCCTCTGGTTTTATTAAGGAATTTCAACATATTGTACAAGCATATGATTTAACTTGGCAGGATCTTCATGTCATTTTAACCTCTTCTTTAACTCCAGATGAACGCGATCGTATTCTGAAGGCTGCCAGGAAACGAGCCAACCAGGCTCACCTAACCAATCTACATCTCCCCACCAGAACAGCTGCAGTTCCTTCACTGGGGTTATAATGATAGGGTGAGGGAATAAAAAAGAAAAATCACATGATGCTATGCCTTCTTGATGGCATGCGAGATGCCTCCCACAAAGCGATTGATTATGATAAGCTTAAGGAAATCACCCAGGGTCCAAATGAAAACCCAGCGGTTTTTCTTCATCGGTTGCAAGAGGCTTTTACCCTCTATATCTGCTTAGATCCATCTTCTGAGTCAGGCTAAGTAGTACTGGCAACACATTTTATTGGGTAATCAGCCACTGATATTCAGAGAAAGTTAAGAAAGGCTGAGGAAGGTCCTGAAACTCCTATCTGAGATTTGGTGAACATGGCATTTAAAGTTTTTAATTACAGAGAGGAACAGGCCAAATTGGAGCATACACTCCAATTCTGCCAGATGGCAGATTTACAGTCCTAAGCCCTGGTAGCAGCCCTGTGGCCAGCTAACAGTCAGCCCTCGTGGCAATGAGCACCACCTAGGGGAAGATGACAGCAAAAACAGTCACCTCCAAGAGCCTGTTTCAAGTGTGGAGTCACTGGGCACTGGGCACATGGTTACCCCCAGCCATGTCCACTTACCAAGTCGTGCCCAGGGTATGGCCAGGAGGGACACTGGAAAAGTGAGTGTCCTTGGAGAAGAGGTGAGTCGCAGGTGCCTCAACACAGGGGAGCCACCCTTCTAGACCAGGCCCCATTGTTGGCCCTACTTGGCCTGGCTGAAGATTGACACTCTCTGGCCTCAGCCACCTGTATTACTCAAGTTGAGCCCAGAGTTAACACTACAGGTAGTGGGTAAGCCAATCTCCTTCTTGATTGATATGGAAGCTACCTACACCACCCTTCCTTCCTTCTCAGGACCTAGTTTCCCTTCCCAAATCTCGGTTCAGGGGATTGATGGCATGCCCTCTTGCCTACGCACTACAGGCCCTCTTTTATAGGACAGAATTGCTCTGCCTAAAGCTTAGGGCAAATCTAAAAGGGCTCCATTATATCAGTCCCATGATAAACTCTCTTGCACAGTGTTGGGACCTACTAAGCTTCTTTTTTCTCGGCATAATTCTCTTTGATGTTTTTATTTTAGCATGTCCACTTGTTTACATACTACTGTGCTCTTCCTCTTCAGATGCCATACTTCTATAACTATTAAACCTCTAAAATATATTACTGATACTCCTGACCCAATAGCATGTTTTCATTTGACCAGACAGACCCAAACCCACTCACTGCTAAAAAGAGTGGCATGTGTTTCTCTCAAGAAATTGCTGCTATTAATGACTCTGGTCTAATAAAAAAATTGCTAAAGGGGTGGTGTATGACTTCCTCAGGGAAAATGCGGCTATAATATTAATAAATCTAGTGACGATCTACCTCATCTCTAAAAGGGCTCCTGCCCAATCTGGGACCTGCTCTCAAGATTTGCCTTTTCTTTTAATAGCTTCTTGTCTGCTAAAGACTCCTAGAGCACACATCACCAAGCTGCCCAGGGTAACCTCCAACTAACGCCGCAGCCATACTCCTACCTGCCCACTTAGGGAGGACATGACCTCTCCTGGCTGAAAAGTCCCCTTACAACACCCCTTGACAGCAAGAAATAGTTTAAGATTCCAATCACCTCCAATTATCACCAAAAGGTTGGGATAACAAGTCGGGTCCCTTCCCACTTCCCCGCAAAAGGCAAAGCCCTGGAGAAGGAGGAGACTCTGCTAGGTAGGCAGGCAGGCAGTATCTCGAGGAAGCGGCGTTCCCACACATAGTCCCACTCCCTAGGTGTATACCTTAAAACCAGAGGCATTTCCTTCTAGCATCTAATGGGCCCGCTGGTCTTCAGGAATGTCAAGCCCCCATCCCTGAGAGGACCTTATTCCACCATTAAAGCTGGTACCACACTCCCTGGTATCTCTCGTGCCTTTACTTCCCGCACGTGGAAACTTAACAGTAAGGAAGGAACTCAGGGTAGATTCGAGATGGTGGTGGTGGCAGCAGCGGCAGCCAGTATTTGGAAGAGGCAGAAATCCAATCAAATCCACCTTGAACTTTTGAAGAATCTCCCCAAATTAGACTGCTACTGCTGCACAGGCTTGGGAATTCTGGACAACATGCTGCGTGGGAAAGGTGTTCCGCAGAGAAACGAGATGGTGGTGGTGGTAGTGACAGAGTATTTGGGAGGGGCAGACAGATCCAGTCCAATCCACCTTGAACTTTTGAGGAAACCTCCTCAAAAGGAGGCTGCTAATATCCCATATGCTCAGGAATTCTGGACAACATGCTAAGTGGGGAAAGTGTTTGGAGCATATCAGAGGAAGCCCTGAATAGATGAGTCAGACCACCATGCTGTGTGTTCTGGAAGACATCTGTGCTCATGGCCGACATATTACTCTGTGCAGCACTGGAGGCTGGGGTGCACTTGGAGGAGCAGAGCCTGCTCTCCATGGTGAAGCTGCAAACCTCTGCCTTCACAGTGGAGACAAAACTCATTGCCACTAGGTATTCAGGCTCCTAGCTTTTGCAAAAACACATACTGTTTTCTCCTGCTTAAAAAAATATGGAAGAGCTGGATGTGGTGGTGCACACTTATAATCCCCATACTTGGGAGGTGGAGACAGGAGGATCGCGCAGGTTCGAAGTCAGCCTTGCTGGCCTGTTTACAAATAAAAATATTAAAAAAAATAGGTCTGGGAGTGTAGCCCAGAGGTAGAAGGGTTTCCAGGAATCCCAGTACCATAATATATATATATATATATATATATATATATATATATATATATATATATATAAGGGAACATTTCTAGGTGACCTGCTCACAGTGACAGTGATTGGAGCCTGCCTCATGGTGAGGACAGTGCCTGGGCCTCCGAGGCTGGGATCAGAGCCTGCCGAGTGGCAAGGCCAGTGCCGGGGTCAGCAATGCCGGGATTGGAGCATGCTGTGTGGCAAGGCCAGTGCCAGGGCCAACGAGGTTGGGATTAGAGCCTGCCTAGCATTGAGGACTGTTCCAGGGCCAGCAACACCAGGATCGGAGCCTGCTGAGTGGCAAGGCCAGTGCCAGGGCCAACGAAGCTGGGATTGGAGCCTGCCATATTGTGAAGGAAGTGGAGGCACCACCAAGGCCAGCCTGTAATGTGGCAAGGCCAGTGCCAGGACCAGCAAGGCTGGGATCAGAGACTGCCATGTGGTGAGGCAGGTGCCAGGGCCTCTGAGGCCAGGACAGAGCCTGAAGTGCTGCATCCACAGGGAAATGTCACAAAAAAAATAAAAAATCAGATGCTTTCCCTAATATGCAAAAACTAGGGAGAAATGGGTAAAAGGAGAAATCCTAGTTGAAGAAGAGGCCCTATAGAGGAGCAATTAAGGTGAACTATCTGCGGGTTGGGAGGAGAGAAGATGGAAACTCTTTAAAGCACATGATATACTTAAACAAATATATCAAAGTCAATCACTAAATCAAGCATGGGAATGAGGGAGGGGAGGGAATGGGATGGGGATTGGATAAAGGCTAATTGGGTGATGTGTGCTTGTATATCCTCACAAATATTGTATTCCACTGAGATATTTGACTACAGTGCACCAATAAAAATATATTTAAGATCAATATAATTACATTTGCTTTTTAAACATTTTTAAAAATTTTTATGGTATTGTGGATGCAACCCAGGGGCATTTTACCTCCGAGCTACATCCCCAGCCCTATTTATTATATTTTATTTTGAAACAGGGTCTCACTGAGTTGCACAGGGCCTATTAAGTAGCTGAGGCTGTCTGCAAATCATGATCCTCTCATCTTAGCCTCCCAAATGCTGAGATTACAAGCATGCGCCACCACACCTGGCTCTACATTTGCATTTTTTTGCTCCCCATTTACTTTATTTTTTTAAACATTTATTGGTACATTGTATTTATACATTTTAATGGGATGCAAGATGGTGAAGACATACATGTACACATCATCCAATTAGCCCTTATCTAGTTCCCATCCCATTTCCTCCCCCTTGCTCCTTCTCATGTTTTGCTTAGTGATTGACACTGATATGTTCTTTATAGTACATCTTGTGCATTAGAGAATTTTCCTCTTCTCCCCTCCCATCCTCTCAGGTCACTTTATTTACTCATCTATAGAATCTCCTTCTTCTTCTAGAGTTCCTCCTATGACTCATTTTCTCTCTAGCTTCCGCATATTAGGGAGAGCATCTGATCTTATTTTTTATGATTGACTAATCTCACTTAGTATAATGATAATGTAATCCAGTTTCATCCATTTCCCTGTAAATGATGTAATTGTGTTTTTCTTTATCGCTGAGTAAAATTTTTCGTGTACATATCCCAGTTTTGTAATCCATTCATCTTGATGGACATGTTAGCTGGCTCTATAGTTTGGCACAGGTAAATTGTGCAGGTATAAACGTAGATACACATGCATTAGTTTGGTAATTTGGTTTCCTTTCTTTTGGGTAGATCCCCAAAAGTGATATTGCTGGACCATATGGTAAGTTGTTCCCATTCTTCTGAGAATCCTCCATACTGCTTTCCAAAGTTGTTGTACTAATTTGCAATCTTGCCAACAAAGTTTTAGAATTCCCACTTTTCCACATCCTCATCAGCATTTGTTCTTGTTTGTGTTTTGAATGATTGCTAGTTGGAGTTATGTGAAATCTCAGGGTAGTTTTGATTTTCATCTCTCTGATTGCTAATGCTGTTGAGCCACATTTTTATGCTTTTATTGGCTGTTTGAATTTCTTCTTTTGTGAAGTGTCTATTTAGTTCACTTTCCCATTTTTGATTGGGTTATTTGTTTTCTTAGTGCTGAGTTTCTTGAGTTCTCTGTATTTTCTAGATATTAGTCCTCTATTGGAGAAGTAGTTGGCAAAAGTCTTCTCCCATTCAGTTGGCTCTCGGTTGAGGTTCTTGACAGTCTCTTTTGCTGTAAAGAGATTCATGCAATCCCACATTTTGATTTTCCTCTTAGTTTCATGTGCCTTTGGGGTCTTGTTGAGAAAGTTTTTTTTAATCTGTGCCTGTGTGTTGCAGTGTTGGACCTATGCCCTCTTCAAGGAGCCTCAAGGTCTCTTGTCTAATTTCCAAATCTTTGATCCATCATGAATTGACTCTTGGGCAGGGTGAGAAAGTGGGATTTATTTCCATTGTTCTACACATGGTTAATCAGTTTTACCAACACCATTTGTAGAACACGCTATTTATTTTCCAGTGTATTTTTTTTTTTTTGCCCCTTTGTCAAAAAACTCAATTGCATATAAGTGTGTGTTTTTTTCTGATTCTTCTATTCTGCTCCATTGATCTCTGTATCTGTTTTTGTGCCAGTACCATACTATTTTTATTACCATGGCATTGTAGTACATTTTAACGTCAGGTATTATGACTCCCCCTGCATGGTTTTTGTTGCTGAGAACTATTTTGGGTAATCTGGGTTTTTTGTTGTTGTTGTTGTTGTTGTTTCAAATCAACATATAGGCTGATTTTTCTATGCCATTTGTTGAACAGGCTATCTTTTCTTCAGTGTATGCTTTTGGTCCTTTTATCAAAAATTAATTGGCTGTAGGTATGTGGATTTGTTTCTGAGGCTTCTATTTTGCTCTACTGGTCTGTGTATTTGTTTTTGTACCGTTATCATTCTGTTTTCCTTACTATGGCTTTATAGCATAGTTGAAAGCCAAGTATTGTGATTTCTCCTGCATGGTTTTTGTTGCTGAGAATTACTTTGACTATTCTGGGTTTTTGTTGTTCCAAAAAAATTTAAGGACTGATTTTTCTAGGTCTGTGAAGAATGATCTTGATAATTTAAAGGTTATTGCATTGAATCTTTAGATCATTTTTGAAAGTGTGGCCATTTTGATAATATTTATTCTACCTCTTCATGAACTTGGAAGATTGTTTTTTTTATTTTCTAAGGTCTTAATTTCTTTTTTCAATGTTTTATAATTTTCTTCATAGAGGTCGTTTACCCCGTGGTTAAGTTTATTCCTAAGTATTTTATTTCTTTGTGGGAAATCCTGAGTGGAAATTTTCTGGATTTATTTTCTGGATTTATTTATGGTTGGTATACAGAAAAGCTTCTAATTTTTTTAAGATTGGTTGTGTATCCAGACACTTTGCTGAATTTGTTGATGAGTTCCATAAGCCTTTTGGTTTAGTTTAATGGGTCTTCTAAGTATAGTATCACGTCATCTGCAAATAGTGAAAATTTGAGTTCTTCTCTTCCTAGTTGTACTCCTTTGATTTCCTTTTCTTGCCTTATTGCTCTGGCTAGTGTATCAAGTACTATATTGAAGAGAAGTAGTGATAATGGACATCCTTGTCTTGTTCCTGATTTTAGGGGAAAATTTCAAAGTTTTTCCCCATTTAATATGATGTTGACTGTAAGACTATTGTAGATTGCCTTTATGATGTTAAGATATTTTCTTTCTCTTCCGATTCTCTGGAATGCTTTTAGCATAAATGGATGTTGAATTTTGTCAAATGTTTTTTCAGCATCTATTGAATAATCATGTGATTTTTTTCCTTTGGTTCTATTTATATGATAAATTACATAAATTGATTTCAATATGTTGAACCATCCTTGTTTCCCTGGGATGAACCCTATCTGGTCATAGTGTATGATTTTCTTGATGTGGTTTCGAATGAGTGTTGCTAGTATTTTGTTTAGCAGTTTTGGATCCAAGTTCAACAAAGATATAGGCCTACAATTTTGTTCCTTGAGGTATCTTTATTTAGTTTTGGTGTTAATGTGATGTTAGCTTTATAGAATGTATTTGGGAGAGTCCAGGTTTTTTTTTTTCTATTTTATGAAATAGATTGAGGATTATTGGAATTAGCTCTT
Source organism: Muscardinus avellanarius (assembly GCF_963383645.1). Classification (NCBI taxonomy): domain Eukaryota; kingdom Metazoa; phylum Chordata; class Mammalia; order Rodentia; family Gliridae; genus Muscardinus; species Muscardinus avellanarius. The sequence goes on along the minus strand of NC_137786.1, from coordinate 107,110,500 downwards.
CTATGAAGCTTTTATAAAATTCACTTGGATAATGCCAGGTGTGGTGGTGCACGCTTATAATCCCATCATTCAGGAGGTAACACCGGAGGATAGTAGTTCGCTGACAGGCTTGTCTACTTAGTGAAGCCCTCTGCAATTTAGTGAGACCCTGTTTCAAAAATAAAGAAGAAAAAATAGGGCTTGACATGTAACTTGGAGGTAGAATGCTTCTGGGCTCTATCCTCAGAATCGCAAAAATAAATAAATAAATAAATAAATAAATAATAAATAAATAAATAAAAATAAAAATTCACTTGGGAAACCATCTGGTCCTGGGATTTTCTTTGATGGTAGGCTCTTTATTGCTATTTAAATCTCTTTGATTGCTATTGGTTGTTTAAAATTTTCTGTATACTCTTGACTCGGTTTAGGAAGGTTTTATTTATCTAGAAATATTTTCTAATTTTTTTTAGGTTTTCCATTTTGTTAGAGTATAGTTTTTCAAAGTAGTTTCTGGTAATCCTCTGAATTTCTACACTGTCAGTAGTAATATCTTCTTTTTCATTGCTTATCTTCATAATTTAGGTTGATTCATTTCTTTTTTGGTTAGGTTGCTTTTTAGAAAGCTTAGAATTATTATAGATAATAGTGGATTGGTTGGATATGAACCTGAGATGGTATAATACTGAAGTCTGTTGTTACATTTAAGTCTAGCTGAGAAGAAGACAACAGAGAAGAAGAAAAGCTGGCAAACAAGGCAAGTTTTTGTAATGGTTTCAATGGGATTTTGCTATTATAACTAGTTATATGGCTAAAAGAGGAGGAAGAGTGAAAGTTTATTCCTAGTTTTCTAGTTTGAACAAATTGTACATCTACAAAAAGTCTGTAAAATCCCCTCTTTGTTTGTCATTCTATTTTTTTCTATTTTATCCCTTAGCCTCAATGACTGTAAGTCAATCCAACATCATCAGTCTTAGATACAGTCACAATTATATCCTTCATTTGTGAATTCTTACAAGAATCCCTATATATTTTGCTTTAACACAGTCAGTATATTGAAAACTGATCTAATCACTATCCTCCCAAAGCCAGATGACTTTCATCTTTGCAACTTTTCACAATTTGTTCATACCTTGAGTCTTAGTACTCTACCCTATTCCCAGAATTGCTGGCAATAGTTATAAATCTCAATTTTTTTTTTCATCAAGGATTTTCCTTGACTATTTGAGGATGGTTTGCTTCCACTTAAAACTCACCACAGTGCATCCTCTAAGTGTTCCTCTACTTAACATCCTGGTTCTTCCTAAAACATAGCATACAGGGTTTTAACTTTCTGCCCTGGCAAAGTCTTTGCATACATTGTTCTGAGTCAATGAATAAATAATCTACTCAGTTTGTGATATATATCAGGCTCTAATTTTAGAGAAGAGGAAAAGAGGTTAACAAAACAAAATTTATTTCTACCATGTTTTTTTTATTCCATGATGGAAAACAACTAGTAAAAATATTATTAATATTTATTATGTCAGACAGTAATAAGAATTTTGAAGAAAAATAAAGTAAAAATAGGAGAAAGAAGTAAGGATTGTGTGTGTGTGATGAAGAAGGGATTAAAATTTTAAGTGAATGCCACTGGGGAAATCCTTACTGGGAAAGTGACATTTGAGCAATGATGTGAAGGAAAATGTAAACCATGTCAATGCCTCAGTAGAGGAAATCCAGGTAGAGGAAAGAAGGAGTGGAAAGACTCAGAAAATCTCATGTCAAAGGATAAGCAAAGAGGCAAGAATTAGCCACTGGCCAACTAGCATGATATCAGTCAAAGAAACAGCAAAAGCCAAAATCATGTGATACTTTGAGGACAATTAATAGGACACTGTTTATTCTGAGATGGAACACCTTTGGGAGGTTATATTGTAAAAGCAAGGGTGTATAAAGGTATACATTATACAGAAAAATGCCACTATTGTAAATATACATTTTGGTTGAGTGAATATTGATAAACACCACAACCAAGACAGGACATTTTTATTATTCAATTCCACTTTGCAGCCAGTCTTTTATGGTCACTTTCATGAGGAAGAACTAATCTTTATCCTCTCTGACATAATATATACATGTTCAAGAAATTTAAGTAAATTACTTGATACATTATTTTCTCTTTTGCAGCTGGTTTCTGTTGAGCAGAATATTTTTGAGCTTCTTTCAAGTTCACCATGTCCTGAGATTAGTTCCTTTTCATTCTTGAGTAGTATTTCATTGCATGGACAATTCAACAGATTCATCCACTAAGCTCCTGTGGACATTTTACATTGTTTCCTCCTTTTAGTGATTAAGAACAAAGATACAATACAATTTTGTATTTAAGTCTTTGTTCAAAATAGGTTTTTGTTTCTCGCTGGATGCTACCTGGAATTATTACATCATCTAGTATATGCATTTGCAGTTTTAAAAACTGGCAATTGTATGTATGCCTTAATGGTCTCTTTTGAAAAGCAGGAGTTGTATAATTTTTTGTTGTTTTTGTTTTTTCTTTTTTTCTTTCTTTCTTTCTGTCTTTTTTTTTTTTTTTTTTTTGGTGGCACTGGGGTTCCTGGAAGCCCTTCTACCTCCGGGCTACACTCCCAGACCTATTTTATACTTTTTATTTGTAAACAGGGTCTCGTAAGCCAGCGTGGCTGACTTCGAACCTGCGTGGTCCTCCTGTCTCTGCCCCCTAAGCGTGGGGATTACAAGCATGCGCCACCACACCCAGTCTATTTTTATGAAGTCTCATAGTCTCATACATTAATTTTCATTATTATTTGTGCTTTTTGTGTCCTAAGAAAAATTACAAAGAGTTTTTTTTCTAGAAATCTTAGAATGTTACCATTTATGCTTATGCTTGCAATATATTCCACATTATATTATATAGATTGTGTGAACTAAGGATTGCATTTCACTAATTTCATATGGGCATAGCTAGTTGTTTCATCACTGTGTTCCTTTGCTCTATTCAGATTATTTGGCTCCTTTGTCAAAATCAAACAATGGTGTACGTGTGAGTCTGTCTCTAAAGCTTCTAATCTCTCTTTTTTAACAAAATATTTAATATATGCTCCCAATGCAATGGTTTCATTATGGAAACTGTATCAGAAATGCTGATGTTAAGTTATGCAGTATTGCAGAAACGTCTTTACTGTTCATACTTATTTCAGTAGTTATGGGATTTTTGACTTTGCATTTGAATATTTAGAATCAATTTCTCAATTTCTCAAAATGCTGGCTAGGACTTAGATTGAGTTAAATCTATAGACAAATATCTTTAGATTCAATATTTTAATACAATTTAGTATTGTAACCCATGAGAAGAGTATGCAAGTATGTTTGAATTCCAAAACATATTATATCTCTTTATTTATTCAGGTCTCTATTAATTTCTCTCCACAATGTTTTGTAGTTTTAGTGTGAATGCTTTGTACATATTTTGTTAAATTCTTCCTAAAAATTTTATGAACTTTGCAAATGATATTTTAAAAATATTACTTTTTACTTGCTTGTTTATAATATATAGAATATAGCAAAACATGTTAGTACCTGTAATTAGTGGTAGTATGAAATTAATTTAATAATTGTATTAGCTTTTGGTAGATGACTTAGAACTTTTAATGTGCACAATCATATTATCTATTGAAAAATGCTCTTCCACTTATTTTTCAGTTTCTATATAATGATTATGACATATACCTGCATACTTATATATCTTATATATGTATGTATGTGTATGTATATCTGTATTTGTGTTTGTGTGTGTGTGTGTGTACAGTGTGTAATTTTTCTCTTGCCATAATCTTTAGGGTGAGACACCCTATAAAGTTAGAATTAAAGCAGTACATATTGGTAGTCATTCTTATTTTCACCATTAAGCCTAATAGCAAACGTTTTTTGAATTTGCCTTTATAAGATTGAGAAAGTTCCTTTTTATTCCTACTAGAGTAAGAATTTTTTAATTATGAAAAGTATTAAATTGCAACAAGCTTTTTTCCTACCATTCCCCTAAAATAGTAAGCAATGTTTACTCATTTTTTAAGTTAAACCAACCTTGCATTATTTGGATACTTTGGGCATGGTGTGGTACCTTTCCTGCATATAGATATATTTTATTTGCTAATTTTTACAACTATGTTTATAAGAAATAGTGCTCATAATTTTCTTAACCTCTCACTATAAACAACTTACAAACAGAATAAAACATGTAAAATAACTACTTTAAAATTATATAATAGGAATACTGTGAAAGAAGAAATTTTCTGAAACAAAGAGATGCCTTCAATCATTTCAGATTTCTGCTTAGAAGCAATTTTCCAACCCTTCTGTAGGATAAGAAATCATATATTTGAAATAAGGACAGAGAAATAAAATTTTAGTGAAGCTGTCTCCAAGATTCATAAATTTTCTCAGAAACTTCTTTATAGCTTTTGCTTAATATTAAGTCATTCAAACAAAAGATCCAGTTGAAAATATGTTTGCTCATCTCTCCTATCCCTTCTTTTCTACTTAATGAAAAATTTGGCATAATGGTGATTTAACTTTGACGTGTGGTTCCTTGACCCATAATCATGAATTCACAATTATGAATTTTTTTCCAATTTGTTGACTGTTTTCACATGTTCAGCAAAGTTTGTTTTCCAGTGAATTGGTAGTTTCCTTTGTTCTGAAAGAAACAGAAGATTGACTTCCAGAAGCATCTTTTTTTAGCAAGCAGATAGATGAAGTGATTAGGCATGGATGGTCCTTTTCTATCCTTAATTTCAGTGATGACAACTGACAAGAGCAAGCAGTGTGCAGCCTCCACCTCTGGTGCGCCAGCAGAGTGCAATTAAAGGAAGCGACACCTAGTCACCCAAGAGGGAAGAGATTGATCAAAGTGTCAAATGATTTACTTCCACCATAAACTGCAATTTCCTGCCCTGAATACTACAATTTGTTTGGTTAAAAAAGAATTTATCTTCAAAATCCAGATACTTATTATTTCCAAATTTTGATGTAGGGTTAGCAAATGGAACAATTATTTTCCAATAGGTAAACATATTCAGTGGCTTCTCTGTATTCATCTTCATGATTAATAATTGTTTCAATTAGTAGTATGCAAACACTGTGAGAAGATATAGGTAAAGATGCAATTTAAGCAATATAAGTAATTTTTATGCACAATAAAATAAATCTATTTCAGGCTAGGAAGGAGCTCGTGGCAGAGCAATAGAGATGCAGATGGCAAATAAATAAATGTGAAAATTACACAACCAAATGAGACTAACTGAAAGAAGAGTATAATCTGGAGGCAAGACACTCTAATTATCATTAGTGTCATCAGTCCGTTATATTGAGCAACCATGAACAATGATCCGGGATCCTAGTTAATTTGGTTTAGAATAAGATGAGGAGCATCCTTGAGACTATAGTATAGGAAAATACTAATTATGTAGAAACAACTGCTTCTAATTTTGGCACTTTTTTTCAAATGGCATTTAATGTCTGGTGTTTCATTTTAGTTTCACAATGGAGGTATAGTTTTTTAAAATGTTTATGCTCAGAAACAAGTCTGCTTTGAGGTCAAATACTGATTCTGAAATTTAACCTCTTTGAGTCTGTTTCCTGAGCTATGAATACAACCTAAGGTACCTACTTCATATATATGTCTATATGTACATTATAGCCTATATGTATAGACTGTATACATATAGTAATGTACATATATATGTATATGTGTATGTACATTATAGTCTCACATCATAATGTAGTTCATGTTAATATACATACACACAGCACTTGGTGGGCCCTCCTTCTTAAGTACATGTAAGGTTAAAATCAAGGAAGAACTTTTGGACAATGAATAACTTAAGATCTTTGAGCTGGCTGGCAACAGAATTGGGAGGCAATAAAAACAATTAACCTTTTGAGTACACTTTGTGGACCTGTACATGGCCTCTCTCTTCTGAGAGATTTAGCACAACTATTCATGTGTATACTTAGTCTATTGTTTGATTGCAGTATTCAGTGCCAGTAGCTAAGAGGAGGAGGGGAAAAAATCAAAAACAAAGGAGGTAAAAGAGACCAGCCACTATTGCTACATTAGAGTTCAGGATTACAAATGTGTACCATAAAGGGTCAGATGGCAAACATTTCAGTTTTTATAGGACAAGAATTCATTCTATTACAATTAGTAAACTCTGCTATTGTAGGTGGAGAACAGTGTGATTGGGGCGTGACTGTGCCTCGATAAGGTTTTAGTTACAAAAATAGTTGTACTGGATTTATCTCTCAGGGCATAGTTTGGTATCTGGAACAAAGAATAAGAATTTGAATGCAATCTTTATGAAGTTCAATGTTTTTTCTACTCTTTCTACAATCCCCCAGATGCCTCTCTTTGGCCTCTTTTATCATTTGAAACAATGAAGAAATGACATCATATATCCTCTTAGACTGTTTTCAGTGGTACAGTCCCAAAACATCTTCAGATAATTGGTAAGTGTCATGCAGAAAAAAAAAACCCAAAAAATAAATTTAAGGAATGGCAGACATGGCTTAAACTCTAGCAAAAACTCTACCCTTTGTCCCTTATTTTCTTCTAAAATGAGAATCATCTCTTTATGCAAGGTGGAAATAGGCATTTGTACCTGGAACTTTTTATGCTTTTCGTCCATTGGCTGCCAAGTATCTATAGGTAGAGCGACTGTATATGTTTTTTTTTCCTGTGAAAACTCCAGGGTATAACTGTTATTCACCTAATCTCTAATAATATTTTTTATTCTCTCTTCTAAAAATGTCACACTTTGGTTAAAAAAAATATGTGATTGCTCTATTAATAGGAGATGGAACCTAGTTCTAAAGCTGCCTGCTACTTTTTGAAAGCTGCAAATTTTTCACTCAAAGAATAGACTAGATACATCTAGATTCCCCTGTATATTAGCAAAAATGTATTGAATGTGTAATATATGCCATGCACTATAAAAGTCACAGAGGATAAAATACTCTCTTAAAACTTTTCATTTTAGTTTTGGAGAAAGATTGTCTTTGAAGATCATTGTGAACTCACTTTCAAACTGAGATCTTTAAATCCCAGCCATAGGCTGACTCTTTCATGCCTCAGCCCCATCATTATTTATTCCACATGACCCAAAGTCCCATGAGCGTAAAGCCAGAACAGGGCTTTCTGCCTCTGTCGCCAGCATCTGGTCTTGCTTGCTGTACATTAATAGAGTTCTCAGAAAATAGAGTAGGACATCTCAGCACTAGTCAATGGTTTCCTCATTAAACACTGATTTAGTAATCTTATGTTGTACTGAGATAGGGAGTTAAAAGGAAGTAAATAATTTTATAGCATTTAAAACTTGTATACATAACAACAAGCGCTTACCTTCATACACTAAACTTACTGTTTATTAAAGTATTACTGCATACAGGCTCTAAATTAAACTCTTTTATGTGATAAAAGGATTCTGAGCACTTAATCCTCATAGTTGTCCTTTGTATTAGGAGCTATTATTTCTTTTATTTTATAAATAATAAGGCTAAACCTCAAAGAATTTAGGAATTCATATGAGGAAGCATAGCTAGTAAGTAGAGAGACAGGAAGCCATCTCATATTTGATTCCCATAAAGACTGAAAATGTTATAAATAATGATAGGCATAGTATAACATAAATAGAGTAAAGCTCAACAAGCTGGGAACATGATGCATGGCTGTAATCCCAGCCACTTTGAAGACTGAAGCAGGGGGATTTAGTTCAAGGCCAGCCTGGGGAATTTAGTGAGACCCTGACTCAAAATTAAAAAAAAAATAAAAGAAATTCTGGGGATATAGCTCAGTGCTAGAGTACCCCTCGGTTTAATCCCCAGTACTTAAAAAAAATCCTCAATAACAGCCTTGGCTAAACTGCTTGATATAATACTATTAATATAAGTATATTGTAAATATGGCACAAGCTATACTTATACTGAAAATTATTTGTGGTTTATCTAAAATTTAAATTGAGCAAGGTATGCTGTCTTTTTATTTGACAAATTTGCTATATTTTTAATTGCTAACACTATATGTTAATCAGTTTATATAGGATATTTGTAGTTTAGGAACGCATAAAGAGCCCAGAATACAGTTCTCATCTTAAAACATGAGTTCTGCATCTTATCTCTGATTTCATGCTGTGGGTAGCCATAAACAAAGAAAATACTGCTAGTGTTGTTCTTAACAAAGTACATTAAAGTCAGTGCTTATGTTCTGAACAGCTCTTGCCATGTAGATTATTTGATCTCAGAAACTCTTAAGTACCCAAAGGTCCCTTGAGCAATCAACCTTATATTGAACATTGCTTCCCCCTTGCTCAAATTAATCCCTAAGTGTAATTACTCTGGCTTTCATTTTGTAGAGAAGAGATGTAGTAGAGTCCAACTATAAAACTGAACTACATCTGAATGTCAGCAATAGTCACAACAGGTAGTATGGGTGCCAGCCAGCAGCCTCATGAAACCTACAGGGAAGGCCTATGACCAATTCCTTAGTCAAAGATTTTGCCATAGCCTTTCACAGAAATTAAAACTATTATGTTTAAATTTCTTACATAATGTTTGCAGATTTTAGCCCCTAGGCTTCTAATTCCAACTTTCTTAAAGTACCCTCAAATATCTTCTCTAAAACCATTCTTCACCTTTTTAAAACCAGATTGTTTTAATTAATAAGTTGTAATTCATATCATTAAAATTAAATTAATAATTTTACAATAAGTTGAAAAATTTATCAACAATAAGTTGTAAAACTTATCAACCTTTTAGTTAAATCATTTTCAGAAGGGAAAGAGTATGACTTAAACAAAACCTATGATAGGGAGAAACACTTTTTATGGAAGCAATTGTCTGAGACCTTCCCTCTTCCTGCATGTTGGTTATTTGGATGTTTTGGGTGCAGCAACCCATCTTGCTACCACAAAGAGAAGCTGGAATATCAAGAATGTCCGAGAATGTAACTTTTTCTTCAGAAGGCAGAGGGGGTAACTTATGAAGTGGTTATTATCTGTAAAGCACAATTTGAACTTTTGAATCTAGCCTTAGGTAAAGTATCTAGATTTTTCATATATATATATATATATATATATATATATATATATATATATATATATTCTTTCTGAGACTGACTAATCATATATATATATATATATATATTCTTTTTGAGACTGACTAATCATATATATATATATATATATATATATATATATATATATATATATATATTGTTTCTGAGACTGGCTAATCTCACTCAGCATAATATTCATAAGTTCCATCCATTTTTCTGCAAATGACATAATTTTATTCTTCTTTATGGTTGATTGAAATTCCATTGTGTGTATATCCCAGTTTTCCAATCCAAGGCTGATTTCATAATTTGTCTACTATGAATTGGGCTGCTATAAACATGGATACACATATGTATATATAACTGCAATATTCTGTCTTCAGCTCCTTTGGAAAGACAACTAGGAATAGTATGGTTATATCAGATGGTGATTCCATTCCCAGTCTTCTAAGAAACTCCACACTGATATTCATGGTGGCTGTATTAATTTGCAGTCCCCAAAACTGTTTACGGTTCTATTTTCCCATGTCTATGCACAAATTTATTTTATGTGTGTTGGGCTATTGTTTATTGTCATTATAACTGGGATTGGATGGAATCTCAGTGTAGTTTTGATTTGCGTTATCCTGATTGTTAATGATGTTACAAAAATTTCCACACATTTATTGGCCATTTATATTTCTTCTTTTGAGAATAATATATTCAGTTAAATTGCTCATTTTTAATTGGGTTTCTTTAATATTGGTTTTAATCTAGACCTTAGTACTCTAGTAAGGACTAAGTAGCTGGCAACGATGTTCTTCCATTCTAAAGGCTCTATTTTTAGACTCTTGATGGTTTCCTTTGATTCATAGAAGCTTTTAATTTAATGCATTCCCATTAGCATTTTGGGTCTTATTGAGGAAGTGTCTACCAGTAATTATATGTTGGAATGTTGGTTCTCTGCCCTCTTCTAGTAATTGCAAAGTTTCTGCTGTAATTTCTAGTTTTTTGATCCATCTCAAGTTGACACTTCTACAGACTAAGAGGATGGGGCTTAATTCCATCCTTCTACAAAGGGATGATCAGTTTTCCCAGCACCATTTGTTGAAAATGCTGACTTTCTTCCAGTTATGTACTTTTGACACTTTTGAAAAATTCAATTGATTAAAAATATGAGAATTTATTTCTGAATCTTATATTTTGTTTTATTGTTTGATGTGTCTGTTTTTTCTAATATTGTGCTGCTTGTATTATTATAGCTCTGTAGTATAATTTGAAATAAATTATTGTGATCCCTTCAGCATGGTTCTTATGGCTGAGAATTGCTTTGTCTATTCTGGGTCTTTTGTGTTAGCTCTGTGAAGTATGACATTGATATTTTAATAGAGATTGCATTGAATCTGTAAGTTGCTTTTGGTAGAATGGCCATTTTGATTATATTTATTCTCCCTATACATTAGCATGGGAAGGTCTTTCTTTCTTCTAAGATGTTTTCCAAACTCTTTCTTCAGTATTTTATAATTTTACTTGTAGTGGTCTTTTGTATACTTGATTGAACCTTTTTTAGATTTGGAAAAATATTTTATTGGTGCATTATAGTCATACATCTTAATGGGGTATAAGATGATAGAGGCATACATGCACATATCACTTGTTTAGCCCTTCTCCAATTTCTACTCCATTCCCTCCCCCCTCCTTCCTTCTTGTGTTTGGCTTAGTGATTGATATATTTGTAAATGTACATTGTGTACATTAGAAAATTTCCCTCTTCCTCCCTCCCATCTTCCTCAGATCACCTTATTTGCTCATCTATGGTTTCTCCTGCATTTAGAGTCTTTCTATGACCCTTTTTTACCCTAGCTTCAGCATATTAGGGATACCATTTGATTTTTTACTTTTTGTAACTGACTAATATCACAGCATAATGTTCTCCAGTTCCATCCATTTTCCTGCAAATTACATAATTTTGTTCTTCTTTATAGATGTCCATCAACATATGAATGAATTATAGAACTGTGGGGTAGCCGGGTGTGGTGGAGTACACTTGTAATCTCTGCTCTTGGAAGACAGAGACAGGAGGATCGCACAGGTTTGAAGCCAGCCATGCTGGCTTAAGAGACCCTGTTTCCAAATTTTAAAAAATATATAAAATAGGTCTGGGAGTGTAGTCCGGAGGTAAAAGGGAAGGGCTACCATGAACCCCATTACCACCAAAAACAAAAACAAAAACAAAAACAAAAAAAAAACTGGGGTATGTGCACAAAGAAATTTTCCTTGATTAAACTTGTTCCAAATATTATTTTGGGGGGCCTTAGTGAATGAAACTGTTTTCTAGATTTTTTTTTAGTTAATTCATGATGGATGTAGAAATGCTAATGATTTTTAACTTGATTTTGTATCTGGATATTCTGCTGAATCTTTGTATCAGCTCTAAAAGTCTTTTTGTTGAGATTTTCAGGTTTTCTAAGTACAGGACCTTATCATCTGCAAATAAATATAATTCCACTTCTTCTTTTCCTATTTGTTTTCCTTTAATTTCTTTCTCCTGTATTACTGCTGTGGCTAGAGTTTTAAGTAATGCATTGAATGGGAGAGTTGATAATGGCATCTTTGTCTTGTTCCTGCTCTTTCGAGACTTCTTTCAGTTTTTCCCCATTCATTATAATGCTTGCATTGGATTTATAGTCTCTCTCTCTCTCTCTCTCTCTCTCTCTCTCTCTCTCTCTCTCTCTCTCTCTCTCTCTCGGCAGACTTTTTATTGATATTTTAATGTCTTTTCTTGCCATTAGTTTGTTTAGGTTTACTCTATCTTCTTCATTCAGTTTGGGTACATTATATGTCTAGAAATTTGTCTATTTCATCTGGATTTTCCAGTTTATTGTTGTATAATGTTTTAGGGGTTTCTTTTTTAATTTTTTATTGGTACATTGTAATCATATATATATATATATATATATATATATATATATATTATATGTGTGTGAGTGTATATATCACACACATATCACATATTCATATCACACACATATGTGTATGTTAAGATAGTTTTCTTCTGTGCCTAATTTCTTTAGTGTTTTTATTATGAAATTGTGTTGGATTTTATAACATGCTTTTCTTGCATCTATTAAGATGATCATGTGGTTTATGAGCTTAGCTATATTATTGTGGTATATTATGTTTATTGATTTGCTTATATTGAACCAGTCTTGCATCCCTGGAATGAAGCCAACTTGGTCATGACATATTATTTTTTAAGGTTAGTTTAAATATGAATTGCTAGTATTTTATTAAGAACTTTAAATTTTATATTTGTTAATGATATTGGTCTGTAATTTTGGTCCATCAAGCTAGCTTTATATGGTTTTAAGATTAAAGTGATGCTTGTCTTATTGAGTAAATTTGGTAGTATCATCTTTTTCTCTTTTAGTAAATAATTTTAGAAGCATTGGGCTTAGTTCCATAAATGTCCTACAGAATGCAGCTGAGAATTCAATTAGACATGGACTTTTCTCTACTAGAAGACTTTTTATTGATATTTTAATGTCTTTACTTTCCATTAGTTTGTTTAGGTTTACCCTATCTTCTTCATTCAGTTTGGGTACATTATATGTCTATAAATTTGTCTAGTTCCTCTGGATTTTTCAGTTTATCATAGTATAATATTTTAGGGGTTTCTTTATTAAATTTTTTATTGGTGCATTGTACTCATACATCTTAAAGGGATAAAGGATGGTGGAGACATACATGCACATATCACCCAATTAGCCCTTACCCATTTCCCAGCCCATTCCCTCTCCATCTCTCCTGCCCAGGCTTGGCTTAGTGATTGATTTTTATGTTTGTTTAAGTAAATCACATGCATTAGAAATTTTCCCTCTTCCCCCTCCCATCCCCTCAGTTAGGTCACCTTATTTGCTAATCTATAGAATATCTGTCTTCATCTACAGTTCCACCTGTTACCCATTTCTCCCTAGTTTTCACATATTAGAGAAAGCATTTTATTTGTTATTACTATTATTATTATTATTATTATTATTATTATTATTATTTTTGGTGGTACTGGGGTTCCTGGAAGCCCTTCTACCTCCGGGCTACACTCCCAGACCTATTTTTACATTTTTATTTGGAAACAGGGTCTCCTAAGCCAGCACCCGCGGCTGGCTTCGAACCTGCGCGATCCTCTTGTCTCTGCCTCCCAAGCGCGGGGATTACAAGCGTGCGCCACCACGCCCGGCTATTACTATTATTATTATTATTATTATTATTTTGGTGGAACTGGGGGTGGAACCCAGAGGCTTTCTAACTCTGGGCTATACTCCCAGACTTATTTTATATTTTATTTGGAAACAGGGTATCAGTAAGTTGCTGAGAGCCTAAGTACCTGAGGCTGGCTTTGAACCTGTGTGATCCTCCTGTCTCAGCCTCCCAAGTGCGGGTATTACAAGCATGCACCACCACACCCAGCCGATTTCTTATTTTTTGTGACTAACTAATCTCACTTAGCATAATGTCCTCCAGTTCCATCCATTTCCCAGCAAATGATGTAATTTTTTTTATGGGTGAGTAAAATTCCATTGTGTACATATCCCAGTTTTGTAATCTGTTCATCTGTTAATGGACATCTTGGCTGTTTCCATATTAACAAAGGTAAATTGTGCAGCTATGAACATACATACACATAGATTAATTTTGTAGCTTTGTTTCCTTTTTTTGAGTAGATACCCAGAAGTGGTATAGCTGGATCAAATGGTAAGTTTGTTCCCATTCTTCTGAAGATCCTCCATACTGTTTTCCAAAATGGTTGCACTAATTTGCAATCCCACCAACAATGTTTTAGAATTCGCACTTCTATACATCCTCACCAGCATTTGTTGTTGTTTGTGTTTTTAATGATTGCTATTCTAGTTGGAGTTAGGTGAAATCTCAAGGTAGTTTTTATTTGCATCTCTCTGATTGCCAATGATGTCAAACATTTGTTCATGCATGTATTGGCCATTTGAATTTCTTCTTTCATGAAATGTCTATTTAATTCACTTTCCCATTTTTGGATTGGGTTATTTGTTTTCTTAGTGTTGAGTTTCTTGAGTTCTCTGTGTATATTAGTCCTGTATTAGAGGAGTACATGGCAAAAATTTTCTCCCATTCTGTTAGCTCTCTATTGAGGTTCTTGACAGTTTCTTTGAAACTACAGAAGCTCTTCAGTTTCATGCAATGCCACATATTGATTTGCCTTTTAGTTTCTTGTGCCTTTGGAGTCTTATTGAAAAATAATTTTATTTGTGACTATGTGTTACAGTGTTAGAGTTTTAGACCTATGCCCTCTTCAAGGAGCATCAAGGTCTCTGGTCTAATTTCAAGGTGTCTGATCCATCTTGAATTGACTCTTGTGCAAGGTGAGAAAGTAGGATTTATTTCCATTTTTCTGCATATTTTTTCTAGTGTATTGGCCCCTTTGTCAAAAATCAATTGGCTGTAAGTGTGTGGATTTGTTTCTGAGTCTTCTCTTCTGCTCCATTGGTCTTTGTATCTGTTTTTGTGCCAGTACCATACTGTTTTTATTACAATGGCTTTGTAGTATAAAGTCAGGTATTGTGATTATTCCTGCATGGATTTTGTTGGTGAAAACTACGTTGGCTATTGTGGGTTTTTTGTTGCTCCAAATGAACTTAACTGTTTTTTCTATGTCTATGAAGAATGACCTTGATAATTTAATGGGCATTGGGTTGAATTTGTAAATCACTTTTGAAAGTATGGCCATGTTGATGATATTTATTCTGCCTATCAATGAACATGGAAAATCATTCCATCTCCTAAGGTCTTCTTCGATTTCTTTTTTCAATGTTTTATAATTTTCTTTGTAGAGATATTTTACCTCCTTGGTTAAGTTTATTCTTAAGTGTGTGTGTGTGTGTGTGTGTGTGTGTGTGTGTGTGTGTGTGTGTGAAAAACTGACTGGAATGCTTTCTAAACTTCTTTTTTAGTGGATTTATGGTTGGTGTACAGAAAAGCTTTTGATTTTTTTTTTTTTTTTTTTTTGGTGGTACTGGGGTTCCTGGAAGCCCTTCTACCTCCGGGCTACACTCCCAGACCTATTTTTACATTTTTATTTGGAAACAGGGTCTCCTAAGCCAGCGCACGCGGCTGGCTTCGAACCTTCGCGATCCTCTTGTCTCTGCCTCCCAAGCGCGGGGATTACAAGCGTGCGCCACCACGCCCGGCCTAAGCTTTTGATTTTTTAAGATTGATTTTTTTCCAGACACTTTGCTGAATTTATTGATAAGTTCTATAAGCCTTTTGGTTGAGTTTGCTGGCTCTTTTAAGAATAGTATCATGTCATCTGCAATAGTTAAAGTTTGAGTTTTTCTTTTCCTAGTTGTACTCCTTTGATTTCCTTTTCTTGGCTTATTGCTCTGGCTAGAGTCTCAAGTACTATATTGAAGAGAAGTGGAGATAATGGACATCCTTGTCTTGTTCCTATTTTGGGGGGGAATTCTTGAAAATTTTCCCCATTTAATATGATGTTGGCTTATTGTAGATTGCCTTTATGATGTTGAGATATGTTCCTTCTATTCTGATTCTCTGGAGTGCCATTATCATAAATGGATGTTGGATTATATCAAATGCATTTTTAGCATTTACTGAAATGATCATGTGATTTTTTCTTTGATTCTGTTTATATGATGAATTACATAGATTGATTTTCATATGTTGAACCAGCCTTGGATCTCTGGGATATACCCTACCTAGTCATGTATGATTTTCTTGATGTGGTTTCGAATGTTTAATGCTAGTATTTTGTTTAGCAGTTTTGCATCCAAGTTCATCAAAGACATAGGCTGGTAATTTTCCTTTTTTGAGCTGTCTTTATTTTGGTTTTGGTATTAATGTGATGTTGGCTTCATTGCATGTATTTGGGAGAGTCTTTTTTCCTTTTTTTTTTTTTTCTATTTCATGAAATAGATTAAGGAGTGTCAGTATTAGCTCTTTTATAAAGGTTTTATAAAATTCACTTGGGAAACCATCTGGTCCTAGGCTTTGCTTTTATGGTAGGCTCTTTATTGCTGTTTCAATCTCTTTGATTGTCATTGGTTGGTTTAAATTTTCTGTCTTTTTGACCCAGTTTAGGAAGGTTGTATTTATCTAGAAAGTTATCAATTTCCTCCAGATTTCCCATTTTGTTGAAGTATAGATTTTCAAAGTAGTTTCTTTTCTTTTTCTTTTTTTTCTTTTTTCTTTCTTTTTTTTTTTTTTGGTACTGGGGGTGGAACCCAGGGGCTTTCACTAAGTTGCTGAGAGCCTCACTAAATAGCTGAGGCTGGCTTTGAACCTGCATGATCCTCCTGTCTCAGCCTCCCAAGTGTGGGGATTACAAGTGTGTGCCACCACGCCCGGTTTTCAAAGTAGTTTCTGATAATCCAATGGATTTCTACACTGTTAGTAATGATCTCTCCCTTTTCATCTCTCATCTTCATAATTTGGGCTGATTCTTTTTTAGTTAGGTTGGCTAGTGGTTTATCTATCTTGTTAATTTATTTGAAAAGACAGCTTTTGGTTTTGTTGATTTTCTCTATTGTTTTTATTCTCTACTTCATTGCTTTCTTCTCTGATTTTAATAATTTCCTGTCTTCTACTGGCTTTGGGGTTAGATTTTTCCTGTTTTTCCAGGGCTTTGAGGTGTGTCATTTAGTTATTTATTTGTTGATTCTGTCTTTCTTATGTGAGCACTCAGTGCTATAAATTTTCCTCTATACTGCCTTCAAAGTATGCCAGAGGCATTGACATGTTGAATTTCTACTTTCCTTTGTTTCTAGAAGTTTCTTAATTTTACCCTTTACTTCTTCCATAACCATTCTTCATATAGAAGTGTGGTGTTCATTCTCCACATGTTTATGTTGTTTCTCTGGGTCTTCTTATACTTATGTGAAAGGCACATGGAAGTATTCACAATTTTTGAATTTGCTAGTACTCACTTTGCGGCACAGGATGTGATCTACTTTGGAGAAAGTTCCATAAGCAGCTGAGAAAAATGTGAACTCTGCTGTAATTGGGTGAAATATTCTCTATGTGTCTAACAGGTCCATTTGATTAATGATGTTCTTTAGGTCTGAGGCATCTTTACTGACCTTTTATCTAGAAGATTGGTCTAATGGTGTCAGAGGGATGTTGAAGTCTCCCAGTATTATTATATTGGGATTTATGTGTGATTTAATGTCACAAAGATTTTGTTTTATGAAAGTAGCTGCACCTATATTTGGGGCATAAATATTGCTTATCGTTATATCCTCTTTCTGGATTTCTTCTTTTACCATTAAAAAGTGACCTTCACTGTCTCTTCTAATAATCTTGGGCTTGAAGTCTAACTTGTCTGATATAATTGTTGCCACTCCTGCTTTTCTTCTAGTTTCATTGGCATGGATTACCTTGCTCCAGCACTTTACCTTAAGTTTGTGACTATCTTTACTTCCAAGGTTTGTTTCTTACAAGCAGCAGATAGATGGGTTCTGGTTTTTAATAAATAAGTAATACATGCCAAAACCAGAGAAACAAGAATTTTCATCTAGCAGACAACTAAGCAAAGAAGAACAAACAGTATTTCAAACAGAAGTAAAATCTCAACATGTTATGAATTAAAAATAAACTCTCAATAATCACAATGAATGTAAATGGTCTCAACTCCCAGTTTAAAAAAAATAAGTTTTTAAATTAGTTTCTAATAATTTTCTGGACTTCCACACTATCTGTGATCACATCTTATTTTCCATCTTTTATTCTAGAAATTTGTTTATATTTGTTTCTTTCTTTTGGTTAGGTCGGCTAAGGGTTTATCAATCTTATGTATCCTTTCAAAAGGACAGCTTTTGGTTTTATTGATCCTTTGTATTTTTTCTATTTAATTAATTTTTACCTTTATTTTAATTATTTCCTACCTTTTGCTGAATTTCAACTTAGTTTATTTCTGTTTTTCAAGGGCCTTGAGATGCATCATTAGTTTGTTTATTTTGAGTATTTTTGTTTTTCTTATGTAGGGGCTCAATGTTATAAATTTTCCTCTTAACACTGCCTTTAAGATATCCCAGATATTCTGGTAAGTTGTATAACTATTTTCACTTGGTTCTAGAATTCTTTTCAAATTTCTCTCCTTATTTATTTTATGTTAATTTAGTACTATATTACTCAGTCTTCATGTATTCAAGTGATTTCTCTGGATCTTCTTCTTGTTGATCTTTACTTTTAGTCCATTATGATCTGAAAATATGCACAAAATTTTATCAAGTTTTTTAATTGCTGGTACTTGTTTTGTGGTCTAAAACATGGTCTATTTTGGAGAAACTTCCATGAGTAGTTGAAAAGAATGTGAATTCAACTGCTGTTGGATGGAATATTCAGCAAATGTCTGCTAGATCTAAATGGTTTATAGTGTCCTTTAGGTCTGACACATACACAATCATACTATGAGATTAATATTATATAAAATTTATCGAGTACTTACATTTTTTGAAATATTCAAATATACACATACCATTAATTTTGTTTTGGTGAAAAATGAAAATACTTTACAAAGAAATATTGATGAAAAAAACCCTGAGAATAAATAAACTCTCCTGCAATAAACAAACAACACAACACATTAATCTCAATTCTTCTGTTGTAAAAATTAGCCTTTAGGAGCTAATTAAGTAACTTTTTTCTTCAAACTAGAGATCTAAATCTCTGACAAAATAAGTTTCATTTTTACTCTGTCAATATATTAGAAATTTCATTAGTAAATTCTTAATCTGATAGGATCAACAGTGGGAAAACAATAAGTTCTTATTGTCATAATTATAACTAGAGTTCTTTACTAACTGGCTCTGACACATACTTATATTACAATATTCATAAGTAACCCAGCAATCATGGATTTTCAGTGCACAACATGTAACCTACACCCCTGGATACTTTTAGATTTCAGTTATTTGGGGTATAATTATTTTACTAGCTCTGTAACTCTGAGAAAGTGAGTTAATGTCTTTGAGAGATGAGTCCCTATTTTTTTTGGTGGTACTGGAGGTGGAACCCAGGGGCTTTCTACTTCCAGGCTATAATCCCAGACCTATTTTATATTTTATTTGGAAACAGGGTCTCACTAAGTTGCTGAGAGCTTCACTAAGTAGCTGAGGCTGGCTTTGAACCGGTGCAATACTCCTGCCTCAGGCTCCCAAGCGCTGGGATTACAAGCATGTGCCACCACACCCAGCGAGTCCCTAACTTTTAAAAAACTACCTAACAGGTTCTATGAGGCTTAACTGAAAAAAAAATAGTAAGTTCCTACCAAGAATAACTGACATTTGAGCAATTAATGTGGGCCAAAGTCCTAAGCAAGTTAAACAAATCATTTTAATTTTCATTAAAACCCTACAGAGATTTTCCATTCTGTACAAACGAGTAAACCCAGACCCAGAGAGGTTTATCCACCTACTCAATATAATGTTGTTTTTTTTTTAAAAAACCCATATATTATTTCTTTACTCAACAGATCACTATTTTACCACTAACATACCTAATTAACAAAACTTATTTTACTTCTATTTCTAAGGAACCAGAAGATACTTAATATCAAAATAAACTCACTGGTCCTCAGAGAGCTTGTTGAAATAGCTAAGATCATACTTTTGTTTCTATCCTATAGGGAACTATAAACAAGTGATAGCATACCATATGCTAACTCAATTCCTTATTATGGGAAAATTATTGTTTTTATTTAATGATTATGTGTTTCAATGATTCTTAAGAACCACCTAAGGAATTTGTTAATATACACATTACCAGGCCTAACCATTAGGGATTCAGGGGGTAAGTCCAGGAATTTTCATTTGAATTGATGTCACAGGAAGTTCTGATATGAGTTGTCCACAGCCATATTTTATGTAAAACTGATCTGAAATCCAATAAATCAATGTAGTAAAGGGCTAAATTTGGATAACACAAGGACTCACAGGAAAGAAAAGAGGCAGAAGACAGGGGTACAGTGGCTGTTTGTTTTTGGTCTCAGTAGCATCAGCTCTGGTAGTTTTTCAAATAGATATTCATCATTCTTGTTTTCCACCCATGGTTCTTGGTTGCATCCACTCCATCTCCAGAGTGGATCATGTGATTTATGTCAAAGCCAACCAGAACATAGATGACTACTGCATACCATGACTGATCTGATTTGAGGAGCAGGGGATTATTGCAGACTTTGTCACTTCTTAGAGACATATTAAAGTTAAGATACAGAATTCAAATCCTAACATTGAGTTCCGAGGCCCGTCTTGCCAGAGTCATAATCAACCTCAGTCTTGTGTGGCAGGAAGTTCACATTTTGACCTAAGCCAATCGTACTTGCAACCCAGAGAGCTCTGAAACTAATGGCTTTCA
This sequence comes from Muscardinus avellanarius, assembly GCF_963383645.1. Taxonomy (NCBI): domain Eukaryota; kingdom Metazoa; phylum Chordata; class Mammalia; order Rodentia; family Gliridae; genus Muscardinus; species Muscardinus avellanarius. The sequence goes on along the minus strand of NC_137786.1, from coordinate 107,090,036 downwards.
TCTAAATTCAGGGACAGGAGAGTCAGAAATTCACTAGGTAGCAGGTTTTAAAAAGAGAACTTTGTGAAATTGTCTTAAGAATAACCATCCCAAACCTTAATATGTTCTCAATGATTCAGAAATATTTTAAAACAAAAGTATTACATACTGAAAATTTATTATGCCAGATGTTATGCTAAGTACTATAGTCTTTGATCATCTGATAAGTATTCTGTGCTAAACAATATTCCATTTCTTGAGATGATGAGGCCTATAAAGATTAAGAAACGTGTCCTAGCTCATTATGTTTGTAAATGGTAGAGTCAAGATTTAATCCCTGGCTGCCTGACCCTGAGGATTACGATCTTAACCAATGCAGTATATCATCTCCTAACATTTTTGGTATTACCAAGCTACCAGAATTAGGCTTTCTCATAAAATAAAATGTCTTGGGGAATTTGCTTTCTCTAAACTTCAGCTTCAATTTGACTCTTTTATTTGAGGAAGGTGAATTTATGCTACATTAAGCCCATATTTCAATTATTTGTGGCTGAAAGCTCACCATGCCATATTCACCCATGTTTCAAATGGCATAGTTGCTTTTTCAGGCTTCTTTTTACTTATAGATTGATGCTCTTTCTCCTTTTGTTCAATTCATTTGTCATCAACAGCCTAAAACATTGTTGGATTTGCATCCAAAGGCATATTAAGCCAGAGACCAACATTGCCAGCCAATAAGTGTCAGGAAAGGCAAGCTGATTTGGCATAGAGAAACTTGGATTCCTGGTGTTCTGGACTTCAAAATACAGCATCTCTTTGTGATAATAATCACCACTTCTTGCAGCAGAATCATCTGCTGCAAAAATGCATCTTTTTTTGCATGTATTTGAGTTATTGAGGAGGGAAATTGTTTTTTTAATCACCTAGTGATTGTTTCCATTGATCCAGGATTCCAAAATTACATTCAATTATGAAGAAATCTTGGAATGCCTGTATTAAACTGTTTCAGAGGGTTTGGGACCAGGATGTAGCTCAGTGGAAAAGCGCCTATTTTGCAGGCATGGCACTCTAGGTTTGATCCCCTGGTTCCAAAAAGACACAAAAAAAGACCCCCTGAAAAAAATGTTTCAGGGTATGAAAGTTATAATGATGATACTTAAATGTCAAGAATTTATTTTTGTATGTCATGTGCATTGTCTCATTCATTACAAACCAATAGATGTTATTGTTGCTCCCCCCACCTTTTTTTTTTTTTTTGCAGTACTAGGGATTAGACCAAAAGACATTCTACCTCTAAGCTACACTCCTTGTCCTGCTTTTTAATTATGATTATTTTAAACAGGGTCTAATTAAGTTGTAGAGGGCCTCACTTAGTAGCTGAGGTTGGCCGTGAACCTGCGATCCTTCAGTCTCAGCCTCCCAAGTCCTGGGATTACAAGTGTCTGGCTTGTTACTACCATTTCATAGTTCAGGAAACAGAGGCTCAGAATAGTTCAGTGACTTGCCAGTACTCAGATACCTAGAGTGCTGGAGCTTGGATCCATATCCATTTGCTCTTATACTTTTAATAATTATATTAGCTTTTCTAGTGGTCCACAAAGTTTAGTTTATAAAAATCTTGTAGAGAAATTGTTAAAACACCGATTGCTGGCTGCCTCCCCAGAGTTTCTGATTCAGCCAATATGAGATGTGTGATGGCAATGTGCATTTCTATAGATTCCCAGGTGGAGCTAATATTGCCTATCTGAGCACACTTGGAGATCTACTGATCTCATTCAATTGCCTCACTTAGGTGGAAAACCAAAACTCAGAGAAGGAAAAGGAATTAAGTGTCAAAAGCAAATGCAAATCTAAGTCTTTTGTTGCTCAAGCAATAATGTCTTAAATATGAAAAGTGCCTTCCGGCTATCCCTTTTACACTTACAATGAAGTGGCATGATTTATGGCTAAAGTCACAATTAATAACTCCTCTGAGTGATCTGAGTGATGGCCCTGATTCTCCCAGTTGGCAGTCAATCATGAATTACACTTAAATTAATTAACTTTCTTTAGTCTTAAATTCCTACAAAAAATGAGGTCACCAATTTCTACCATGCAACACTTTTATAAATAATGGAAATAGGGCTGGAATGTAGATCAGTGATAAAGCACTTCCCTTACAAATATACAACCTTGGGTTCAATCCCCAGTTCCAAAAAGATACTCTCTCTCTCTTCTCTCTCTCTCTCTCTCTCTCTCTCTCTCTCTCTCTCTCTCTCTCTCTCTCTCTCTCACACACACACACACACACACACACACACACAATTAAGCTAAGGACAAATGAATAAATAGACAATGGGAATAGTAGAAATTTTCTTCATTGGAACCAAAGCTCCATAAAGTCAGGCAATTTATCTGTATTTCCTGTTTTATTTCTACCTTCAGAAATATTGCTACACACATATCAGGTATTTGATAATAGGCTTGATGAATAAATATGAATACCGGATACATTATTACAAAAGCTCAACAAATGGTGGCCTTATAGTTACCTTAATGTCATCATTGTTGTGTTGAATGTGATCTTAAAGGTTTTTGATGCATTTCTTATCCTATTTTCTTATAGTTTTTTTTCCTTTTAGCTCTCTTTACCTGTCAAGTTCTATAATATTTTCTGGTAATAATGTTTCCATTTTATGGCATCTGAAAAATTGGCCAGATGTTAAGCTTGCTTTTTTGTTATTCTTTTAGTAAATTCACACTGCAGCCATTGATCTCCACTTTTAAATGGGAGCTCTAAATTACTGTAAACACTGTGTCTCTGCTGTCTTTTAAGTCTTTTCAAGAAGTCAGCACTGAAGGGAGGATGGCCATTAGTCATTTGGGACACATTTTAACCCTTTAGTGAAACATCTTCTACAGTGTTGGAAGTGGCCCTTTATTGCCCAAATAAAATTCTCTTCTGCCTCTGTAGACAATCAGGCAAACAGGTTTGAGTATTTGCTAATTTTTTGTAGCACATTCTTCAATTACATTATGATTTGGCACTTAGGTATCCAAGTTTTTTTGTGAAAGGAAGCATCCATGTGCACTGATGTGAGTTTTAGCTTTGAGCAGTTAACAGCTTCTGGAGGAAAAAAAGGAACAGAGCAGGATGAATGTCCTGCTGTTCTAGACCATGGTAAGCCTAGTTATGTGGTAGATTCTTTGGGAGAGGATTTATTTATTTATTTGATGCACAAACACCTTTCCAGACTGAATGGGAATCTGAGGATTGGGTGCCTGGTATCGGTAACTCTGAAAAGCTCCCTGATTAGTTTCTCAAAACTAGTTTGAATCATGTAGAATTTTTCATAGAATTTAACATACTGAGAAAACTGAAGTTAAAAGTAACAGGATTTTCTAATTCCAAACATGATCCTTTAAAGGAAGGTTGTCTTTCCTTCTGAGAGCAGCTGCTTTCTCTAGCATTGCTTAAGGCTATTATTAACCATCATTAAATAAGTATAGTGCCAAAACAACTCAGAGTCTACACATCTTGAAAAGAAGCAAAGTTTCCATCAAAATCTATAATTCAGAACACCTCCCCTACTAGCTTCAATCTGGGAATCACCTTTGAAATCACTGGCTTCTTTGACATGGGACACTCTCAATGTGTATCACTCAAATTGTTTTGTCAGCCTGTAAGAGGCATCTCGCTGAGGCTCATGGGAGAGTATCTATTGCTTAGGACCATCATCTGGGATGCCCAGCATTAATTTCATGCATGACATTCAGCTTATACTTTAAATCACATAATCTTAGAAATATACCTACATATTCTAAAAATCTACATGATAACTTATATGGAATGCATTAAGAGACATAGAAAGAATAGCTTAATTTTATTTACACAGATTATATCCTTTCTATGTGTTTTGGCTTCAAAATATGCTCTTTAAAAATGACAGCAATAGTAATTGCAGCTTTGAAAATTCTACATTTATGTGGAAATAATAATGCTAGTAATGCTCTCTGTGGGTGAACCTTTATTTATTTTTGGTTGTATTGGTTTGTGTAACCTATGAGTTTGCAGACACCTTACATTTTTTAAAAGAAACATCAAGCTGGGCATGGTGGTGCACGCTTGCAATCCCAGTATTTGGGAGGCTGAGACAGGAGGATCATAGTTCGAAGACAGCCTCAGCTACTACTTAGTGAGGCCCTTTGCAAGTCAGTGAGACCCTGTTTCAAAATAAGGAATGAAAAATAAGTCTGAGGGTGTAGCTCAGAGGTAGAATGTTCCTGGGTTCTATCCCCAGTACTGCCAAAAAAAAAGAAAAGAAAATATCAAGCACATAGTGACTCTCAACCATAATTATTTTGAAAGTAGTTCGTAAAGACTGTATACTATTCAAATGAACTATTTAAGGAGCATCCCCATTTTCTCTTGAGCCTTCAGAAAGTACTAAACAACCACCCACTAATGCCTAGTTCTCATTCCATTCCATTCTGAAGAATGAAATTGGTTCCATTATGACAAAGTTCAGTTATCAAGTACCAGATTAATGTGTACTTAGTGGAAGGGACATTCTAGCTACAGCCTTGAACAGCGCCTGCAAATGCAGCCAGTCCCTCCTCCCACCTCCTGCAGGACCTTGTCAGTCCTCTTGACTGGCATTTATCACTTGCTTCTTTGAGATATGTGTAATTATATACGAGCAGATCCTTGGTACCTTGCAAATTTAACATTTACAGTTTTAACTCTTCATGAGTGACCCTGAAGGGCTTATAATCTGTATAATGTGCCATATTGTTGTGATATGAATTTAAATCACATTTTGGGATGCTGTAAAAAGAAAGTAGATGACTTAGCCACTGTGATGACTGCGCAGCCACCCAGAATCTCCCTCGGCGGGTGGTTCTGTTGCTCTCTGTCATTCATGTGATACTAAAACATTTTATTCTTGTTGAAACAATTAATAATGTTTTATTATAAAGTGGCATAGTAGCTAATTGATGACATAAGGAACTTTATAGCAGACCTATGAGTTGTGAAAGACATGAAACTCAGAAAAAATAAGGTAAAAGGATATTCAGTGGTTACTCGGTTTCTGGTACTGCACAAACAGCCTTATATTCATGCTCTTATTTGATCCTCCTCACAACCCTACAAAAATTGTATTAATACATTCTGCAGAAGAGGAAAAGGATGCTCAGAGGGTTTGTCTTACAATTATATACACAGAGCCATGATGTGGGGGGAAAAGTATGTCTGATCCAAAATGTGTACAGTTTAAGTATCTCTTCTTCAAAATATGTGGGAGCAGAATCACCTCAGATTTCTCCTCATGTTTTGAAATATCTGAATAACCATAATGATATATCTTAATGGAATACATATCTAAACCAAAATTTATCTGTTTTATATATGCATAATACACATAGCCTGAAGCTAATTTCATATAAGATTGTTGATAATTTTGTGCATGAAGCAAAATGTTACAGTAGGGGACTTCCCATTTCTACTCTTGTATTGGTGCTCAAGAGTTTCATATTTTGGAGCATTCTGTATTTCATCTTTTCATGTTAGGGATGCTGAACATGTACTATGGATTCCCATTGGTCTCTCTCTCCATCCTCTTTCTCTCCATCACTTCACATTATTCTCAGATTCTTTTTTCGTCTGGATTTAACTTTATGTTTCCTTTGGAGTACTTAAATCATAACTTTTAATCTTACTGATGTAGTGAACACATATGAATGAGTAAATAAAAGAATAAAGTACACATTTGTTAATTCTATTCACTTTATTTTTCTTTAACCACAGAAATTGAATGAGTTGAATAAGAGCAAATATCCTATATGTGTTTATTCTATGTTCTCCATTAATGGCTGCACAAAGTTCTGAATGTTTGATAAAAGAAATTAAAGCTATATTTAAGGGAGAATGTAGTCAAATAGAGAAATGAAATATTTCTTTTACTAAAGATATTTAACATTGTGAGTCATTCTCTGAAGCTTATCCCACGCCATTTAAGAATTTTTAAGAAAGCTGTGATCTGAACCCAGAAAATACTTTACACCCTGTGTAGACAGGAACCCTGTCTACTCTGCCTGTGGAGAAAAAATCATCTCTCTCATCTACTCATGATTGACTCTAAAACCCTAAAATGACATGAAGTTAATCTTTCCACCCACGTATATTGCCTTGAAACTAATTAGAGTTGATAATTTATAATATTAATAACAAAAGAGAATGATAAAGGGCTATGAGGTACATAGTAGGCAGTATAATTAATTTTGAGGATCTCTGAGAAACTTTCCCTTAGGGGGCAAATAATATATATATATATATATTGGTGGTACTGGGGATCCTGGAAACCCTTCTATCTCCAGGCTACACTCCCAGACCTATTTTTTTTTTTTTTTAATTTGGAAACAGGGTCTCTTAAGCCAGTGTGGCTGGCTTCAAATCTGCGCGATCCTCCTGTCTCCGCCTCCCAAGAGCGGGGATTACAAGCGTGCACCACCACGCTCAGCTGGAAATAATAATATTTTTAACTGGAACTGAAAGAGAAGGCAGATAGCTAAATTGGAAAATTGACTCAAGGTAAGTGGGAGCTGGGTTGCTGTAAATGGTCAAGGTGGATGGAAGAAGATGTTCATGAAATAAAGCAGAAAATATCAGGATCAAGTATAGGAATCACTTGAAGAACTGAAAAATGGCAGATGAATTTTGGAAACTGAAATTCTAAAGCCATATTATCCCAAGAGGTAGGGAGATTACACAATAAGAAAGGAAGAGAGAGAGAGAGAGAGAGAGAGAGAGAGAGAGAGAGAGAGAGAGAGAGAGAGAGAGAGAGCAGCTAGGGATAGAAATAAGGTAAGGAGAAGGAAGGCATAACAGGGGAGATGGAGAGATATCAGGGAGAGAAATCTTCAGGCATAGTCTCTGAATTGTTTGCATATAAAGAATAAAATAACTTATTTTAAAAATAACCCCTTCCCCTAAAAAATACCCCATAAATGTATCATTATAATTACTAGGTCAAAAGAAAAAAAAATCATTTCTAAATTGAACTTTTAGAAAGAAGTGAAAGAACATATCATGGCAAAACATATGAGACAGAACAAAATTCACATTTAGAGGACAATTCACAGTTTAAACACCTTTAATATTTAAAGACTAGAATATTAGAAATGTAGTTCTCATCTTAAAAAGTTAATTAAAGTATGAAAGTACATCAGAAGAGATAAAAAGTAGTAGTTGGACAAGATAAAATTTTTTAAAAACTTGGAAAAGAGATAATTGCATTCAAAGCTAATTTTTTAAACAATAAGAAAATATGAATGATACATTCTTTCAAGAAAACACTACAAATATTAAGTAATATTCTGAAAACAGAGTTGTGAGAGCTAATTGTATGTATCTCTTCTGGTTTCCACACTCCTAAAATTATAATGATTATCTTAAAGTTATCCATTGAAGGAGTATTTGTCTTTTATACCACAGACATTGGTAAAATGCTAAAAATCAGTGCTTTATTTTTTTTCCTCCAGAGAGATGCTTATTAAATTTTCACTCATAACACTGCATTTAACTTTTGACAATAAATTTCAAAATCCAGAGGAAACCTAGGGGTTTTTAGTAGAATATAAGATATTAAAATTAAACCAAAAAAGTAAATACTTAGAACAATTTATCAAAGAATATTAAAAAGATATTTAACCCTATCCTTTTTAAAATTTTTATTGGTGTTATACATCTTAATGGAGTACAAGATTGTGGAGGTATACATGTACACATCACCCTATTAGATCTTACCCAATCCTTTTAATCAGGACTCGTTGAGTTAGATCTCTTAGGAAATATTTTTGTGTATGGATGGCTGTTCTAATAGATGTTTCTGTGGGGTGTCAAGCACTGGACACTCCTATTCTGTCATTTTGCTACTGTCACTCCCCCAAAGACATCATCACAAGGTATTGTTGAGAAGGGAAATAAAACAAGGTACAGGCAAATGAGTGAATTTCTATATTCACTCATTTTTATATAAAAATGAATTTTATATTTGAATATATAATTTTTATATAAAATGAATTTTTATATTTGAACCAAACCCATTTCTCACCTATTACTATACCTGAGTATATGAATATGATACTTGTATTATAAAAATATAAAGATTATAAATATAGAATGCATAGCAAGCTTTTTATAGAATTGTCAGTTTGGGAAGGAGCTAAACTTGGGGTGGGAGATAGAAAGTAGAAGATAGAAGATGGCAAAAACTTTTAGTGGGAAAAAAAAACAAAACAGGAAAACAACTTAACTCTACAAGATACCCAATTATGTTAAAGTATACTCAGATGTTTGTATAGAAGCAAAAGAAAGACACTGATAGCTACTTCTATATTTACCACGTTATAACAATGGTTAAGATGTAGTCACATGAAGAAGGGAAAGTTACAGTTAATAATGTTATGTTTTATTTTGATAAGTCTATTTCAATAAAACAAAAACCAATAAACAAAAAGACATCTGCAGATCTGTTTCTAAGCTTTCATATTTTAAGTCTATCTACCTGAAGATATCTCTCAGTCTAAGAAAATTATGAAAATATAAATCCTATCCCAGATAGTAGACATGGGATCCATTAAAAATAATAACTATATTCTACTTAGTACAAATAGTATACATTCTTATAATATTTAGTTTTTTGTCATACTGGGAATTGAACCCAAAGGCGTTCTAGCTGTGACTTATATCCCAGACCAATTTTATCTTTTATTTTTAAACAGGATCTTACTACGTTGCAGAGAGCCTCACTAAGCTGTTGAGGCTAGTCGTGAAACTGCAGTTCTCCATCTCAGTTTTCAAAAGACTGGGATTACAAATTGTGCCACCACACTTAGCTACTTATAATTTTTAAAACACAAAATTATTTTAAAGCATTTGTGTAGGAAATCCAAGATTTGAGCATTAGAAATGAAAGTTGAAAATATGATATGGGGAATAATAATTCAAATTATTTACAAATTTCCTTCCTTGGTAAATCATTAAATGGCCAAATGAACTAAATAGATACTTCTCAAAAGAACAAGTACTAATGGCCAATAAATATAAAAAAATACAATACTCTTGAACATATATAGCAATCAAAGAAATGTAAATCAAAACTACACCAAAATTTATCTCACTCTAGTCAGAATGGAAATCAACAAGAATACAAATAACAACAAATGTTGGTGAGGATGTCTGGGGAAAGGAACTCTCAAACTCTGTTGTAGGTGTGTAAATTAGTACAGTCGCTGTGGAAATCAGTATGGAGGTTCTTCAGAAAACTAAAACTAAAACTACTATATCACCCAGCTATACCACTTCTTGGTATTTATCCAAAAGATTAAAAGTCAATATAGTTTGGTATGTTTGGTAAGATACACATGTTTATCATAACACAATTCCCAATTTCCAAGTGACAGAATGAGCCTAAGTGTCTACCAGCAGATAAGTAGATAAAGAAAATGTGGTATATATACACAGTGGAGTTATATTCAGCCATAAAACAACAAAATTATGCAAATTGCAGGAAAATTGTTGCATCTGAGAAATATCATGTTTTTATAGTTAGATATAAAAATGCCCCTGAAGAGCTCATAAATTGATACTTAGGGTTGATATAGTTAAGTCACAAGTGTTATAATCTCAGCAGTTGATAAATCCATTAGAATGGATTTATCTGGTTGGTGGCCTATGCCAGTTTGGTGTGGCTGGAGAAGAGGGCTTCCTGGCGCTGCAGGTGTGGCCTTGATGGTATATGGTTCCTCTCCCCTCTCTTTCTTGCTTCTGGGCTACAGGACGTGAGAGTGACGCCTTGTGCTCTCCCTTTCTCTTCCCACTTCCTGCCGCCATGTCCTGAGGTCTGTGGTTCCCAGCTTGATATGGACTGAACCCCAAACCATAAGCAAGTAAGTCTGCCTTCCTCTAAGTTACGTGGCCAATACTTTAGTTTATAACTGTGAGGATGCTAATACACATGTTAAATAAAATAAGCAAATTAAAAAAGATAAGTATCAAATATTTTCTCCCATATGTGGACGCTAGAGGGGAAAGAAGAATGTGAAAGTAGGCTATTTGGGGGAGGTAGGAAGGGAAGGTAAGAGAAAGTATTAGCAAGTGAAATTAATCAAATTACATTATATGCAGATACAAATATGCCACACTGAAACCCTTTATTCTGTACAATTATTATGTATCAATAAAAAGAAAAAAACCTGCTATGATATTTTCTAGGCATCAAAGAGGTCTTAAATTCAAGTGTCCCCAATTTATACATACTTAAGTAATCATTTTGTTATTTTTTCTTAATTTGCATTTGTGCCAGTTCTATATCTAAAAGAAAAAATAGAAAGCTGTAGTAATGTAAGAAATTATAACATATCATATCTTCAAGATAAATTTGAAAAAAATAACTAAAATGTATAGCTCATCTCTGAATAAGAAAGGGTCAAATAACAAATCATTATGGTTCCCACAGAGGTAGATACAAAGAAGTGGTATTCTGTTCGATTTCAGGAACACTCAACATCACATCTGACTATCCAAAAATAAAATGATCAACTTGATGATCATTTTTCTCTGTGATCAACACATGATATGATTAGATTCATCAAAGACCATTAAAAAACAATTTGAGATTACAGATAATTTGAGGTAAGTAGTCACTGAAGAATAATTGTAAAAAAGAAGGTGATCCAACTAGATGATCAGCCCCAACACTAAACCTATGGCCCAACTCCTCATTTCTTCGGATTCACAGAGGAGGCCATAATCAAGTCTGAGCTGTTGTTTCCCCTAATCAAACTGACCATATTCGGATTGTTTATGAACTAATTTTAGAGCAACTTACTAACCATGCTGTGAAACTATTGATTTCCCAATGACTGGCCATCACTTTGCTTTTCAAGTCTCCCCATGTGGAATCCACAAAATCAAAATAATTACAAATCAGTGATGAGAAAGCTGTGTGCTATTATTCTGTATGAGTTTGCGATTTTACTTGGATTTGTGCTCGAAGCTCTGGAAACAATGTGCTTTTCTCATTACTGAGAACTCTCATCAGCTCATATTTTATATTTTTTGCCAGAATAAAACAACTGGTTGAAAGGTTCCTCACTGATTATTTCTAAATGTAGCCATTAAAAGTTATTACTTGATACTGAAAATGATGGAATTTGAAATCAGAAACACCAAGACTTTAGCCCTTTCCTTTGGGGAAAAGTAGTTTTTCTATGACTCAGCTTACTTACTGATAATATGAAATATTGTCAGTATTTAACATGGGCTAAAATGCTTACTGGTTAGGAAATTTGTGAGATAAAAATTAGACAATCTTTTATCCTGCTTAGAATGATAGTGAACAGCTTTTATATTAAGTAATATAAGATAGTTCCTTTCTTTTTATTAATGTATCTTCTTATTTTCACCTCTGAGGTGTGGGGTCTCCTACTATCTATTTGCTCTTATACAGTATAGAAGGGTACTGGAGACATCAAAGTCTGAGCTGAGATAAATTAAGAAGTTACTTATTCTCTTAGTCTCTCCTTTTATAGAAGAAAAATTGAGACTCGACATATTTGCTACCGGTCTGTCCTGCCCTCTTTCTATAACACATTCCTACCTGCTACCTCTGATAATATAACAATTTCAAAAGGGGCACTTCCTTTTTGATAAGAAGATTGTGTTGCAAAATGGAGTGGAATTGACAGTAGTTTTGAAGTTATACTGCTCTGGTTTGACGTGTTGGTTGGGTGCCTTGAGCAAATCATATTTCTGACCCCCCATTTTATCATGTTAACTTGTTAAGTATGTACTCCTGTAAATATTTTAAATACAGACTCTAGCATCCTCAGGACAGCATTTTCCATATTGAAGATCTCTGTCTTTTTTTTGTACAAGAGGTTGAGTTAAGGGGCATTCTACCTCCAAGCTATGCTCTAGTCGTTTTAATTTTTTATTTTGAAACAGGTTCTCACTAAATTGCTGAGCGTCTCACTAAAGTGGATAAGGATAACCTTCAACCTTCATTCTTCCTGTTTCAGTTTCTCAAGTACTGGGATTATACCGGGTTTCTTGCTAAATATTAACAGCTCATAATAACAAAGATAGTAGTAAAAGGCTTAGGTATCATAGCAGGCTTAAGGAGAAGAGATAGGGAGTCCTTTCGGTTTTCCTTAAGTTATTTAGTGTGGTGCTTGCTATTGAAACAGGAATTTGTTTCTACACGTAAAAATATCAGCGTGTTGTGTTCTGCTTGTCCAGGAGTTACAGGAAAGAATGCAGATATTCTCTCTTCAGCTTTCCTAAATTATGATTCTTCTTCTAATCCTAATCTGTATTTTTCTCAGTAATGCCAATAGAGGACCTGAAGCTTTGTATCTGATCCAAATCTGTTTCTGAGTTCCCTGACAGCTCTGAGAGCCTCACACCTGGAGCTAAGACCCATCAAAACTTCTTCTCAGCCAGGCATGGTGGCACACATCTGTAATCCCAGGACTTGGATGGCTGAGACAGTAGGATAACAAGTCAGAGGCCAGACTCAACAACTTAGTGAGGCCCTCAGCAACTTAACAAGACCTTCAAAATAAAAACTGAAATAGGGTTGGGATGCAGCTTGAAGAAAGAAAGATGACCCTGTGTTCAATCCCCAGTACCTCCATCATGATGACGACAACAACAACAACAACAAAACACCTCTTCTCAGTAACTATCACTGTCCCTGCTCACTGTTCTGAACTAATTAACACTTAGTACTAAGCCAAACCCTGTTCTGAACTAATTAACACTTAGTACTAAGCCAAACCCTGCCCACGTCTTCAAGGATTTCAGATCTCCATGAGTTTGCTTCTCTGATCATCACACATCAATATGCAGTGTAAGGCCAAATCAGTCCTTTGGGTCTATAGTACATTCCGCCTGATAGCTTCAGCTTCGACTGCTTTGCTGTTCTCTACTTTCACAACTATGCCCTGACCTTTGGTTTTATTTCATATAGGTATTTCTTGTTTGCTAACCATATCTGCTGGATAAGCTCTCTATATTTCTTTATAGAGTAAAATACTCTCAAGAGTTATGTGACAGATTCAAATGTAAATCTCACCTATGCTTAAAAAAACTTATTTTTCCTAAGCAGGATATTTAGTTTGAACTTTTAGTTTGAATATTGAAAACAACTGGTTCATTTGTATTGTGATCACAACACTATGCTTGCCAAAAGTATTTAAAGCAATTTCAAAATGTTCCTTCATTTTAGTAGCTACTATCTACCACTTTATTCTCTAACATCCCTGTTTGTTGTTGTTGTTGTTGTTTTGTTTTGTTTTGTTTTTCAGTGCTGGCAATTAAACCCATGCATGCTAAACAGGAGATCCACTGCTGATCTTTATCCCCAGCCTCCATCCCTTCTTTACAAATTGTCTAACTTATTCAATAATTGCCCTTAAAAGACTGAAATATGTATCAGTTTATAAATAATGGTGAGATTAGGATTTCTATGCTGGAATCAGAAATCAGACACACACAGTTTGAATTCTGGTGCCTCTTTATTTTGTGACTTTGTCACAAAATAAACTCTTATATGTTATGTATTTTATATATATTATATATATTATATAATGATGCTATAATATATATAATATATCTTATTATCTTATAGTAAATATATATCTTGCAAGGCTAAAAATATTTAATTATGCATATAAAGGCTTTCTACAATTTTTTTCATGGACTACATAAGCTAGTATTTAAAAGGAATTTCAGTAAATACTCTAAGAAGGCTTCCTCAGATGCCCTTTTAAAAGTTTCAATCTACCACCTACAAGAGTTCTTATTCTACTTTCCTGCTTAAATTTTCTCTTCAATCCTCATCAATATTTAACAATGTTATTTTATTTTTTTCTCTTGCTTATTATCTGTGCCTACATTGAATTTATTATTTGTAAGTATCCTGATAACAGAAATATATATATTTTTTGTCACTAGCCCCTAGAATAGAACCTGGCCCCAAAGAAGCCCCACATTAAAAACTTGCCAAATGGCCAGACATGGTGGCGCATGCTTGTAATCCCTGCGCTTGGGAGGTGGAGACAGGATTGCGCAGGTTCAAAGCTAGCCGTGCTGGTTTAAGAGACCCTGTTTCCAAATAAAAAAGTATAAAATAGGTCTGGGAATGTAGCTCGAAGGTAGAAGGGCTTGCAGAAACCCCAGTACTACCAAAAACAAAAACAAAAAAACAAAAACAAAAAAACTAACAAAAAATTTGCCAAATGAATGGGTGAATGATTCAATGAAGTAATACATGTGGCCCCTTAGAATGGTATATGATAACTATGCACATGCTTTCTTGGTTTAGAAACAAAGAAAAAGAAGAAAAGTATAATTTTTCTTCTTACCCCTTATCTTGAAATTTCTCTGGTTCCACAAAATCTTAAATATGTGTGACCTAAACTATAATACAACTGAAATCTAACCTGCTAAGCTTTCTGAAGTTTTTTTGAGAAAGAGATGTCATTTATTGTGTCTTGGGAGATCTTGTGTCCCAAACCAAGAGCCTGATGGCTCATATTTTTTTCTTCCACTGTGAGATGAAAACTGAAATAAAACAAAGCAGCAACCCAACAGTCTAGAACAGTCCTGGACTAACAGTGTAAATGAAGTTGCTCAGTGATAAAGGAAAACAAAATTCTGGTTGAGAAATACATTTTACTTCCTAGTTTCTAGGGATTTTGTGTAAACAAAACCAAGGCAAGTTTTTTTTTACAAACCTTACTTTTTAGGATGCTTCTGTATTTATTACTCAGAACTGCCAAAAAGTTAAATAAGCATTTACCAACCTTTGTAAGCCCTAAAGAATCAGCTGTATATTTACTTAGTTACATTCAATAACTTGTTTTAAAAAGAGTCAAGACATCAGAAATGCACAAGTGAAGTTTACACACAAAGCAATTTGGCCCAGCTAGCTTTTTGGCTTTTCCTAGTTGACTGGGACCAGAGACCAATGACAAAGAAAGTCTCATCTTTTATAGAGAAATGGAGTTTATGTGAGTTAAAAACATTCTTTCACACTTTCCTGCAAATCCCATTTTATTTTCTTACATGCATCATAGCAGATTTGTGAAAACCTATAATACTTGTTAGGGATGTAAATCATAGAATTTTTTTCATATCAATCTACTCTGGCTGTCCAATAACAAAATTTTCAGCATCTCCTTTATAAAACAAGTTACTGACCTTATATAGATCATATCTGATTAAATTATGTGAGGAAGTAAAGTGGAATTTCAAATTCTCTGGGTTGCTCACTCTAGCTGTCATTAGTTTGTGCCATGACTTCCCAGTTTTGATTACCCCTTCTTCTACTTATATGCTTTGATATTCTTGTGGAAAATGACATTTTCAATAATCAAGGTGGATTTCTTGAACACTTGAATTTTATTTTTGGAATCTTACACATAATACTACTACAGCCTTGGTGTGGAGTATGAATTTAGCATTGATATAAGCTTTTTAAGTGTTACACAGTGAACAAATAAAGTAGATGTTGCTATTACCACAAGTTTAAGCAAATATCCCTAGACCAAGAATCCAGTATTTAAATGTTGATGGTGGAATTCAAACCCAGGCCTATCTGCTGTGAGAATTATGCCCTTAACTACTAAGCTGTACTTTCACTCAGCATAAAGGGACTCAAGAACAAACAAATTCATAGGAATATGACTTACCTCAGCTGCAGCTTTCTGTATTTTTTGAGACTGTTTTTTCTACAGCGCCCACAGCATTTCACTTTTCTAATAGGATATTGCCAATGAGCTCTGAATAAATGTTCGTTTATAAAAAAATCTATCTGAAATTGCGGAAGTGCTAAATATGTGATGTGTGCATGTATGCCTCTACCATCTTGTACTCCATTAAGATGTATAATTACAATGCACTAATGTAAAAATTTAAAAACAATCTATCTGAAAGGCTACTTTAGGCTGTGCTTGTCTTTCACCAAGGATTTTTGCATGGGTGAGCCAGTGCATTGCTGTGAAGTCCTGCTATTCAGGTCAGGCTCGAGTTTGGCTGTACTGTGGAAAAGAAATCCATGCTTTAGTTCTCTCCATGAATCTCAGACTGGGAAGGATTACTCCAATCATATGCTTATTCCAGATTCCACCTCATTACTAAGTCCCAGCGGATGCTCCTACTCACCAGTCAGTGAACTGCTGACAGCTGATTCTGACATTCCAACCAGAATATTACTATTCAAAAGTGGTCAACCTGACCAAGGAATGCAAACTTGCCAATACTACCAACACAGATATGCTGTTTTATCCCTTTCAAATTTTTTTTTGAGGTAGTGGGGTTCCTGAAAACCCTTCTACCTCCGGTCTATACTCCCAGACCTATTTTTATTTGGAAACAGGGTGTCTTAAGCCAGCGCGGCTGGCTTCGAACCTGAGCGATCCTCCTGTCTCCTCCTCCCAAGCACGGGGATTACAAGTGTACGCCACCCATCCCTTTCAATTTAATGGATGCAAAGTATATGTTGTAAACTGATTAAAGCACCTAAAGAATGCATTGGTGCTCTATTACTTTTTAAAAGTTGGCCTTATGCCCCTTCCTTTTTTATTTATTTATTTTTTTGTGCAGGTTTGGGGATGGAACCCAGGGGCATTCTACCACTGAGCTACACCCCCTGCTCATTTTCTTTCTTTATTTTGAAACAGGGTCTTACTAAATTACTGAGGGCCTCACTAAATAGCTGGGGCTGTCCACGAACTGCGATCCTCCTATCTCAGCCTCCCGAATGATGGGATTACAAGCATGTACCACCACGACTGGCTATGCCCCTTTCTTTTAATGACAATGTCTTCTCCATCCTATTCAGCCGTGTTAAGGCTACAATTTCAAGTTCTTTCTTGGAACCACAGTAATAGATCATTAATCCAAACTGGCCAGTCAGAATTCCTAATATGAAACAAATGGCAAAAGAGAATAAATCAACTAGGTAGTAACAATCAATGTTAACATTTGATATAACTAACACAGCAACAGAGGAGAGAGTTCTTAGGATTTTGATGTGTAATAATTGAAGTCTGGAGCAGTTTATAAGATGTGTCCAATTTCTAAGAGATCTAAAACATGATCTAAAACATCTAGAGAAGTAGAGACAAGAACAGGGAGGAGACTGGAGGCATCATATAAGCCTTTACATCCTCCGTCACCTGAAGCCAGCATTGCCACTTTAGTCTCCCTTATGATGTCCACTGGAGTCCCCTCTTTCTTGTCCTTTTTTGCCTAAGGAAGTTTGAGTTGAGCTTTTGTCACTTACAACTGAAAGAGTCATGAATTAATCTTCACGTCCATAAAACAGAATATTTAGGATTTTCAAGTACATTTTTCCTTACAACATCACCACTTTATTTTATCTATATATCCACATATCCATCTACACACACACACACACACACACACACACACACAATTTGAAGAAACACATAGCCTATGATCATAAGTTACTCCCTCTTAATCTAGAAATATTGAATAGAAATCCTCTCCTATAGGAACCTCAATATTTGCAAGAAAATTTAAAGTGCTAGCCATTCATAAAAAATGGCTCAAACATCTATTTGGTGTCATATGGCTTAGACATAATGATTAAAATGACTTATTTCATTTTTTATCTTAAAGTCTTCAGTATTGTCTCCTTTTAACAGTTGTCCTGTCTCGCTATCATTTATTTGTTTCCATTCTCATATTTGAGATGATTATTTTCCCCGTCATATTCTTTCTCATTTTGGTTCTTCATTATTCTAGGAATTCATTAGGACTATTCAATGTTTTAATGCATTTTGGGCCTCTCCTATCTTATACAACTTTAGAGAAGCTAGCTTTATAAGTAAACTGATGTGTGTATGCCTCTGTTTACTGATTATAAACAAATTAAGACAATTCCAAGTTAAAAAAAAACATAGCATTTGTTAGCTGTTACCTCATTTGTTTTTCACAGTGACACTTCACAGTAGGTACAATGAAATTACTACTTGCTCTAGAGAAGGAAATACATCAGGAAAGACAGACAAAGAGGCCTGTCGTAATATACTTAGTTATTAAAATCTACAGTTTCATGAATTCAAATGCAAGTCTTCTGACTCTAAATTCATGGAATTCTTACTTGGGGCCTTTGTGCTTTTATCTGGCCCTTATATAGGAATCTTAGTTATATTTTATTATGACAGTTTCTGCTTCATTAAAATTAAAAAAAATATATTTGTACGGTTTCACAATACTCTTTTCAAATTTAAAGAGAAACATTTATGCTGATGTCCTAAAGACCATGACCATAACATAAGCAGTGCTTTTATGTTTAATACCTAAACAAGTTTAGGTATTAATTCTGTGAGGTAGGAGGAAGGATGAAAGCATTTTATTTTTCCAGCATGTGGAAATTGGTACCGGTCTTCCTTAGGTAGCAAAGACAGTTTAACCATGACAGTTCAACTTCGTTCTGTGTGACACTGGTCAGTTTGGTTATCCATG